>NW_007577752.1:504502-608764 GCF_000690725.1 Stegastes partitus | reverse complement strand
AAAAAAAAAAAAAAAGATTAAAAAATCCCAAGTAACTCTGCCAGAGTGTCTCTATGGGTCACTTTGCCGGTCACAATCCCGCATACAGGAGGAGGGTTGAACGTAGAGATAGCAATTCCACCCGACATAATAGTCTTTTAAGTAAATCTGATATTCTAACATTTAACAGGACAAAATTGATTTATATAATATGGGTCTGGTGGCGCAGTTGGTAGCACTGTTGCTTCGCAGCAAGAAGGTCGCCGGTTTGTGTCCCGGTGGGGGCACCAGGATCTTTCTGCGTGGAGTTTGCATGTTCTCCCCATGCAGCGTGGGTTCTCTCCGGGTTCTCCTGCTTCCTCCCACACAGTCCAACAACATGTTGAGGTTAATTGGTGATTCTAAATTGTCCGTAGGTGTGAATTTGAGTGTGCTTGGTTGTCTGTCTCTAAGTGTAGCCCTGTGATAGAATGGCGACCTGTCCAGGGTGTGCCCTGCATTCGCCCTAACTCAGCTGGGATAGGCTATAGACAAAGCCTTAGTCATTAAGTTATTGTGAGAAGTGATGGCCTATTTCAATAGCAAAATTAACAAAAAACAAAAACACACAAAAAACCTAAACCAAGAATCAGCAAAAGAAAGTTAATTTGTAGTTCTAAGCATAGTTAGGGTGTTTTTTACTCACTTTTTGTGCGTCCCACCCGACATTATTCCTCTCTCCTACAGCGTCCATTACAATTGCATGCAAATTAGGCATTTAGCTAATTTCCTTATCGAGGAGTTGGCAACACTGGAGGGCGTCGAGCACATTTCCTCGTGGCGTCTTAAAACCTATACAAATAAGCGAAATAAACACATTAATAACAACATTTGTTTTTATGTCAGGACCCTTTAAACAAGCAAATAATAGATAGAAACACATATATATTTAATCAGAAACCTGTCAAGTGAATTATTTTTTGAAGATTTTTATAGCTTATGTATTTATTAGGAATTTATTTGTATTTCCGTGTGCATTCACTTACTGAATATTGCATAAAAAACATTTAATACTGGAGTTGCATATAAGTATTAAAATGTCATAACAACAGCTTTTCTATTTTTTTGTAACATATTTTTTGGTTTTGCTTTCATTAGATGTCACTGAAAATCACCAAAACGATTTGTAAGACTTTACTTAAACCGTGACAAAACGAACATGCATTTTACTGTTCTTATTATTGTAGCTGAAAACTAGTGTATTGTGAATGTGATGCAGCAATAGTGAAAACTGTGCAGGCAGAAAATGTGAACGAAGTGCAACAGTTAAATCATCATATGTAACACTGAAAGAATCCTCCTGCAAGAAATCAATAAAAACTGGGAGGAGGTGGAGGATTTGGAACATCTCCCTGTTGACCACACAAGTGGCAGGCCTGCCTAAATTATGATATATTTCATGTGACGACTGAAAGTGGGTCTGGTTTTTTGGAGTTGTACGAACAAAATATAAAAATGAAGGAATACAATTGTAACAAAATAACTATTGTACTCATGCTAGCCAGACATACCACTTTGCTGGCAAGAAACTTTGCCCCATGCGAAAGTGAAATAGTTAATTGATGGAAGTGTGTAAGTTGTTAAAAATATATATTAATAATTAATAATAATATATTAATAATAAACGATTTTCAGAAAGTATTTCTTGACAATGATAATTTAGTTAGTACTGACGACAGAAAATAACCACTATTGACTATCTAAATAATTTTTTTCCCTTTACATTCTTAAACTTTGCCTTTTTAAATCCTTTTTTTTTGTTTGTGTGTTCATTTTATTCTGCAACCATGTTGGTGTGGTTGTATTTTGTTTGTAACTAATATCTGTGTTAGAACTGTGACTATGCTATTACTAGATGATTACCATGTTATTATGAGCTACTACCAAGCTGTATTTTTGTTTGTTTTATTTATTCATGTATACCTAGTGACAGAAAATTCTATTTGACGATGAAATATACATAAAAAATGACACTGAATGAATCATGAAGTTGGCTTGTGACTGCAGTCTTTAGAGCAGAATTCGAGCAGTGAGGTCAATGCTGATATGAAACCTGAATAAAATACAATCAAGTAGACATAAACATGCAAAAACTCACCTTTATTGATGAATATATTCCTCGTCGATCTGTAGTCATGCTACACTACTGGAAACAAACCTCATGTTTTACACACAATGTGACCTTTGGGGACAAACCAAAATATAAACACTGCATGTAAAAGATCTTCTTTACTGACTGAGACAAAGTTAAAAATTGCGTACAAAAAGTTTTTTAGCTATTCATCTGGTGGCAAATTTTCCACCTTTGATTCAATCCACGTCCTGATCAGGAGTGGTTTTAGAGGATAATGATCAGATGGCGTGACCAGTACAGACCCTCCCTGGTCAGTGGCTATAATAAAGGGCTCCTTAAAATGCAGCTTTATTCAAATGACATGATTGCACAGATGTTGAGAGAAAGACGAGAACGAGCTGTTCTGCTGGATGCTTGAAGATCGCCACCATTTACTGTGTAAGAAATCATCTGGATGTGTCTCAAAAAATGTCTGCCAACTTCATTACATCCAACAAGTTTCATACATAACCACAAAAGGACACTTCACCTTTGTTCCAAAAACATTTAATTTGCTTTAGGAAAGAGGGATTACAGTACACACTGATCCATTCGGGCTAGAGGTCACCAATTAAGAATAAATAACTGGCCATGTTAATACAAACTCTGCTTGCTTTCTTTGTACAGTTACTAAAAGAGCGGATCAAGCCACTAATATTCATAGTGTGACATCATAACTGTCTTGTAGATCTTTAAAAACCTTTTCGGATAAATTCATCTTACTTTCTTTATTAAACATGAACAACAACTTTAGATTTAAAGTTAGCAAGTGGAGAGGAAAGCAGCTAATGTCTTGCTCAGGATCTTGTTCCCTTTTTTGTGAAGATGTATTCGGTTAAAGTTGCCTTTTCAGCGCTGATCTGGATCATTTCTGAACATTCAGAACATTCTCTCACTCATAAAACCTGACTGGTTCTGGACTTCACTGGCAGTTATTGTTAACTTTTAACCCAGTCACTCATGACGGCGTCATTACACCACTGTTAGGCTCTGGGAGTGAGTGTGGTATTGCTGCCTGAGCTGAAACAGCCTCACGTCCAGACTCCAGGAGCAGCTCCTGAATTGTGGTTTTGAACCACCTGAAGGAAGCACTCAACTGATTTCTGATCAGCGTTACTGGGCACCCATAATTTCCATCCAGAGCAGAGACAGAACGTGTTTCGAAGCTTATGATACAAATTCCCCTTTAAGGTGTGCTGTGTGAAAATAGTCAAGTAATACCACGAGCAAAAGACCTAGTAGTGTGCATTTAGTGGCATTCCACTGTTACAAAAAACCTTTCTGGTTCTGGTCTGGCACCAGACCTGCTCTGGAAGAACTACTGATATAGCTTTATAGAATATAGATTTTTTTTTTTTTTTTAATAAGGACATATCACATTGTTAATAAAATATATATAGTAATAAGGCCAAGTTGAGCATTAAAAAGAGATTGTGAGCACAAACAAAGGCACCCTGATCAGCTCCCTACTTGGGAGAGTGGTTTGATTTGCCGTCCTTTTCATTACGTTTGGCACATTTTTGAGGAATCGTAAAGTCACTGATTTCCTGGAATCTGGTGTGTTGGACTACTCTACCCAGAAGTGTCTGCTGCAAAGCAGGAAACCCTGATGCCTTCTATTTGTCTATATAGAAAATAACAAGGAAAATGTAAAAATGAGCCCCCTTTCTATTCCTTAAAAAATAAATGTGTCAATCTATATATACTCTTCTGAAAGTAAGCTGTTTTGGTCCTCTAATATCAAAATGTACAAAACATTACAGCTCTTCGTTATACTTTAGGAAAAAGAGAGACGAAATAAGGAGATTGTTTGCCACAAAAACAATCTTGATTAGTTAGAAAGGGAGAAAGAAAAACAGTGAAGAATGGAGACCATGCCCCCCCTTTCAGGGTTTGTGAAATGGCCTGTTTGGTCGCCCTTTGAGGGTGCATCTGAGAGAGTTTTTAACGCATTCATGCCATATGGGAAGAACCTCTGGAGCAACATGATAATTACATGCAAACTCATTATAAAAGTCCGCAGAATCAAGTCAACATATATGTAGTTTGTGATACATGTTTTTCAGCAACAAGCACAACCGTACTCTGCTATGACGCCTTAAGAAAACTAATTACAACAAGATTCATGTGAAAGAAATGGTCAATTTGGTTTGTTAGATTTTAAAGTAAAATATTGCTGCTTATACCTCAAATATAACGATGTCTTAAATCCCCCCCCAAACAAATCCATGTCCGTCTCCAGACGCCCAAGTTCTGGAGTAGTGTTTTTATGAACTGAAAAGCTGAGGTGACCAGTATTTTCAAGTAAGGTCGCATCTGCTGCATTTCCCATATGATTTGAACGCAGCCGCTGTTGTCTGAAGAGGCAGAGTCAGAGTCAGGAGAGGCAGGTAGAAGTTAGAAGTAGGGAACGGCCGTTAGTTTGTACCACTTGACCGTCTCCTTGCTGAGGTCAAAGTCTTTGAGTCTGAGCGTGATGCCGCCCAGAAAGTAGTTCTCACGCAGTGACTCAGCACTGAGCACGCTCAGTTGCAGCTCCCGTAGACCAAGGGTTTCTTTGCTGTAGCCACTGTACACCAGCTGGGGGAGGAGAGGAGGGAAAAGTGAGCAACGAGTGTCTGTCATGATTGTTGGCCATGTAGGTTTTTGGTTATACAAGAAAAACATAAATAAGAAGTAATGGATGTATAATAAATGCAAGCATAGTATTTCCTAACCATCTCATTGAAAGTAGGGTTCCTGGTTTTCCTCGAGATCTTCGTCTTGCGTTTGGAAGTCTTGTGTGGATCTGGAAGCAGGTAGGTTTTCACATACGGGTTGGGATCTGTTCCGTCTTCAGAAACCTGACAGGGAGGAGAAGGGTTAGTTGTGTGACAACAAATGGAGAAACAAGAAAAGAAATAACAAAACAGGAATGTGTGTTAAAGCAGTGCTGTGCTTACCAGGTCTCTAATGTGCATGACCATGATGAAGAGAGTGCTGTTCCTGTAGGAGATTGAGAGCTTCACTTCTCCTTCCACCCGACCAGAGGTGGGACTCAGTGGAGGTTCTGCAGCAGTAACACATAAAAAGGAATTTAAAAAAACAACACGTGCGCATTTTTTCACCAGGAATTAAACTTCCCAACACAGTGCTGCCCACTTAATGTCATAACGCTTTATAGAATATCCCATTTATAATCATAAAACATCCACGTCCCACAAATTTCCTATATATCCTATAGTAAAACAGTTGTTTATTGTCATAGAATAATGTCATAATCCTGGTTTTTGTCATAACGAAATTCCCCAAAATTGATTCCAGGAATAACTTTTGCCCGTTTAAAGTCATGGTCGGCTGATTGTTACGGCTCACGGGCTGAGTGTTGGTCATGTGTGGCAGATTATCACACTCCAGTCAGTCGGCGAAGGCAATGTTTTGGTTTGTTTGTTACTTGCCAACCTGAGATCTGAGTTATTCACACACTGTCTGACATTACTTAGGGCACATCAAAGAGAATCGCATTGTTGCAGAGCATGTCGTCACTCATAAGTGAACTGCTCAGCTAGTTAATCATGACAAGTTAATCCTCTGTATACCCTCTAACTAAAGGAAATAACTTTTATTGATGGGTTGGCTTTTCGTATCGACAAAGGTGAAATTTCACTGAAGCAAAACTATAAAGCTTCGTTCGGTGTGCCCAGTCACAGTTCAGCGACTTCCCCACAACAACACCATCATTGCTGCTAACCCACCCTACTCGCTAGATTTGGCTTTCTGTGTCTTTTTCCTCTTCCCTACAATGAAATTCAAGTTGAAGGTTCACAGTTTTGACACAGTTTAGGAGATTCAGCACTCATCGCAGATGGTGCTTGGCGTGTTTACATAACAGGACTTCCAGGGGGTGTTACAAGTGTTACAGAAGCGCTGGAAGTGTTGTATTACTGGACAAGGATACTACTTTGATGGGGATGGCAGTCAAACTTAAATCAGGGGTGCCCAAATATACTGTTAGAAATCGTGGCTTACTGGTTTGCCCACTAATCAATCCAACTAAAACAACAGTGTCTCAACCACATTTAGCATTAGAAATGTGCTCATGTATAATCTGAAAATCCATACATTCATTTGAAAACCTGTAATACTGGGGGCATGATTCGTGACACTGTTTTGAAACATATTATAGGTGCAGATGATCTTTTGTTGCTTCATCTGTTAAGCATACAGCAGCTTGTTGTTCAACTACATGTGTCTGGTGTGAAACATGATAAACACAATGTCAGTAAGACATAATCTAAACATGTCATGACTTTAGATTGTCTAATAGAAAACTTAGTGTCAGTAATAGTCAAATATCTTCTGGCTTTGTAGGACACCGATTTCTTGTGTTTTTGTACATATTGTATTTAAAGAAGTGTCTTTATTTTATCTTAACTCTGAAGGTGCAAAAAGTTTGATTGATTGTTTTAATACTTGATATTTTTGAGTTACAAAAAAAGACCAATATTTGAGGTGTTTACCAGCTGCTTTGGGCGTGGCATCTAAACCCTCTGTCTTGTCATCTCGTGCAATGGGATGAAAGAAGGTGTAGATCAGGTCACACTAGAAGAAGACAGCAGAGATTAATTAATTAACTCTTCCTGATTACTAACAATGCAGTATACTGATGCCGAGTGTGTGTGTTTGTGTGTACCTGGGTGACCTCTGTGGAGCTTCTCATCAGGTTGTGGACATAGTTGTTGAGTTCCAACTTCCTCTTGGCTGCCACTTCTTTAATGTGGGTGCGACCGAGCACCATTTTGTTCGGGAAACTGGAGATAAACAGAGAGGCAAGGTACATTTAATTGATCAGCTTCACAGATGGAACACTATAGCATCTGCAGAAAAGGCTGATAAAAAAGCACAAATGAATTATTTGGGTGATAGCACAACTGTGGTTTGTGAGTGTTACTTACAGTCATCCTCAAATGTATTCATACCCGACCATTAAAGAAAAGGCAAAATTTACAGTCGTCACTCAAATATCTAGAAACTGAAAAAAGTAATAATAAATAAAAATTTGCTAAACTATAATTTAGAGAAATAAGACATTGCTTTTGAATTGTGGTTGAAAAGAATAATTAAAAAAACAACAACAAAAAAAACTGTCCTGGACAAATCAGAGCACTTTGCTGATGAGCAGTGGCCAAAATCCAAATACCTGTCAACAGGTACAGAAGTCTGATTGAGAGTTACAGAAACACTTGATTGCAGTGATTGGCTCAAAGGGTTGTTCAACAAAATATTAGTTTACGGGAGCCATCATGCTTGTTTGCTTGTTTTTTTTTTTTGGTTGCTGTTGTTTTTTGTTTTAAATATTACTGTTGAACTACAATTCAAAAGCAATGTCATGATTTTCATTAAATTGTTTACTTATTACTTTTGTCAATTTCAACTTATTTCAGTGACAGCTGTTATTTTCCCCTTTTTTAATGGGAGGGTATGAATACATCTGAGGACGACTATAAGTACCTGGTCAGTCAACTGGAGAAAAATCGACTGTATTACAGTTTTGCTCTAAGAATAAAACATTAGTAGAAGACACGTGATGTAGTTGTCAATCGAAGAGATGATGGTTTACCTCGGCAGCTTCCAGAGAGGGAAGAGGATGGTCAGTTTATTGTGGAGCTCCTGAAACTCATCAAAAGTGCGGAAGACAAACTGAGGCTCATTCTGACCTTCCCTCAGGATCCTCACCACATATGTCTGCACAGAGAGCACAGTGGACACAGCCATGAAATCTGGTTTTATCACAGTCCAGTTAAATCTACGTATGAGATCAAACAGGGAAATGGAAGACAAAATTGAAAACAGCTTTGGTGGGACTCACATAATGCTTGTCGGGGTTGTATCTCTTTTGGAAGGAGAAGATGGAGGCGTGGAGGATGCGCCCCTCCTGTTTCAGAGTGTATGTCTTTGGGGAGAAAGACAGGATTGGCTCATCATTGGCTGGAAGACCGGAGAATCGTAGCTGGGCGAGGTTGTGGATGAAGAAGTTGAACTTGGTGGCCACACTTCCCAGACTGGACTCAATGAGCCTGAGACAGGAGAGAAAGGACAATATATGGGGGGGAATAAGATGAGGCAATTTTTGTGTCAATATGCTCTTTTAACTTAAGTTCTTTACAACAAAAACTTAATAAAGCACACTGTCCTTCATCTTTTTAATTTCAATGCAGTCTGACTGGTCCTACAAAAACCCAGTATGCCTGTTACAGTTTGTACATTGTTTTGTTGTTGAAATGTGAGGTAGCAGCAGTTCTTGCCTTCCTCCTACACTGCCACCTGGTGGATATGGAGCTTGTAACACAAAAGAGACCAAAGAAAAAAGAGAAGTATTGAACTTTACTCTATTCAAAACAGAAAATCTAGCCAAAACACCTGCTGTTCATGTGGGAATACTTCTGAAGGAAAAAGTTTTGAGGATTTACAAAAGTCTGTGGAATTATATTAAACATTTGTCACAACACGTTTCCACTGAAAAAGGATTGAAGAGTAATTAGTTTGAATGAGTGCACGGAGAACAGAAGTTGATGCATTTACCTGGTGAAGAAGATGGTGGCCTCAGCATCTGTATTGTGAGGCTGAAGGGCGTCAAACACGTACTTTAGATCCTGAGAGCCGGTCAGCTCTGGGAGTCCTGATGACGTCATCTGCAACACATACACATCATTTGAAGAGATGAACACAAAATTTCAAAACATTTTTTGAGTGATTTATTTTCAAAGTAGTTTTTCAGGTTTACTTTGTTATTACCAGTCGTTTTGCACAGTACATTGTTACATAAAATTTGCATATACACTACATGTAACAGCAGAATTTATCTTCAAAGCAGCCACATCCATTTTATGGAGTATTTATTGAATTAAGCTTGTTGTGAATGTAGATGGTTACAGTTTCTGCTTATTGTCTTTTGTTGTTAACATGAGCCCTGTCTCTGGTACAGTGTTGGATTCTGTTTAATTCCTTGGCTGATCCAGTTGCCTGAGTAGAAGTCAGAGATGATGTAAGTGTTCTCTGTTGTATTCAATCTATTTTTCTATGGGGTTCTGTTTACATTGTTTTCAGTGTGTATGCTGATAACCTTGAAACTACTACCACTAATACTACTTCCGCTAATTACGACGACAATGACAGGATGATTTATACTGGACATCAACGTGCTAAAGTTATCATTGCTGTAATGTGTGAGGTTAATCAGGGCGGCGCATTTAAGAGCACAATCACCTGAGTTTATTAATACTATTTAGAAATGTTGCTAGGACAAATGAGGAAATACTCATGTTACCATTTGGGGTGTTTTTAATTTAGGAAATTACCAGCAGAAATTCAACAGCATTTAGTGACACTGGTTTCTGATGCTGTTGAATTGTATTACACCAATATGTGCTTTTATTATTTTACATAACCTATTTATATCAATGAGTGCAGGATTAAAATCAGTCTGTATCATGCAAAGTAGTTCAAACTACAAACTAAATTCTCTAAAGTGATGACAAAATTGATTCTATACTAAACATATATACACTTGTCTCTTTAGGGAATACAATGAAAAAAGCAGCACTAGCACCTTCGACAGGTATAGGACAACAGTGAAGCACTGATTTATTATGAAGGTGTGTGTGTGTGTTTTTTTTTTCATATCTTGTTATTCTTGCTCGCGCAGGTGCAAAAAAAAAAACAAAACAGGTGGACAATTCCTTTCCAAAACTGGCAAGAAAGCAAAAAACAATAAAGCTAAGTCAGCAGCAGCATAAAGACAGGAGAGCACAAATATTGTACTACTATTCCGCAACAACTGCTTTAATCAAGGCATCATAAAAAAAATGCCATCTGTTCATCCTGAATGCAAACACCGGTGTCAAGCTGTGCTGTACTCCTTTCTGCCAGTGTGCTTAGACATCCTGGAAAATTCTCATGTACAGTCGTCCTCAGATGTATTCATACCCTCCCATTAAAGAAGGAAAAAAGCAGTTGTCACCAAAATAAGTTGAAATTGACAAAAGTAATAATCAATAAAAAATTTCATGAAAATCATGACATTGCTTTTGAATTGTGGTTCAACAGAAATATACATTAAAAAAAACACACACACAAGCACACAAACATGATGGGACCCATAAACTAATATTTTGTTGAACAAGCCTTTGAGCCAATCACTGCAATCAAGTGTTTTCTGTAACTCTCAATCAGACTTCTGCACCTGTTGACAGGTATTTGGATTTTGGGCCACTGCTCATCAGCAAAGTGCTCTGATTTGTCAGGGACAGTTTTTTTTTTTTAATTATTCTTTTCAACCACAATTCAAAATCAATGTCTTATTTCACTAAACTATAATTTAGCAAATTTTTATTTATTATTACTTTCTTCAGTTTCTAGTTATTTGAGTGACTATTGTGAATTTTGCCTTTTCTTTAATGTAAGGGGATGAATACATTTGAGGATGACTGTATATGGTTTATATATGTGTGTGTGTTCTGTCTCACCAGTGACAGCAGGTTGAGGAAAAGCCCGGAGTGCTTGCGGATGAGGTTGTAGGCCTGGCAGCACAAGTCCACAAACAGCTGGAAACGACTGGTGGGACGTTCGCCTCCGTTGATGACGTACGCCATGTCAGAGGTGAGAACGAAGGGAGCCCGGTCTCTGATGGGAAACAAGGAGGGGAAGCAGTAAGTTTTGAGTTCAGCCTCTGGTTAGTGTTAGCCAAGAAGTTAGAGGAAAAGGCTGCTGATCAAAGGTCTTGTGATTAGATCCCTGGGAAAATCCACTGGGGACACAACAAAAAAAGGGATTACGCAGCAAGTTACTATAAAGTCTGTAAATACTTCAGAGAGAAGATGCTCCAAGGCCATAAATAAGTGTAATTAAAAATAGCTGTAACTCAGCCAAGCTGGGCAGTGTGTGAGTATCTCAGTTAAAAAACAGGTCATGCCTGAAAACATACATTAATCTTGCTGTGTAGCAATAAGGCATCTCCAGCACATTCAGTGGCCCATAAAGGAATCCTGAGTAATTTGAGTGCCAACGATAATTATTCAGACAGTTTCTTATTATTCTACAGGCTCTGTGCTTGAGCACAATTAATTTTACAATACAAGATTAAAATGATGCACTTCAAATCAAACAAAAGCATCATATTTAATATTTTAGTGATCGACGCTTAAGTACACATGACAACCAGGACACTGAAGCACAGGACACAGCTTCAGTGTCTTTCTTATCATCAGTATAATGGATGAGACATTCAAAAGGGCAATGCTTTAATAAGTTGGTGTATTTGTTTACAATTCTGTAAAGGAATCAAGTTCCCAGCTAAAATCAGCTAATACGGGAGCTCCACATGGTGGGTGACCAGTACACTGTGAGCAGAGAGGTCTCAGGTTCTGATTGCAGAAAGGCCAATTAAAGTATGTAGTGAGGTAACACATTGTACATATTTAATAAAACTGACAAGTGCGATACATCAGTTGCTCTGTATCACACTGTAAAGCACCAACGAGTGATAAAATCTGCCCAATGGTTTACTGGCATCCAATTACCCAGCATTGAGAACATCTACCCCAAAATGCTGGGCAGGGAGAAAAGTATTATCAAGCATGCACCTCAACCTAAACCTAGACTTTTTACTTTCCTCTCATCCAGCAGGTGTTCCAGTGAGCTCCACTACCACAGCAGCAGGCTCAGGAGGAGCTTCTTCTCTGAGGTTGTGACACCACTGAACTTCATACCACAGCACACAGCATTACTGCACTCCTTACTGCACCATCTTGTGATTTTTATATTTGCACTGCTCATTTTAGCACACGCTAAGCCTCTCATGTTGTTCAGATGATAATTATTATAGTGTATAACTGATTGTACATACTACCCTCATATATGTGCTCCTCTTTCTGTCTCTGGGCACTTCCTCTCTATGTGTAACATCCAGTATTTCGTACATTATACCGTAACAATAATCAGTATGTGTACTGCTCTCCACTGTCAATAACACCACACATAATGTAAGCAATAGTATCACTTATGCTGTCATACTTAATTCTACCTGCCCTTATCTGTAAAACTAATAAACAATTCTTTTCCACTTCTGGTTATACACTAACTGCATTTCACCGGATATATTCTTTTACTCTCCACAATGAAGAAAGTTTTATCTAATCAAGGCAAACCTGGCCAACTGATGGATACCAGCTGGTGAGTGGAAGTAAAATCAATAAAAATGTTACTTTATTTTCAGAGACATACTGCTTATATGATTTCCAGGTGAGGCTGACAAGTTGTCTTAGTGGTGGAACATGTTTAACATGACTAAAGGTCAAAAATAGGGACTTTGAGGTCCTGCAGAGGAATGCAGTAACTGTGGGAAGACGCTGTTTTTTGTCTTTGGGAAATTGAACTCTCTGGACATGGTATATGGTATGGAAAACTGATCATAGGGTTGATCTTGCAAAGCTATGTATACTGTCCAGTGAAAAGGATTTCTTCAGTGTCAGTCCCTATAAAAACAGTTGTGCCTCTCCTTTGAGAATCTGAACAAGCTGCTATTCTCAATATTGTTTACACTACTGCATTTGTCAAAATCTAGCCAAGTGTTTGTTTTTTTAATAATGATGACAAGAGTCTAGGAGTGTGCTACAAAAAATAATTCAAGTTGAGCTTGTGATGTAGAATTTTCATTACAAGAGTGTACATAAACAGACATAAAAGACAACAGCAGTAATTTTTCATCTTACGACGCTACCAAAGCCTAGGACCTTTCATACTGAACCTTATTTTGTTTGGGGCAGTTACACATGCTGATACAGCTCTATGGTCCACTCCACAGCAGAGCATATTAATAAGCATATTTTATGTGACAAGTAACAACACATATGTATACATGTGATCTCATTATCACCTTTTGAAGCTGCCGAACATCTGTGCATGGCCCAGGAACTTGCCAAAGTCGATGTGAAACATATGACCAGTGGAGCGCAGCATGATGTTGTCATTATGGCGATCACAGATGCCAAGCACGTAGGTTGCAACACAGCATCCAGCACAAGAGTAGATGAAGTTCTCTGATGCCTAGAAAGATGGAAAAGACAAAAGAGACATTGTATTTTGGCCACTTAGCATGTATTAGAATATTGTTGTATAGTATTTTTGTTACGGAGGGCTGAAACTTCACTGCTTGAAATCATTTCTGACCAGAAATTAAAAGATAATTGCCATGTTTTCCAGATTTTTCCAGCAAATCCTGGAATTATGAAAAATACTCACTCGACTTTGGAAGACTGCGAAAGTTCAGGGTCACACTTTGTGCAGTAAATTTTTAGGGTCAGAGGTTGGAAGTTGGGAGTAAGGTTTCACATTTATAACCATCAAAGGTCACAGAGTTTTACAACTGCTATAAACTTCAAGAGTACACCAACTGTGTGTGTGTTTATTAGAAGAATCCTACAGTATGGCTTGAATAATTCACACACTTTTCCCCTACCTTGTATAATAAGACATTAAAAAGAAGCTTGTTAGTGTAACTGCCATTCATCATGGATGTGAATTTATGTTGTTATAAATGGCTACAGTATGTAGGAAATGGGATGATGTGCAAGAAATGCATATTCAGCAAAAATAACTCAACGTGCGCCATCCCCTGACATATGAATCTGTTGTAAAAAATAAAATCTGACACATGACGGGATTACAGCTGTTCTTCTTCAAATGGGCAAGTGCAAGCATATCCTTTGTGTGTACCTTCTCATACTCATCCTCAGCAGGGTTGTACTTGCGGAGCCACTCTGCCAGCGGCTTGTCCTTGAAGGATCCAGTGACACCATACTCCACTTGGATTTTTCTGAGGGTGTCAGAGGATGGCACCAGTTCCACCATACCTGACCAACAACAAAGCTTCTATTAATACAAGAAAACACACAAGCTGTGTGCTCCACCTTTTCTATTTGTTTGTATGGTCAAGGATGATCAGGATGTCAAACTGGCATCTTCTTAGAGTGGATTGACATTGCTATGATTTTATACAGATGTTCACTCAAGAATCACTGGAAGCTCAATGTTTCCATATCCGTGTTTTTTCAACCTGATTCTGGCAAAAGGGGTGAGGATGTTAGAAACTGTTGCTGGTGACAGGGAAGCCAGCACTATCCAGAGCACTAAAGGCTGATGAAATGAAATGAAACTATGAAAAGAAAAAAAATAAAGCGAGAAGTCGAGGGAGAAAAGCATCATCTGCGGAACTATGGCGCACCATCCTAAGCAGTCAACCAAGGAGAAAGCAGGCAGAAGTTCAAAGAATTTGTTTTTTGTGATTGATTACAATTTTAACAGTTTCATTTGGTGAAAGAACTGCGTTGATAAATTGTGTCAGTGCCATCAGTGACAGCAACTGAATACTTCTTATGAGCAAGTATTTCAGTAAAAAACGGCCATTTCATCTTGAATAGACAAAAACGTCCATTCTAAACTATGAGTGTTTCTACAATATGCCTGTGCTTTGTTTTAAAGTTACATTTAAAAGTTGGCTAAATGAAGTATGCCTGTACATGTCTATCACCTTTGTCCTTGCCAGTAGAGATGCATTTGAAGTTGACAATGCGGAGGTCCAGCCCCTCCTGCAGCCAGATGCGATCCATGATGCGAATCATCTGAAGAGCCAGCATGTCCTGCCTCAAGTCTTCTCCCACCTGATACAGAAAGACAAAAACACAGAGGCAGATCACATAAAACACAATGCACTTTTTGACACTGGTTGGATTTCACTTCGGCCACCAGGGGGTGCAACATTCAGATAAGAAGCATGTAAACAACTACAGTTGGTCTCAACAAGCTTGGGTGAACCTGATGACATCTCCCCAGTTTAAACAAATGTAACGTGTGTAGATATGCAAGAATTGTTGTTTTGGTTGCTGTTTGAAGTTCTAATCAGTGGATTAATTTCCAGCATTTTCTATAGCGTGTGTGTATGCAGTACCTTAAACATAACATTGATCTCTTCTCCCAGTGGGTCGGCATTGACCAGTGCCAGCTTGAGGGGAACTGCGTTGGAGTTGAAGAAGGAACAGGCCTACACACAAACACGAGCAATATGATTTTATTTGCATTACATCACACTGTGATGCTGTTTTCAGACACAATTTCAAAGAACGTACTCGTGCTTTCCTTCATTATATTTCTTGAATTTTTCCTAAGATGTTTTAAAGACTGCTTGTGCTGTTTTGACTATCCAGAAAACATGAGCTCTTATCACTGTGCCATATAAAGACTGAAGCAGGATGAAAAATGTTTTTGAGTAAAGAAACATGTAGAAAACAGTTTGTTGGGTAAACGCACACTGATGTGGCTACATGTACATGAAACTCAGACATATTGTGTCTGGATCATATCCATATAAGGGATGCCTGTATGTAAAGTGTAATGGAGGTCTACATTTAAGCACCAATTAAACTATAACTGCCTCTATACAGGGTGAGGTATGCAGGCTGCTGAACCACAGAGGTAACCAGGATGATTCAGACACACTCCTCTGTGTCCTCTCCCACAATACCTTCTGTGCCAAGTTCTCTTATTTATGAGAATACCGTGCATGCAGATGCTACAAATATACCATGTAGGGCATCTCATTATCTGTGATAAATATCTGCATTATATTTGAGATTACATGCATGCATGTGTTTCATATTTTGGTGAAACTGTAGCCTAATGAGCTCATTTCCTCAGTGGTTTGAACCTCAGAGGTTGCAAAGAGTATGTGGCTGTTCCTTTTTCGTGCCCAAAACTTCAATCAAGGTTTTCTTCTTCTGCTGCTCTCTGTGTATTTCTAGTCTGTGTTAATGTTGTGAGCTCAGAACAGGCAATCCTTTGTAAATCAGGTATATCTAGTGTGGTGTGAAAGGTGTATCGACCTGAATTCAATTAGAAACAATAGCTGAATTCTGCAGAGACCCTGATTTCTGTTCATGCAAAACTGACACCTTCTCATTACTTGTGGCTTGTGTGTAGTTTTGGGTAAAGTAAATTGACACCGAAGTGAGCCATGATAGCAGTTACTCTCCATTAAAAAAAAAAGCTTTACTGCACTAAAGAAACACCCAGAGAAATGTAGAAAGATAAGCTATACCAATAAGACAAAAGTAGTTTGCTACATCATAGATTCCTGTCTATCTGTTTGGATGGATATTTCATTTCATTTATCTGCAGCCTCGAGACAGTAAAGAACACATATCTAGTGTTTGCAGACTGCATTAAGGATTGGCACGGAGTGTAACGGTCATATGGAAGTATTTCTGACTACAAATGTTCATGTTATCATCATGCACTGATCCTTAGTTTAATTTTAGAATGCATGAAAAGCTGCTCTGGAAAATGTAGCATGTGGGGACACGACCGCACTATTTGATCTGCAAAAGGGCTTTGCTACTGAAAAGCTAACTGATTGTCACCATACTACAGAAAAAAGTTACCTAAACTACTAAAACTGCTCTCAAAGCTACTACTTGCAGTGCTGCTACAGCCTAACTGTGCTTGTTTGCATTACCTTGATGTTTAGCTCCTTGGCCACCAGACTGGGGCTGAGCGGCAGCCGGCAGCTGTTCCTCTGGAAAAAGTTTTGAACGTTTTCAAGACCCTCTTGCAGTGCTACCTATACAAACACAAAAGTGCAAACACATACAGATGTAAATAAAGACACACACAATTAGAGGCACACATTATTTGGCCTTTAACACAAAGGCACACGCAGACTGACCTGTCGTGTGGATCCCCCGGCCTGTCTGACCCTCTCGGCCACAGCTCCCAGCAGAGTGACCAGGTGAGTCTGTTTCTCCAGCTCCGCCCTCAGCTTGCCTCCACACAGACACAGCAGGGCACCCAGCACCCGCTCATAGCGCCGCCCCCAGGCAGGATCCTGCACAGCGTCCTTTAGCAGCCTGCAGCAATTACACACATCCCAACAGCTGAAATTTAAGTGGAATGTTGTCCTGCATTGTACAATCATTAAGTTTTGTTCTAATTTGCATCTCACCAGCACCTCCATGAGTTGTACTAAGGGCTGAGCTTCAGCACTGAGATCATGATTTGAAAATATGCTTCAATAGATAATGTTGAGGACTTGAATAAGCCACAGACCAGCACAGGATATGAGGCAAATCTTTGGTGAGACAGCTAGCCCCACAGACAGATGAGATATACATCACAGGCAACTAAGACTATTTTCATTGTGAAGTAATTTACAACCCCTTCAGCCATGCAACATGGAACATTGCTGGGTTATTCCATCTGTTAAAGTGACTGCACTTAGCCACTTTTACATATAGGTCATTTGCTCGTTAAAGTTCCTCACGGCTGCATTCACACACACCACCCACATTGTCGGGTAGCGCTGCAGTACCCACGCAATATTTGTCATTCATGTGAGACCAGTCAATACACCAAATGATGTACAAAACATAACAAAGCAATATCAGACTAATACAAAACTAGCAGCAGCTCATCAAAGTCTTCAAATAGCCCACTTTGTTTCTGATTTGTGCAACAGTGAAACGGAAAGCTCAGGACACAACCTGAGGTCGGCTGCGATGTGACAAAATATTAAACAGTAGCTGATAAACCGTGACCCTGTGTGACAGCTCAGCTGTGTAAGGTGAAGATAAGTTCACAGCTGTTGTTAGCTCCTGATCGGCTCTTTGTCCATGTTGGGATAATTTATAGACAAATATAGCCTAATTAATGAAGTTACTTGCTCTCTCTTGCCCTTGCTCTCTCTTTGGAGACATTCATGGATCCTAAAGCTGTCTGATGCTGCAGGTTTGTAATAAACTACAACAAAATAGTCTTAAACAGCTGGAACTAAACTGTTATTCTGTGTGTGACAGCTGACCTGTTTAACGTGAAGACATGTAGGTCTACACAGTGTGACGTGCCATTAGATTCTGGTTCGAACTGATCCGCTCTAGTTTATGAGATAATTTATAATTATAAGCACTTAATTAGTTACAAGTGCTGTTGTTCAGTGCGCAAGTGTACCCAACTTTCTGTCTTTGGAGACGCACCTATAAATCCTGTTGCTGTTTGATGCTGCAGGTATTAAACTTCAAAGCAATAATTTCAAACAGCTCCAAGAAAAAAAAAACTTCAGCGACATCTTGTGGGGAAAAATACTCTGATTACATTCATTCTTGGTGAGTATCATTCATCTTTAGGTTGTTGGTGTCTGTTTTCACCACAGTAAGGTGTTATTATTATGGACATTTCATTATGTTGCCTAACAGATTTGAAATTGTAGAGCAAAGTGCCAGAAAAAGGTGTGTTGTGTTTTTGGCACACGAGCTGTGTCCAAGATGTCTCTGTGATGTTTTTGGACGAAAGCTGAAATGTGGAAAAATCCTTCAAATCACTTCACACAACTCAAAGTACTGCTTACGGATAAGCGACCAGGGTGCACGTTCACATAGGCAGCCGACCCATTGAGTAGCCGTCAGACGAACGGAACAGAGTGCATGGGGTTTATTAGACAAGATGTTGATAATTTTCCTCCTTAACTGATGTTGTGTTTTGTCTAAACCAAATGACATTCAGTTTATTCTCATAGAGTAGGTATCACTTCACTTCAACACCAAAAATACAAAATTATTGCAACATTTCATCTCATGTTTTTCTGGAAACAACTGTGTTGGCTAGTTGGTGATTGTTTCAGTGCTGCACACTCACCAGTAGAGGTAGTGGGCAATGTTAATGTTGCCTTGTGCTCTGGACAGCAGGAACATGATGAGGGCGTTCTTTAGGTGGCACTCAAACTTTAAAGCCTGGAAGACGCAAAGGAGAATAGTGGCACTCGTGAGAAAAAGAAGAAGCTGAGCAGTAAACAAGTATTTGAATGAGACTTTTTAGTTTTTAGTGCTAATAAAGTATATATATATATACACGTGTGTGTGTGCGCATTTTTTGTTAGTTATACCTGTACTAGCTGTGGCAGGTAATCAGCCAGTTCATCATCACTGCTCTTTTCAATCCAACTAACAGCCACACTTCTCACGTCAGTATCTGCAAACCTACACAAACATTACAGTTAAACACAAGGCAAACAACAAACCAAGAAAATATAACACACATATAGCATTTGCGCAATACTATATCATCATGTAATGCATTCCTGGATTGCAAGGCATATTCTATGAGGGTAAGTATTGAGCACAGTGTGTACTTTGAATCAAGCAGCTCCAGCGCAATGACGGGGGGCAGGGCAGGCCAGTTGTGCAGCAGGGAGTGGATGTGAGCCATGCTGGCCCAGTCCCAGCTGGGCGCGCTGGCCAACACCTTAGGGATGCTGCTGGGGTGGTCCCTCCGACAGTGGAGCCGATGGTCCCATAAGAGCTGGTGATCTGCCCGCTTCAGCCTGGAGATGGAGCGAAAACAGACAACATGGATTGGATATATAAGTAAACTTAAAAAAAAAAAAAAAAAAGTGCAAAGGGACTCCAAATAAGGAGTTAACCTGGGAGGATCAACAATAATGTTTAAAACAGACCAGGCTACAGAAAGATCTCTTCAGTAAAATCCCACATATTCCAAAGTGAGCCTTGAACTCGCTGCACTTGCAGTGTACACAAAAACAACAAACACAACCCCGACTGGAAGGACTTTCACCATCTTTGTTAGTGAGTAAAACTTGAAAATATATGCATATAGTTTGTAAATGTGAAACTAATTGAAGACAACAGTGATAGAAAGAAAAAAATAAAAGAGTTGACATGTTCAGAAAACCCTTCTGGAGAAAATAAAGACAGAAGAATAGTCATGTCATTAGACCTGGGAGTCAAGTGATATTGCCAGTGAGGAAGGCAAACCAAACTGGAAAACTGAATGTCTTTAATTCTACTGACCAAGTCTGATTATCACTGAATGCTGATTGCATGCACTGCAAGATTCCAGGTATGTCTAAGGCATGTTGCACAAAAAGTCCTCTGGTTAGCAACTATGTCAATTTTTGAAGCTGTACTTTTAACCAAAAATCCTGAGGTTAAATTCCCACATGTGCCTGAACTTCCTGTAGTAATAAAAATGAAAATGTCTGCTTGAGGGATTGCCTGCGACACACACACACACCCACATACAAAAGGACACATGACATGTCAGTGAAAATGCAGCACCACAAGTCCTGTGCCCACAGAGGCTGGAGAAATGAATGGCCAGGACAGAAAACAGGCGGTGAGAGCCCAGTGAGAGAGGGCTCTGTGCTAAAGTGCCGGTTGAGTCTCATGGATGTTGGCAGCATGGAGAGGAGATTTGGCTGGCAGCAGGCATTTAGAGAGCATTTAGTTAGGCCGGGAGCAGCTGGAAGAGAACAGACACACTGGAGCAGACAACATACAGGCGTTTATGGAGAACTGTGGCTGGCAAAGTCAGTGGCATCTTTTAAAAATCTCTTCTTAAATCTACTAAGTCCAATCGATTTTGGGTGGTCTGAGAAAAAGTCAAAAAGCTGTCTGCTAAGTGAGATATATTTAACTTAAAATTATGTTCCTGTGCATGTTTAAAAAAAATAAATAAAAATAAAAACCCACATAACTTAAGGCCACGTAATTTTTGTTCAAGTCCAACCAGCAGTCAGTGTGCTACAATGACAATTTGGAAGCACATACATTCCATTTGATGAGGTGAGCTTGACACACTCCTTAACAAACTCCCATACACAGCTTTATACTCATGTATGTGCATGGCAGTATCCATCCATCCATTATCTATACACTGCTTAATCCTCACTAGGGTCGCGGGGGGGCTGGAGCTTATCCCAGCTGACTTAGGGCGAAGGCAGGGGACACCCTGGACAGGTCACCAGTCTATCACAGGGCTACACTTAGAGACAGACAACCAAGCACACTCACATTCACACCTACGGACAATTTAGAATCACCAATTAACCTCAACATGTTTTTGTACTGTGTGGGAGGAAGCCGGAGAACCCAGAGAGAACCCACGCTGCACGGGGAGAACATGCAAACTCCACGCAGAAAGATCCCGGTGCCCCCACGGGACGCGAACCGGCGACTTTCTTGCTGCGAGGCAACAGTGCTACCAACTGCGCCACCTTGCAGCTCCATGGCAGTATGTTGAAAAGAAAAACACATATTAGCCTTTTGACTCATCCACATACTTTCATTTAAATTCGACAAGTTAGTCCACTCTTCAGCAGTTTGCTTCAAGCCTCCTGTGTTTGTACAAGAGGCACATCTGTTTAGCACATCAGGCTGAGCAACATTAAGACTACCTCTCAAGTGGCATTAACTGATATCAGTGCTTTTATTTGAAGTCGTTTCTGCGAACCAAATTTCCCCAAACAAACTCCTCCAGCTGAAGTGCTGAAAGGCTGGCACATTAATTGGTGAAATGGTTTATGAACTTTGCATGGCTGTCTGCCTTTATAGTTTTAAAAACATGGAAAGATTGTTCTACCCGAAATTGGAAGCTCGGCTGCAGATTTTCTCCAGTTTGCGTCGGAGGTCCGGATCCAGCTCCTCCAGAGTGTGGGGCTCTGGGGTGGGGGCCTTATTTGGTCCGACATATAAAATATCCAATGCTGAGCTGGGGAAGTCCACCTGCAGATAACATAAATACCAGACTTGGAATCAGTTTATTCCTCTGACCGAACTTTAAATCAAGAAGAAGATTTGCATATACCTGCACCACTCGTGCTTGCTTAATTACTTCTCAGATCACTGTTAGCATAAGCATTTAGACAGGCAAACCATTTTTGACTTCATGACCAAAGCATCCAATGGTTATTAACAAGAAGCAAAGCTCTGCTAAACCTCCAAAGCAGGAAAACCAGTGTTTACAGAAGCAGAATGTGAGCAGAGATGGCCTAATTCCTTAAAAACTTCCTTGGTGATATTCATGGTGATTAACGGCAAAGTGCTTTGTGATTAAGCACAAAGCAAGGAACAAAAAAATGTATAAGCATCCAAATACTTTTAGACTGTATATATGAAACTTTCACAATAGAGTTTCACAATCTACAACTGCTAGTGCTCATGCATCATTACCTCAAACAGTACTGCCATCATTATGGATATTGATTCTATTTTGGCAGTCTACTGACAGTAATACCAACCTGCAGTACAATTCTTTCTGCAGGCACCTTCTTGCGACTGCCTATAGAGCCGGCGGCAGCAGCAGCTCCCTGGGCAGATGTCCACAGACACAAAAGCCTGCTGCCCCTGGCAAGTACCCTGCAAAACAAAGTCAGCAATAGACAACAATAGAAAATTACAAGAGCCCGTGGCAAGGATGTAAAGTTTTATGATCTTTCAGTGATATTCTATAGCAAGAAATTACAAGTCACAAAAACATTGTTTATTCCTGGTTTGTTAAAATTCCTTTTCAGTTTTATATGTTTAAAAAGTATGGGTTCTTTTACAGTTTGCTTTCTGCGGAGGATAAGTTGAGATGAAAACTCTATCTATATTGTGAATGTATAAAACAGAAAAACGACAAAAAGATGAATGTAGCCACGATTGACTGTCCTCTCTCCTCACCGTCTGAAGTCAAAAAGGGGCATCGAGACTTTGCCCAGTAGCTCTGGAGCCTTCCTCTGTTTGTTGGAGTCCGGAGAGCTGCTGGCGTTCTGGTTCAGCACCCCGAACAGAGTCAGGCTCAGTATGGACTCCAGTGGGAGCACAGCTACTGCTATAGGGAAATTGATGCTTTGGGAGACAAGGGCAGTATCAGCAGCATGGAGGGACAGAATACACAGCACAATCTCTTGAGGAGAGGAGAGGAGAGGAGAGGAGAGGAGAGGAGAGGAGAGAACTTACAGTTCGTCCCATTTGATGTGGTAGAAGAAGCTTTTGTATGTGCCCACTCTCTTGGACTGGACCGGTTTAAACAGGTTCTTGCCATTGTGGGTGAGGGAACACATGAGGAAGTACTTCTCGTAACTGAAACAACACAACAAATATCACTTGTGTGTGTATGTCAGTAATAAAGCATGATCCATGTTCTATCAGATAAAGAAAGCAAACAGATTCAAGTAAAACGCTGCTGTAGGCTGCTGGTGGCAGGTTGCTAGCATACAGGCATGAAAAAGGTACGTATATAAAGTACAGTGATAGTTTAACACGTTTTTTATACTAAATACAGAAAACACTAAACATGCTTCGATATTTATAGCAGTTTCCTGCACAACAGATTCTTTCAACTGGGAACAAATGAATGTCTTATCCAAGAGTAACTAAATAGTGACAAAGGAAAGGGGGCAGCTTTTTGCCTAGACCCTCCCAACTATGTGGGACTTGAACCAGCAACCTGCTTGTCCAAATCAGTCCACTGACAACACTGAATACCTGTGTGCTGCTATTTTACTGCCACAAGAGACATTAGTATTCTGATGATTCTTTATGTATCTAGAGAAGCTACTTTGTGCGTGCCCACGCAGACTGAAAAGAGGTCTAATCAGGCAACAGAAGTGAGAACACCTGTGTGGGTGGACCACGGTCGTGCAGCAGCAGCAACTCTGTAGAGTATTACAGCTCTACCTCAGTCGCACAGTTGTACAAATTTATATCACAAGCAGCTTAGGCCGGATTCACACTACAGAAGTTTAAAAATCCTAACAACAATCTCAGTCACACACACACTACAAGACTGGAAAATAGTGGTGTATCTCATACTGCAAGACGTTATTGAGATTATTGTGCTAGAGGGAGCAGATAGCAGTGCACCACCTTACATGATCTCATGGGGCAGCAGATGGAAACAAAATGAAGACAAACAAAAGCAGAAGGTCAAAGGAGTCTGATAAGGAAATAGTTGGGAAGCTGCTGTTAGCATGGGTTGTATATTCTTCAGCAAAAACTTGGGATGAGTTTAATACATGTAGCTAACATTAGCTTCAAGGATAACAATACTTAGCGTTGCTTGGCAACAGTGTCTGCTGTTACAGGAGATTCTGTAATAGTTGTGTCCATCCTGAGTTACACATGTTAATATTAAACATGTTTGTAATTATCAGGGCCCTACCTTATAAGTCTGCGAGCAGTTCTGCAAGTTTAAAACCGGATCTGTAAACCTGTCACAATATAAAATATCCTGAGCTAAAAATCATTTCAGACCAAGAACCCTAGACCAGATATCTTCTCCAACTGTTGGGAGGCATCAAATTGGTTTAAATTGGCCGAAAACTCTTATGGTATGAGCCTGGCAGTGCAACCAATCAGATCTGTTGCTCACTGAGCAGCTCAACCTGTTCGGCATTAAGGAGTTTGCTCAAGAGTGTCTATATGGTAGTGATAAAGGTCAGAAGCATTACATGAAAACTGTCTCACTTCCATTGAAGTCTCAAAATGGCATATCAGTGCTCATCTACCAACTCTAAATGCTTGCAGTTGTATACAGTACTATAACTTTAATACAAATAAGATGCCTAAGTAATGCTATCTATACCAACCCAAGCTGGGGAAGAAACACACAGTTAAAGACATTTCCTATAGACGCAGACAAAATGCATATTTTCAGATATGATGCCATACAACCTGAACCAACCACTCTCAAGATCCAGGACTAAAAACATAATTTTTTTTGAAGACAGAGTGAAAACACAAACACGATGCTTATACATTTTCACTACAGTTGGCGTGATCCATTACTCAGCGCCATCTGTGCTGGCAGCTTTACCACTAGTCATGGTGTCTCAATATGCTAGCAATGCTGTGGCATCTACTGAGGCTCCAGATGGATGAGACACTGCCACAACAACGCAAAACACTTAGACCTCAACAAGACAGCATTGTAGTAAAACCACAACACAATAGATATGCCTAGCTACTTGTCTGCTCTTGGAAATGCTGAACTCACTGTGTCCCCCTGGTCTTGGGTTGAGAGGAGCTAAATATTTTTGGAGGTGTCTTTGGAATGACTGTCACTGCAGCAATGCTTGGTGCTGGCTTAAAATAGCTGCTGGAAGAGGCTGTGCTGGAGTAAATAGGCCTGTCATTAGGCAGTTCCTCTCTCTATGAAGGCCTCAATGGTTGACTAGAAAATTACCATGGACAGAAGGCGCTGCAGCAATCCAAAAAGGTCTTATAGACAGAGCTACACTTCATCTACACTTCCTATACAATTTCACTGTTTAGTTATAATCAGAACATAATCTCATGACCAGTCAGGGTCTGGGTTGGGGTTCACCATGATGTCTATGTTGGCTGTGTCTCAGTAATAAAAGAAAATCCTACAAATCTGCAGCTGAGGACAATAATTCAGTGCTAAAAATAGCTTTTGAATGCTATCCTTTTTCCTACTGCAAGACTATCAAAAATCATTTTTGCAAGGTCCTTGTACCATGGAGGGGCTTGTCAGAAATGTACTGATCCTGGTCACTGATGCATGACATAGCTGGGAACGGAAAATTTGGCTCAGCTCTGTTCCAGACACACGCTGGAGATAAAGTTAGGGTGAAACTGGACACTGACATGGAAAACTAAGACACGGGGAACAACACCAGAGCCGTTTGTTTAGAAGAGGAAAACAGGGCTTTCTGCTGTGACAGCACAGCTTGAGAGACTCTGCTATAATATTGAAGCATCACAGAAACACACTCCTCAGTCCTAGCTGCTGACCAATAAATTGTTATCATGCATCGCATGTTTGTTGAACTTCATATTACTAGCTGCTTCTGAATTCAAACTTATTTCACTGGTGCACTTAGTGCATGTACTTGGCAAATTACCTGATCATAATTCTGAATTGCCTTCCATGTCTTTCTTTCTTTACCTTTGATCCTATCTTGCATAATTACTGTGCAATTAAGTGAAATGTGGGTGGCACTAATAATACTAAGCAAGTGGGTGATCATGCAAGAACAAATGGATGAATAATAGTTGTAATTATCTTACGGCAAAGAATAGAGTCATTCAAGTTGTTACGTGTGGATAAGATTTGTGGGAAAATAACATTTTTTGGTGCAATATACATCATACCACAGGCTTCATGTGGTTACAAGCTATCATATAATAATAAATCATAATCCCAATTTTAGATGTGTTCATCCTGACTGTTTACCTGCTGACCCAGTTGGCCGGGATGCCGTGCAATGCGAACAGAGTGAACTGAAGGTGGTCTGTAGTGCCAGAAGCTTCTTTGCTGCTCCTCCCCTCCACAGCTTCCCCATCTGCAGCCTGGGGCAAAGAAGGGGAGCTGAAGGAGGCTGAAGGAGGACAGAAGGAGCGCAGATAGAGCTTGGCGAGGTCGTAGACAGCTTGTGTGAGCAAGGCCATGCTTTCCTCCACAGGACTGGTGAGACCTATCAAGATGAGGTGGGGATCAGTTGACATCATAGATGAGACAGCAAACAAAGCACATTTTTAAGTTTTTTCCTTTGGATTGCAAAAAAAAATTAAAAATGCAGCCAAAACTAGTAACACTTTTCAACAGACACTCTTTTTTGGTGCAATCAGCAACATACAAATTCCACACGAGTGAGAGGAGTTTAAATATGACTGTGTGCGTGCACAGAATGTACCATTTGATGACTGACCAGATGATGTGGACCCCATCTAGAACACAAAATATATTGGTCTTACAAAGACATCCTCATATCGAATACTGTGAATGTGTTAGCACGTGTTCTGTGTGAAGAGCCCACCTTGGGTGAGCGCGTTCTGGGTAAATTGACAGAGTGTCGTAGCCTTTTGACTGCCTCTGTGATGGCCTGGGTCTCCACCTCATCTAGAGCACAGCACAGGTTCTTCACAGTCTGCACCACCCGGTCCACTGTTTTGTACTGGGTACTCTGGATACAGAAAAGGAAGGAATAACATTTGTGGCATCACTGTTCAAATACTCCAACAAAATTCAAACAACACTCTTCTTCATGCTGAAAGTGTATTATTTACTACATGTAAATACTGATGCCATCATCTGGTTTTATTTGGTTTGTGTGGTGGTGTAATCTCATTCCCTATTCTACCTTCAAGATGCATTCAATTACCCCATAATAACCCACACTGGCTAAAAACCAGATGTTTCATTTCTAGGAAGCCAGTCTTCAAGGAATGACCTGCTCTGTCAACATTTGCGTAAAGTGTTTTCATTGACAAAAACCATCCAGTGATTAGAAAACTATGTCTATAGTCCTTAAATATTACATTTAACTCTATTTTACCACAAAGGATTATGGATACCATACAATGTAAGCAGCTAGTCCACACAAATCAATATTTTCAGTAGCTTAGCAGTACACAAAATCACTCTGAGGGAAAGACAAGGAGTTCACAGTTTCCATTCCTTTACTTTAATTTCCAGATTTGCACAGGGACCACATGTACCTCATTTTGCAGGCAGATGTTGACTTGATTGTGATAGCCTTCCAAATAGTCAGCCAGGCCTTGTCTGCAAGTAAACACAACAATATGTGACGTATTGTCAGAGGTGATCAAGATCAGGAGAAAGTGTAGAAAGTTTATTTTGGTTAACTTAAAAGACCTATGGCCCTGAAAATTACGATAAAAATAATATTGACCAATTAAATAGTAAGAAATTACAGTTAATCTCCTTATACATCTTCATGTGAAAACTAACTTCAAGTTAAGTCTGAAGATCATATAAATAATACAGTGAAAGGAGACTGTGATAAAACTGTGAAAACTGCATCTCCACATGGAGTCAGGCTTGTTTCTTCCAGCATAAATTCTTAATTAAATAGTAATGAGTTTTAATTTAATAGGTTTTGGACATTTTCATACCTGGTGACATTCTCCTTAAAAGGCCTCTCCACCTGGCCCAGGTGCTTCTCTAAGTCAACTGTAGAGTTGTCATCTTCCGCCTAAGACAAAACAGCAATGATTTAACAATTAAACATATGCTATAAGCTCAGCGCTATTATTATTTTCGTACCAAAATAACTAAGAACAGCACTTCACAAAATGACGACTATGTGTTGTAAGTTTCCAGTACAGGGATAAAAATGAATCTATTAATCTTGGTGGCACAACTTGAAATGTCCTTCACCACAGTTCAGTAAAAATCTCCTGTAAAGAGCTTGTATGCCCGCTTGCTAGAGTAACTTACACTGCGTGCCAAGTCCCTTCTCATAGTTGAGTGCGAGAGCAGTTGTAAAGTGATCTCATTCTCCCACTTCCTGCAGTTCTGGACGTACTCATGGCTGCCCAGGCTGTGTTTACTGTGGCACAGGGTGGCAGAGAAGCAAGGTTAACAATACCATTACACATTTAAGTTATAAATCATAACGAGCATTTACTGAAAAAAGAAACCACACAGAGATGCAGAATTGTTACTTTTTAATTTTTAACTGCAGATGGTGAGGATTATCCTCTTATGCCATGGACATTTCTCAAAACTGTGAAATAATATTTCTTAGTTGTTCTCTACTATCAATTTTTGTGTTGAAGCAATATGTTGCAATAACACCCATAACCGCTGTCCCAAATTAGCTTTTGGCCACCTACTGAGACCTGATGCATGAAAAATATTTTCTGCAAAGATATTTTGCAGCCTCAATGTTTTTTTGACCTACTTGTCATTCTTTAGAGATATGCTGGTGCAAAGTGACACATAATGCACCTATTGGATACAGAGATTATGTTTACCACAGAAAGAGGTCACTGTAAATTTCCAGAAATAAAAAGACAAAAGCTCTCCTACAAGACATTCAGTTCTTGCTGTTTCATTCGTGTGGCTGGGGACTCTCATAAAATGAACAGCCAAGAACAAATATTACCAGATTCTGGTATTTTACTTATGGCGCACAGCTTTAGGTCCCATTATGAAAGGCCTGTTGTTACTATGATTACTGATGAAGCAGTGATTTAACAGTTGTAAGCATCAAGGCATTGGTAGTATTTGTAATTTACCGGTCTTAAGCAGTAACTTTCAGTGTGACTTTGAAAGTATGTTTGAAATTACATATAAAAAAAATTAAAGCATTCTCCCACTGTCCCCATACCTACCTCAAGAACTGACAAAAACATACTTTTGTATTCAATTCTATTTCAATTTAATTCAAATAACTTTATTTATCCCCTAGGGGCAATTCAAAAGCTCACTGTGTATTTAATATAAAGACATAAAGACATAAAGACATAAAGACATAATAATAATAATAATAATAATAATAATAATAATACATATAAAGCAAATAAACAATAAACCACATCATACATTTTTATGTAATAATTACATATACAATACAGTGACTATATATAGTATGAGCTGTCAGACTGTGTCTAGAACAAAGTTGTGAGTATTAGTTCCAGTACAACACACACAGCATTCATCTGTTCAACATTTAGGCTAAAGCCTGATTGATTTTCTGAGGCTATTGTGGTGTGTCATATATATTTTTGTCTGTGTCTATGTTTTGTCCTATGAGAGCTTTTTTTTTTTTTTTTTTTTTTTTTTTTTTTTAACAGTACATAATGCAGAAAAAGATGCTGGTCCTAAATCCAGTACTATTTAGTCTCTAATTTGGATGTACTGGGACTTTAAGTGCTGGTAAAGGGCGGTACCCATTCCCATGTATCCCAGATTAGAAGGAGAATGTTCATGGTGGAAAAGGGTGAAGGCCAAGATATAGAAACATCCTCCATTGCTATTTGTGCAAGGTTTTAGGGGTGTGCCAAGATATGAGCGATAAAATAGGAGAAAAAGATGGAGAGATGGAAGAGTGATGCTAAGACAGAGAGAGGGAGAGACTGAGAAGAGAGACAAGGGCATAAGAAAGCAAAGGAAACCTATTACAAATTCCAAGGAAAAAGTGGTTATTCTACAATTCCTGAAATGTTAATGTTTTGGAGATACTCACTTCTGCAGCACCTCTTCTTGGCCACAGACTTTGAGCAAGTAGCTGGAAAAGTCCACCTGGTCCAAGTCATCGTGGACCCAGCAGAGAGTCTGGCTGATCAACAGCTCCACTGGAGAACTCACTGAAGGAGAAAGAAAAGGATGGAGTTGACATGTTGATATAAAGAAATAAACAGGGAGGGAAGAAGTGAGTTTGATAAGGGTAGGGTGGTGAAAAGTGAAAAGACAGATCAACATTTAGAGATGAGGAAGAGAAAGGGGAAAAAGAGAATGAGGGAAGAGAGATCAATCAGAAGGATAAGCTGCTATATGTAATATACTGCAGCTACAACAGCACAATACGAGCTGCATTAACAAGAAGTGTGGAAGCTAAGATTTTTTAAAGGAACCAAAGCATCATAATCCAACAATGAACAATTTAACATCTGACACACCAATGTGAATTAGAGGTGCCAAGGGTCAGTTACAGTCATGCTATAGTATCATACAATTTACCATTCAGGTGACACTCTTACCCAAAATGACCATCCAGTGGTTAAGAAGACTGCTTTTACAGGTGTGGGAACTACACTTTAGGTTTTACAGTTATCAGATTTCCTCTTAAACCACAAAACATCCTTCCAGGTTTTGAACAGCTCCTGTTTCTTATTTTAAATCAAACCTGTTCTCAAATCAAAGAAATTACAGTGAGCAATGATAATCAGTAATGGGGGATTTGGGGTCAGCTGCCAAGTGTTTGTGTACCCTCCAATATCTGACCGGTCCGGCCAAGAGAACACTGGGTGGAGAACGTAATCTGACACAAAGCAGATTATTCTACTGTTTAGCTACTTCGACAGAGTTTTTAGCGCATGCTTAACACACACAAACACAGGCCAAGAGATACAAAGACAGATAGAGAGTCTTCAAACACAGAAACATCTCCGCTTTGGACAGAGCACCCACGCTCAGGTTACTTAATAGACGTTAGCAGGGAGGGAGACCACCCCTGGCTCCAGTAATAACAGACCTCCACCCTTCAGAGGAATGACAAGTCTTTTCTTACCACTTAGACCAGCACTATATGCTTCTGTGGCAGTAGTGGTGCTGTCGGCACTACAACACGAGTGTTGCACATAGGAGGTGTTGGAGGTGTTCTGAGGTGGTAATGGAATTCTCAGCAGGGCATTTTTGAGGGCACCAGTTAAAAGAAGCGAAAACTCCTCCACCGCATACTGTTTAACCATTTCACACATGGTCAGGGAATGGTGTTGGTAGGGTCACGCACCAACAAAAATATAGAGATTCAGAGCCAATCAGTTTCATGTAGAGTGCATGTTAGACGAGCTGGCAAGAGGGCAGAATAAAGCCAGAGGTTTCCCAGCACTTTTTAAACTGACAAGACAAACAGTGTCAAGATGTAAAAAATATGACTTTTTTCCCCCCTCCTCGAAACAGAGCAAATAGAGATTTATGCCTCTGCTAAAAGTCCAACTGTCAGACAGATTCTGAGACAAAAGGAGACACATAAAGGCAAACTGAAAACAGTAATTTGAATCAAAAGTGCAGTTTAAAAGTCTAACAACGTAGCAGAGAGTGGAAGAGTTTAAGGCTGGTGATTCATGATTTTGGCATAATGGTGTAGCGTTAGTGACTCCATGATACTCAGAACTCTCATGAGGTCCGTTCAGCCCAGCTCTCTTACTATGTCTTGTACTGCTGAACTCTCACCTATAAATCTCTTGCATGTAACGCTACATAACTGCAAACAAATAAGCATGTCATCCTAGGCCAGAGCTATTTCTTTAGAGTGAATGTGCCTGTATATACATATATAGGTAGACTAACGTCATGGTTTGTACTAACTGTAAGCATTTACATTTGCATCTTTCTCTAACTGCAAAACTAATGCTGTCTTATGTTTAAATCCTGTTTGAAAGACATAGGAAACATGATGGTGTTGCCTCTTTTCCAACAACCACTCAGCCGCAGACAGTAACCTGAGCCAAACTCCCAGGATTTCCTTCTGTCGTCATTCTCTTTCTACGTATCACATCTATTTGACCATACATGCAATTTTCTTTCTCCATATTTAATTTCTATTCATCTACTCTTCTACCACCTTCTTTCTCCATGAATGCCATTCTTTGGTTTCTCTGTCTCAGCAACTTCACGTCTTTTTTGTCCCTTTTCTCTCATTTCATTTTCATCTCTGTTCTGACACTCCTCCCTTCCTCCCTCATTCTGCGTTCTCTCTCTCATTTGTATTTCTTTAATGCAATGCTTTTCCCTCTCTCTCTCACTCCCTCCATCTCCTCTCCTCTGCCACAGTATGTAAGGAATCCTCAGAAGCCAGTAGCAGTTCACAGCCAAGCCTGGGAGGAATCAGGCAACTCCCTTTCTGCCGGATCTCTTGAAAATGGGTGAAGATTTCAGAAAATCCTTTTCTCCTTTCTTAACTGTTGGGCAATATATTCATTCGGGCAATCATGCAAACTGGCCTCACTATTGCCTTACTTTTCACATAATTGCACAATAAAATTCACCAGAAGTGAATAAAATATCCTTTTGCAATACTGAGAAAAGGTGACACAATTTAGAGATTTCCACAAAAGATAGAAGATGTTGAGCTGCCAGGAGATAAATAAGAAGACAGAAATTGACTCACTGAGAGACGACAAGACAAAGAAAATGACAGAAACGGGAAAGAGAAAAACCAAAAAGGAACAGAGAAGAGGGCCATGTATTTCTAATGTGTCAGTTTATTCTGTAGTTTTTGTAAAGATGACAAGTTAAAGAGATTTATTTGAACAATAGCCTAAGACAAAGTGTAAGACAGATGAGGAGATGCTGCAAAGAAACAAGGATGAAGAAAACAAGAGCACACCGAGAAGGAATTGCATGATGAGAAAAAGGAGGATCATTTGAAAGAGGAGCAGCCTTCGTGTCCTCTATCTCTTTCTATCCTTCTGTCCAAGTTTTCAGTATAACTGAGGCCTATTGTTCCTAAGAGCACATTAGTGTCCAATCAGAAGAATCCGACCATTACCTATATGGGTCAACTGCGCTGACAACATTGGAAGTGAATTAGGAAACGCTGAAATAGATGTCATACTCGGGAAGAAGGAAGTGTACCTAGGAAGTGACCCGAGCACTGGGATTAAAGGAGACAAACTCAGCAGAAGCAGGAAGAGGAGGTGAACTAGGTTTCAACACAGGAATCTAGGAAAGGGCAATTCGGAAGTAGAGCGAGGAAAGTAGTATATATACTTCCTATAGGTTGGTACTGTTGAACTGGGTATCCAATCAGTGTCAGAGTCAGTAACAAAGTCTACTACATAGGCAGACACTAAAAGCTGAGGACAGGTCGGGTATGGGTTTGTTGTCAAACAAGAAACAATTGTCACTGGTGTTGCTAGATATATACCTAGGTCATAAAACACAGTCTGACAGCAGACTTTCTAATATAGACTTAAATCAACACACAGAGTGGGCTAATGCTGATCCTTAGGGACCCACATATACAGTGGTGAACTTGGTCACACAGTTGGGATAATATGTCTAACAAAAGAGTCCAGTGGATTGGCTGACAGCCTCTACCGTGCTTGGCTTCACATCCTTAAGGACTTGTCAGTCACAGTGGTTGTAGATTTGTGTGTGAATAACGAGGGGTTAGCCAATTACAGCTCTCAACAACCCAGGGACCAAAACCAAAAATCTTAGTGAGATCTTGGGAGGGAAAAAAAGTAACTTCCAATCCCTTATGCCCAACATGGCTACTCCATAGTGAGGGCACAAACCTTTATTTGTGTGGTAATGGAACGTTGTATACTTCCCACGACCGAAAAAATGAAAAGAAAAATGAGGTTGGGAGGGGGTGAAGAGTTTGGCAGCTGAGAATGTTGTTTCCTCCTTCAGAGCTCTCTTATCTGCAATCTGATCTGCTCACTCTTAAAGGCAAAGGGTACAAAGATTCTTTTTTGGCTAACTAAACTGTGATGGGGCACCATCTGTGCAGAGCATTTTCTACACTTCAGCGCTGAGCCATTTTTGTAACTGACTTGCGGTCCTTTCTCGAAAATATTTCTACAATACAGTGCAGGAGCACTGCCAAGATAGCAGAATTTTCATGATTCATGAAATGTCAAAACAGTTGGTTGCACTATGTGTACAATCTACCACTTACTCTTGTTATACTCTTGTTTTTTTTTTTTAGCTAGTTAAAAATTGATTAAAAGATTGCTCACATGACAGACACTTTTTGTCCCTGATTTAATGCTTACCGTCACAGGTGAAGGTTACTGGCTGCTGAGATTCAGAGATTTCAATAGAAACCTTGACAGAGCAGCTATTGTCACCTCCACTGTCTCTCTGGGGGATGACAGGGCTGAGGACGAAGCCGGGGTTGGTTGCAATGTCACCATGAGGGAATTTGGAACGCAGGCTGGTGGGAAAAAAAAAAGGAATCAAAGCAGAAACCAAGTCAGTGCTTTTCCCCCCCATATTTTGGTCTACTTGGCCAGTGAAAACACATTAGGGGAAGCTAAGTCCAGCCAGGCATATGAATCAGATCGCTTGGATGAGACTATTAAATGCAGCATGGCCAGTTTACCAGGAAAGCTAAATGGAAGGGGGCAAAGAGGAAATAAGAACAAATATAAATAGAATTAATTTTTATGTGCACATTGAGAAGGTTATATAAAAACATTTTAAATTTATAACTACTATCCTGAACTACTAAGTGGAAATAACCACATCCAATAAGTGACTGGTTGTGATGTTGAGTCTGATTCCATTTGCTTGATGATGAAAATGCCATGAAAATACTCTATTTTTGTTTACACACTTCAGGTCAAGTTCCTTATAACTGCAAGCTGTGTAGCGCATTTGTAGATGAAAAGTATGCATGGAAGTTGCTGGGTGGATGACAGCGGGCGTTTACTTTTTCATCATTAAAAAAGTGGATTCCCCGAACGCTGCTTCATCATCACTCCACCCAAAGAAACCACTGGAGTGAGAAATTCTCTACAGCCACAGGAAATGAACAGAACTGCAAAACATGCAATTATGTGTATACATACATGAAAATCTGTAAGTGTGCAATTGCACTCACAAACAAGGAAAAATGCTGTATTTGCTAAAAGCAGCTGTTGCAACGTGTATATTTAAAAAAAAACAAAAAAAAAAAAACATTAGGGGAAGAATTACTCAAATATCTAGTATTTTGCATGTATTTGCTCAATTTCTTGAACAAAAGTTGTCACTCTATACACATAAACGTATTTTACAATACAATTAACATTATTACAGAATTATTACATAATAAATCTAAAATGGTTATTTTGTAATGATGCAGCTAAGTACAAGACACTTATGTCTTCTTAAATTGGAATTTAATTGTAAATGTATCTAAACTATTTCCTTACAGTTCAGGAAAGGTACAAGACAGCACTTGGTGAGCTAGTGTTCATGTCGGGTGTCATCAATGTGTTAGATTTTCACAAAGCGATTATCATGGCCAAAGTAATTCACAATAACAATATTATTGCTGTTTCTATAGATAATTAACAACAACATGACTATATGAAAATTCAAATGAATCTTTAACTTAGTGTCTTGTGTGTTAATGGACAAACGAAATACACATAAAATACGGATGTAAGGAGGTATAGAGAGAGTCTCTAACAACACTATGCTGATATGTTGTGCATATGTTGGTCGATCAACCAGACAGTTACTGGTGCTGGATAATTTACAGTATTGTCAAATGTGACCCATCTGCATAACATCAGTCGCATTGCACCATGGGCAATTATGCATAAACAAAAGTGGCATGTTGCCACCACATGACGCAAATCACGGGACAGGATTGACTGGCAATTGCTCGCGGCGCCTGTGCACAAGTGATTTCCAGTGCTTCTTTCTGGTGTTACCGCTCATGCACGCTGACGGTATTTGACAGTGATATGGAATGTTATATTATTACGCTCTGTAATATTATGTTACCGACATGTAGAAAACAACTACATGGAGCGATGTAAGTAATAAACCCAAAATCAATATTTTATCATGTGTTAATGTAATTCGGGCTGTGTCTTGGATAGCCCAAGGCGCAATGTAACTGATTTCATGCAGATGGCTCACATAAATGTATTAATATCATCAATATTTCGATTTGTAAATTTTGCAGTTATCATCAATACAATATATCGTAACAGCGCTAATATAAGCAATAGTTAACAGTGACTGTAGGCTCACCTGCTATTCAGTGAACCACCTAAAAACATCATATAGCTCATAGATGATATTTGACAAAACTGAATATTCAAAAACTAATGTTTGGTGTTATAAAGCCACAAGCTAAAATGTATTTTTACTGTCGTGCTTTGTCACCACAAGATGTTAATGTGGCACATTTTTCCACTTTATTTTAAGCTCGTTGTTAGCGTTAAATGAAACACACAACCAAACAAAAATGTCAGAGCTGTAGCAATTCCTTTCCTTGCCCATAGGTGGTGGTGTTGGTACCTGTACAACTAATCTGAAAATAACTGAATGGCTCCCCCTTGTGACAAATCTGTAGCCTGCTAAATGTGTGTATGAGTAACTTAAAAGCTACTTCTATATTTACATCCAAAATATTATCAAGAAGGAAAGAAGGTCAATAACAGGAAGGAAGCAAGGATCTTACGTTGCTACGTCTTTACAGAAGTCGACAATCTCCAGGTTCTGAGCATCCTGTTCCTCCATGGCGACATTCTTTACCAAACCTTTTCCTTTGTCCTGCAGGAAAAAAAACAGTCAAACAAACATACAAGCACACAGTCAGTGAACTGAAATAGTACATGAGTAACATGCTTATAAAACTTCAAACAGAAGCAGGCCAGATGGAAAGCGACTTGCAGTGTATGATCTTAGTTATAATTTTTCATGTATAGTGTTTCCACATTTAATCTCATTACATCTGTTTAACAGCACTGGCTAAGAGCAGGAATGTTTAAGGTCTTTATGGTGATTTGTGTTTAGGGATTGTTGAAGGGGCAGCTTTATTAAAAACACCCCAGAGCCATGAATTCTACAGAGTGAAAAAACATGTTGGCAAGGGCAAAGACTTGACACACATATACGTCTCCAGCTCTTTTATGCTGCTGTCTCTTAAACTGTGATAAAGCGTTAGTTTAACATTTAGTTAAGGTTTGGTTGTTTAAGCGTATGTTTGATTTAAACAGTGTCTCTCGCGCACATTCCAAAGCTTTCTTTATGTTATATTGGAAAAAGTTTCATAATACATCAGGAAAATTTTTCACCAAATCATTTTTTTTTTCTTTTACTCAGAAATAATTTAAGAATTGAGTTGAATGAGCTGTAAATCTGCCTCTTTCTGTCTGTCACACACAGACAAATCCTGAGACACCTCCCCTGGGAATTACTTGAAGAGATTCCTGGAGGTTGGCCTGCTGCCGGGAACTCACAGCTACACTCTGCTTTTTACTGCTGTCTGACTGCCAGCAACTGAGGAATGTGCTTCCTGTAGCACAGGAAATGAGAAGTGAAAGGACCCCGCCCCTTCCTGTGCCAGGCTCTGGGTCGTCTGCAAAAGTGCTCAGTCATGGCTTGGAAATCTGCAACTCTGACATCACTCCCGGCAAGGGAGAGAGCGGCATGAAGGCAGGAGAGGCAGGGAAGAACAGGGATGAAAGAAATGTTTGGAATGTGATAATAGAAGTTTGTTCCTCCCTCCCAAGAGACTTCTGCTGGATACTGAACACAGAGGTTTTAGATGCACCCGAGGGAGGGCACTGAGCTGATTTTTTCATGTCCAATGACAATGAAAATGGACAATTACAAAAACTTCCTTAAGCTTGCTTTGCTAAAGCTTGTCAAGTGTCAGGTCAACTTAACTTGATGATGATCACATAAATGCTATGTTAAAGACAATCCAATGACCAGTGACTCAGATGATCTTCATTTGTTGTCATGAATGTCGGACTTCAAATTTGTTGTGTTGCCTGACCAAAACTTAGAAATATTCCATTTACAATCACGTAAAATAATAAAAAGAATCCTCAAGTGGCAAAAGCTGGAATCAGAAAACGTTTCACATATCTGCTTAAAAAAGGTTTACTGAATATTGTGCTCTGACCGACTAACTGAATAATGTCCTGCTTGTTTCAGTTCAACATGAAATGCAGAAGAATAATCGCACCCCTTGTAAGTCACCTCTCTATATCATGGTGGCCTAGGAGTTAAAGGGCCCATATAATGCAATTTTACAGATTTACAATTTTCTACTAGTCTCTGTACATGCTTTACTGTTCAAATGACATTATTTTTGCACACTGTACATTGCTGCAGCTTCTTTTCTTACCCTCTGTCAAAAGAGCCCCGTTAAGGCTCCTGTCTCTTTAACACTCCCCTTTGCCCAGCCCATTTTGATTGGTCAGCTGGTTTGACAAAAGCGAAGTCATGTTAGTTGCATAAAGTAACCCCAGATCTTTAAGTATAGGCAGAGAGACGTAGCCCTGGCAATAGTGGCTGTAGTAAGGAAGTAATAGTGGACTCTTAGGAAGCTGTTTATTTGTTGCTAGGTAGGCTTTATACAAATGTGCTACATAATGACCTCACTAAGTAACTGAAGAAGAGCCTGGCATTTAAGCAAGGCATTTCAGGCAGGTCAGCAGTAGTGTTTTTAAGTCAAACAAAACACCTCCCTTTAGCGTGGACTTTGTAAGTTTACGGACCTTATGCATGCACAAAAAATATCTAAAATAAACTATAGGAAAGCAATAAATCTCTTAGCAAAAGATAGGTTCTTTAAGCCATTCAAAATAATCTGAGGGAGTCTGGTTCAACTCTGGCCGACTCATTGTTGTATGATGATCCCCTTTTCCTCTTTCCCTTGTTTCCTGTCAATGGTCATTATCAAATACAGTCAAAAAGCCCCACCACCCCCCAAAAAAGTTCAACATGGTTCATCCCAGATATTTTTTAGTGCTGTGCAGGTCAAAGAGCAGAGACCTCCTGTTCAAAGCTGACCTGACATAACACCAGGAGACAAAAATTTCTAGACAGCATGGAGCGTGGAAAAGAGGCCAAAGCCTGAAACCAAACCACCTGCATCTCCTAGCAGGGGACAGAGGAGACTGGGTTCTTGCCGGGGCAATTTCTGTATCAGATTTTCAAGATTTATGACTCTTCAAATGGCAGCCAGTCGTTGACTATTACTGTCCGCATATTACTCTACAGTATAACTGAAGCATAGCATTCAGAACAAATAAATAAATATCTCACAAGCCTGTATTTGTATTAATTTAATTATCAAGACAAAGTAAAAATACTTGTTGCTTCTCTTAATTAGAAATCACTGTCAGTTTTAAGACATTTTTCAAATATGGAGGATAATAAGGAGAGGAAGAGAGGAGATAGGCAGGAAACAAAGAAGGGCTAGTGTAAGAAACAGTTGCTCAAAAAGAGCAAGAGAACAAAAGTGGAGAAGGAAAGAAAGAAAGAAAAACACTAGAACACTAGAAAGCCAGCAAGAAACGAGACTAGCAGAGTACATCAGCCCTGTTTATGTTTGGAGTCAGGATTGCTTCATCAAAAACAAACATGGGCAGACAATCAAATGAGGCCATGTTTCACTGATCGTCACACTATGACACACATAGACTCACAAACACACACACACAATGGGCTGTACTGTAGGACAGGACCTTCTTTGTTTCACTCGATCGATTTTGTTGCACCCGGACTGAGAGCTCCTGGTGTCAGAAGTCATGGGAACAACTTCATATAACTCACACGATGAGTAATCATCCTTTCTCTGCTTTTCCTCTGTTTTGTCTCATTGCCGGCTGTAATACCGGGAACATGCTGTACATTATAAAAGAAGATCACTGACTCACAGTGGCTGGTCTTCAGGGTCATGGAGTGAATGTTGTGGTACGTATCGAACAGTGCAAGTCACATCAAACCTCTCACCTCCCAGATGACACAGACTAGTGAAGTCTTTTACAGTTCTATTGATCTTCATGTAGTGGAACCAGGACAAACCTCAATCGATTCTTGTAGTCTGAGCGGGTTACTGACAGAAATCTAAATGCAGATGATTATAATCCAAAAAAAGCCAGTTGCAGAATGTGTTAAGTCTTAGTGATGACTTTTAAACTCTAACTGTGCAGCACTACTATGTACTATGTATGTATAGACGAATGAAATCCATCTTGTAGCACAGAGGCAAAGAATTTAAATGACACAATCTTTATCTTTAATGTAAACTCCTTCCAGTTTTCTCATAATGACTTTCCTTTATGCAATTTTCCACTCTTGGAGACAGACAACATGTTTAAAAATTTTCCACACTCTCCAAACCAAGGCTCTGATATAACCGTGCAGACACATGTCTACATTGTCCCGATTCAAGTTTGAAAAAGTGTTTCTTTTCGCCCTGGGTGTCCTACATCACGTACTTGGCAACATTCTGCTCCACAGTAAGACACAATCAGTTATGAAACATGTGATTCCTGCTTCGACAAAATGACACAAATGCAAAACTATTTATGCTATTTTTCTTGGCCAACTTACATTTTTAGACATACTGAATGATGACAAAACATTTTAGAAAGAATGTTCTTTAGCTGTTGTTTTGGAAAGAGATTCTATGACCTTGGATACATTTGATTTTGCGCATGAAGACAACGGCTGTGACGCCAGCATTATTGTTGACTTTGTCTGCATCTTTAAAAAGGTTTTGGAGGGTTAAAAAAATATCCACTTGGTTGCGTATTACAGAATACTTTTCTTGTCAACTTTCACGTTTTCACAATGCAAACCAGAAACATGACGACATTCAAGGATCTTGTGATATTGTTGACGTTGAGATCATAACCACAAACTTAAAGCTGCATTCTTTCTACTGACCAGCAGTGGGTGAGTCCTCATAGAAGAAAAACACCTTACTTCTTCCTTATCTGTTATCTCTTCAAGTATTTTCCTAATGAGTTTATAGTCTCAATCACAAAGGTTAAGCTTTGTGAGGTTCATGCAAATATGTAGTGGAAATTTATATCTGCAGCCTGAAGGTGTCAGTATGCTTTGCCCTAAGTGCTTGTCAGATGGTCAAACAGCATGTGACCATCCTTAACCCACACCTTTCTGAAGTCAGCATTTGAATTAGATGGTACTGAAAGCCTTACGAGAAGATTGCCTGAAATTTGCTGTCATTTCAACAATTTTTTGGCATCTCATCTCTCTGACAGCAGGCTTGATTTTTGCCTCCTAGAGAATTTTCCATATTCGGTCCTCTGTTAGCTCAAGGAGTAGTGCGTGTATAAGTGAACTCCAGTTTTGTTTGTTGTGTTGCATGCACACACGGTCACAGATGCATGTGCAGAGGCAATACATTGTTTTGCTAATGGTTTCACAATTCTACATTAATCAATAGGTAGCAGTAACACACAAAGGAATGCAGCAAAAATCCAGCAAAACACCCACATACAACTGTGTTTTGTATTTATGACAGTTCTAGGCTTTGTTACTGAGCTAACCATCTCAACCAGTACAGTAGTCCCATACAAAAAGAAGTTAATTAATTGATTTAAAATGTAACACAATCAAACAATGCAACATCAAGAAACAATCATTGTTTATCAGTGTGGTTAATGATGCTGCTCAATGCTTTTCAAATAAATCACTATTTTTATTTTATTTTTTTTTAAATCAGCAAATGTTTTCAGCTCATGATATCAAGGTGCTCACTATCTGAATCCAGGTCAGTCTGCTGCTACTGTACAACTGTCAAAGACTTTTAATGCATGCTGCTGACAAATAAGGTCAGACATTAAAAAAGGCCAGTCTCTACAGGGAAGACAGAGAGCTTGAGGAACTTTGTGGTTTCTCCAGTGGGATGCAGACACACAGGAAGGCCTGACTGAATACAGTGGCAGAAGTGAAAGGCCAACCACAGCTTCATCTGGTGGCTGGTGGAAATTTCATGCCCAGCACAAGTATTGAGTTACACTACACATCCAGACATCAGAGAACTCATTAAGTCTCTGTGCCCGCCAAATGAGAATAACCCAAGTCTGCCAAAACGAAACCTGCACTCAAATAGTCACCGGCAACTGTCGATGTCTGATCAGTCAACAATTTTCAAACTACACAGCACCTTCAAGTCTCCGAGCACAATAAGGTACCCCAGATCAAACTGTAGCTGTATCAGAGGGTGAAAAACGTTATTTAAATATTGAGTCATATTTTACTCTCAAAATGAAAGTAACCTGCAAGTCTCATCTTAGTGCAAGCTCAAAGTACTTCAGTCCAGGTTTCATTTTACAGTATTAATTCATGTCGGAAAAACTGAGTGATGCTTTTATGCTGTTCCAGCAATTACAAAAAGCGATATTGACTGATTTTAATGGGTTGTGAATCTGCAGCAGCTCCCGTCAGCTAAAATGTTTTGGCTGGATACGCAAGCAAAGTTTTCTAAACACTTCTGTTTGGTTTAACCTTCATCAACAATACTAAGTGGCTGTGAGAAGCTTTGAGGGTTACATCAGAGGAACTAGCTGCTGTGAAAACATAAATCTACTTCTTCTTTCAATAAGGAAGTGACTGATGGCTATCCAACTCATACTTCCTGTGATATAGTGAAATCCTTGCCTTAGAAAACAATCACAGAGACTTTAATGAAGAAGCTATTTTGTTACTGGAAGAAACCACAGCCATGTGTAGAGAAAGCTTTCAAAAACAATGCCTAATTTAACATATTCCCTTAACACTTGTTAGCAAGGGTTTTATTGTGTGCATTAGTATCTTCTTTCTACCTGCTTACTCACTGCTTCTTCCACAATACTTCTCCTGTTTTCTGCCAGTAAACAAGGTCAAAGGTTAGGAGACACAGAGCTGTTTGCCCAGCAAGTCACATATTTAACTGGAATCCATGTCTCATCCCTGCATTGCAGCATCTCCCAACTATGCATTTGTCTGGTGGGAGAAAATTTTGTGAGTGTTATACATCTTGCAGCATCTTATACTTGGGCACAAAGCGTCATTAAATAACAAAAGAAAAAGAGTGAGAGTCTGGAGGTAGATGGTCTGGAGGTGTGAGACATGCAAAATAGCTTCTGGATCTGGGGGAAGAAGAGATTTGACTGTGTAGTCAAGTTTTTAAAAAGTAAAATGCATGCTGGCATTGTGCAGGTTTCATTTTCTCTCTTACACACACAGTGCTCTTGAATCACAATACATATTCAGATAAAAATCAGCCAGCAGGTCATTTGTAGGGAACAATGCAAGCGCAAACAAGCAGACACATGCTCAACCAGTCTGCAATGAAGTATTTCAATGTGTGTTTTAACACGACACCACAGAATCAGACCTAATCTCTGTTAACAACCTTCCCACTGTTCATCATTAGCATTTTATTAGCGAAATCTCAGAATAATTTACAATATAAACAATGTATTCAACCATAACAATTTGACTGATCATATAATTTACAACAAATCTGCTTTGTGTTTTCATCCATTTTTTCAGCTCTCTGTAGAGTTGTACGGCTTTGTCAGTTCTGACAGTTTATGCACACATCTGAATCAAATGTGAGATTTAGTAATTTGAATCTATCTCAAACCAGACATGTTCAATGATGCCTTAACTTTTAGTGTTGCTCTGCAAACAGTAAGAGCATGGTCTGAACAGATGTTGGTGCTGTGAGGCGTGACAGCTGTGCTGAAGGTAGACTGCTGATTATCACTAACCTATGGCTTTACTTCCAAAGGCCAAATCAAAGGCTGAAAATTCTTTAAGAGACTGTGAACTATGGGAGAAAGAAAGAAGTAAAGTGATGAAGGTCTTAAGCATCTGCAGTCAATAGCTACAAGTAACAAACTGAGAGTGTGAAGACAGAATACGAGCAAGACATATCCCTACAGAAAACAGGGAACGCTTAAGGGGAGGAGTAGGCCACAAAGTGATGAGAAAATAAGAGTAAATAAAGACTTTAAGAAAAAGACATACGATTAAGGTGGACAGAGAGAGGCAGAGGGGTAGACTTGACAGCAGATAGCTTGATTCTCTAAGCTCAAGCTCATTTGTTCCATTTTATACCCTCCTGCCCACACTACCACATCTTACAGCACATTCTTGAAAACTATAACAAGGCTTGGCAACTTCAGGCTGACTTACAGTCATCCAAACACTCATCTTGGAAATAACTGTATTGAAAAAAACCTCATGTGACACATAGCTGCAATAAAAAAATAAAATTAAAAAAAAAAGAAAAAAGAGAGAGTTAAAAAAACATAACCATGCCTCAGGAAGTGTCTGGTGATTTGTAACATTTGCTGGTACAAATAGATCTCAAATGAAAACTGTGGGCTATTAAGTGAAGAGATGTTTTGCAAAAGTAGCGAGACTACTTATGGGGCTTGTACAAACATATCAGCTTACATTTAGTCAACTTGCAACCACAGTGCAACTCTAAGCTGCCGTGCTATTGGAGGTTTCATTAAGCTTTTAGAGGAAGGGTGGAGAGGTGTCTGATGTCTGGATGTGTGCTGTAATTTAACACCAGTGTCTCTGTGACAACCAGCCTACACACAGTCTGTATTTACTAAATATGTCTGCTGTTATTACATATTTATTGATTAACATTTGTGGCAATAAAGTGAGTGATGTACATTGTAAAATGTTAGATTAAGAATAGCATGCAGTTTCATATCTGTCTTTCATATCCATATATAGTTACATAACCCTAATGTCCACGGTTGCTTTTTGTCATTTGGGTTTTGCTCTCTTATAGAGCGAATTAATGCAATGCTCTTTGACAACACTAATGGAGCTTATATTTCTGCACTACGACTTTTCAAATAAGTATGCATTTTTATACAATAGCACCACATAATGATAAAGCAACTAAAAGCAGGACAGATTCAGTTCTAAGATTAACCAAGTTCAAGCAAAGTGTCACAAGTCTACAAGCTTATCTGTTATATTCCATCGTGAAAATGCAGGAAAACACTCCAAAGCAGTTTACAATCTACAATCAAACTGCATGCTTCAAAAAATGCTTTGCAGCAATGTAAATAATACAGCATATGTGGACAAGAATGATGCAAAAGCACTAGTTTAAAGGAAAGCAAGACAACAACTATTTTCAGGGGAAAGGGTATTTTAGTCTTTCCAGGAGAACACGGCCAAAACTCGAGAACCCACTGCCTCCACCAAGAAGTGCTGTCACTCTAAACGTAATGGCTCAAGAGAAAGAATCATTTCTGACTTGTTGTGTTCAGCTTTCAGTGGTTTAGTAGCAGCTGTGTATAGTCACTGTGGTTTGAAGTCTAGTTTCATTCTTATGTTCTTGTTTTTATGCAAATCTAAATTGCCCTTTTTAGCTGTGCTGTTATATGCTTTGTATTGAGCTACCATGTTTACAGACTGAAAACTTCAACCTACTGCTTCAAAACCATAAAACATTTCACCCACAACGGGAAGACTTTATTATCAAGCAGATACATAAAGTGTTGACTTATTTGCTTGCATCACAGATTCTAATCACAGTTGCTCAAAGTACAGCACGTGTATAAAAACTAAAGTGCAGCGTGTCTTTCGGATGAGTCTAATAAGAGGGGAGCTGGCACATCGACTCATGAGGCCGATTTGTTAGGTCATTCTGTTGCTGCTGTAGGGCACGGGGGACCTGTAAGGACTTGTTCCTGTTTATAACAACATGGGTGCCGGCTGCCAGCCGAGCAGATGGAACAAGAGGAGCAAGCAAACACACATCCCATCATAACGTCATACGCAAAGATCATCATTGTGGATGCAGATAAAAAGTGAGAGTGTGGAGGGACATATTAGAAGAACACTGGGCTAAAGAGGCTCAAGTTACACAACACGGTAGTCTCACCAAAAAACACATGCTTGAACCTAGACATAACATACAGGCAAGAGTAAACAAGCACTGTTTCACCCTTTCAAGGAAAAAGACATTCCTCAACCCTGGAAGACACAACTGGGTGTACAGACTGGACAGGTTGTTGTTTATAAGAGGTAAAGTATACGTCTGTAGAATCCCACACATGGACTTGAAAGACCAAGTGGAGCAGAACACTGAAGGCTCTGGCTGGTCTTATTTATAACTTTTCCCATAACATTTCTTTACATTTTTTTTTATTTTACTTTTCCACACCATGATGTTTCCTAACACCATGTTCAAATTGTGTCAAATTTCCTGGTGTTCTGCAACGATGGGAAATTCTGGAAGTCAGGGGCTTATATGGTGCTGTGAGGTTAATTATCACCTTGGTGTAAGAAACATGCCACAGAGACCAATTGTTTGGTCATGACACATTACAACACAATGAGCTGGAAGGGGCGTTTCAATAACCCTAAGGAGAAAAAAAATGTACATAATTTCCAACAAAACAGTCTGTCAGCATCTTAAAAATCCAGACCACTGGTTATAGACAATAGAGTTTTTGACTACTGGCGGTAATGAAATATATTATTTTAATGAGAGGGTCTAAGTATTGTTGTATCTTGTACCTTTGAAAGCACATACATCCCTGATTTCTACCAACTGTAGAGAGTGGTCTCATCACAGACTCCCTATGTAAATATCCTAGAGGAACTTGTTGAGTAGTTAGAAAAGCATTTCTAATAAAGCATGTTAAAAGTTTTCATTTCCAGGCAGAAGACTGACAGCTTCAGGTTAATCAGACTCCCAGATTCTGAGGAAAGCAGAAGACATATGATGACAAATTGACTTATCTGGTAGGTCTCAGTACAGCCATACTCCTCTACACTGAAGCGTTTGTCTCATTTCACCATCTCAACTTAGAGCTACCAGCCAAATGACAGATGGTTGTTCAGTTTTAGTGAAAAAAAAAAATCCAAAGCAACAATATCCCATGCCACTCGCCCACAGCACTGTCCCAAATGAATGCTCTAAATATTCATTTCAAGAAATTAGATCACTCCTGACTTGCATGGCAAAATTAATCTCAAAATGTGGTTGACGGGAAATTGTGGGGTGAAATGGTGGCTAGCTAACCACAGTGAAACACTTAATTACAGGGAAGAGAAGTAAAAAGGATGCTTTGCTTGTACTAGTGAATGAATGAGGAATATGCTCGTTTGTAAGAAAGATGTTGATGGGTGTTTTGACTGAATGAGCAGATCATCCGTTCGGACTAAACTTTACTCACACTCATGTTTTGAGAGCCGCAGTTTCATTTCCCTATTAATTCTTCACAATTGTGTGTATGCTGTCTACAGTGTTGGCATCTTAAAATGCCGAGTGTAGAAAAGGGGCAGCTTTGGGAATGATAAATGACCAACACTGGCTGAGTTGGTGAAAAGGTGATAAATAGTGCTTGTGCTATGACATGTCACAAGACTTCTCTAGAAAAGCCTCTGGACCGCTGCTGATTGCCTGAAATCCTAAAGGTAAAACATTTGCATTTATAAAACATTTACGTTTCACTGCGTTCCTACCTGATTGTTTGGTTTATGCTGAGAGGAGGTCCCTGGGATGTTGAGCGAGTGACTCCTCGTGACGGCTGCACCTGTTGACGCCCTCCTGTGCTGTGACCGAACTGACAGTGAAGCTTTCCCCTCCGGTTTGGGGCTGCTGCTACTACTGTTTCCTTCAGTCTCAAGCACTGCGTCCCAAGGATCCCCTGCAGGAGCTCCTGACACTGTCTGTGCAGTACCTCCTGATGCTGGGGATGCTTCCTCATTCTCAGCTTTACGCTTTGTGAGTGGGTCTAGATCCAGCCAGTCAAAGCGGCTGATGTGAGAAGATTCCACCACTGCTGGCTGTTGGGGTGGTGGGTTGGGTGCCAGAGAGGCTGTGCCTGCTTGAGTGGAATCTACGTCAGTGCTGGCCACTCTGCCATTCTTCAAGTATTCTGATGTGCTGGCAATCTTGTCAAACAGTTTTGCCATCTCTGGGTCCACAGCTGGCTGCGGGAAGACCATTGCAGCAGCAGGCTGGATGGGAGTGAAAGTCATGAAGGACGGCTGCTGCGCTGGCAGGGGCATGAAGGGAGGCATGGCTGGAGTGAAACCATTTTGAAATGTGCCTGGTTTGGGGAAAGGAGCAGAGGGGAATAATGGGGCAGGCTGATGGGTGGGAGTGGACACACTGGAACTAGATGGGGTGGACAGAACAGGTGTCCACTGGCCGCTCTGGAAAGGAGAGGAGCTACAGACGTGGCCTCCAGGGTAGGAGGCACTGAGGTTAAACCCCAGCAGTGAGGGGCGGGACACTTTGCTGTTAGCCCCAAAGTTATCATCAAGTAGGAGCTTTTCAAGTTCCTCATTGGTCAGCTTCTCCACATCAATATCCCTGAACTTGTCCTGCTCGACTTGTTTCTTGGTCTCTGGGAAGACAATGAGGTCCTTGTCTGGTCTGTTGGTAGAGGGTGAAGGATGAGGAGCAGTAGTGGTAGATATAGATGGTTTTGGTTTCGAGGTGGATGAGGATGCTCCAGAGGAGGATGAGGGTGCTGACGTTGAAAGAGTGTGTCTCTTCTCCCTTTGCAATTTTGCTAAAGCCTCTTCTTCCATGCGGAGGGCTTCCTCTTTACCCACAGTCCCCTTTGGCTGGGGGACATCCAGCTTAAACCCATTACCACTTGATATCTGGGCCATTCTGTCAAGAGGAAGGTGCCATGAGTATGACGGCTGTTAAGTCAGTGTGGCCCAAAGAACTGTGGAGCAAGTCTTTAAACACCTTAAAAGAAAGGGAAAAAATATAAATAAACGGTTAAACACAGTCAAAGCAGAGAATCAGGAGTCAGGGATCAAACAAACAGCCATGCAATTAATGTACATCCCACAGCCACCCAAGGGCAATAGATACCTGCATAGAATAGAGTTTGTTGATTTGCAGTTCTTCAGTGAAAGCTTCCCTAGGCTTTGTTGAGCATGCTTTAATTGCTTATTGATCAACTACCATTTGTCATATATACACAGCCAATAACTACTTGTGCTTGCTTTGGAGCCAAGGGCATCAGTTAGGTCACATAACTAGCACAGGCTACATTACCAGCATCACATCTGAACTGACATTAGGTCATAGCAAGCTCTCCTCTTCTCATGTACTTTTATGCTATGCACTTTGACATCACAAGGTGAGCATTGCAATTGTTTAGCCAAGCAGCCGGATGGACCGCATACCTTTAAAAAAAAAAAAAAAAAGACTAAACAAATAAATTCACAATATGATTTATAACAAGGAGGTGACATATGACTCACGCCACTTATTGACATGCGGTGAACTTACAAATCTGGGTGCTACTGTGCAAGACAGCAGTTCATTTATTTTCATTACTGATTAATCTGTCTGTAATCATTTCATCATTTTCTCTAGAAAGTATGAGAAATATGTGAAAGACGTCCATTATGACCAAATCTCATCATCATATTACTTTTTTTCCCCCTATACAATCCTTTTAATTATTTCTGTACAACGGAATTTAATGCCAACTAGTGGAGTATTCCATTCTTGATAATCAATACTATTCATGGTTGTCCTATAACAACAGGAAGGAACTAAGAGTATCCCACGTATATAACATGAGAAAAACATTTGCTGCAAAGAGTGTTTTGTGATCCTAAAATGACACAGCGCCTACTCAAAGCAGCCATTCATCGGACGATCACAGCCCCAGGGTTGAGTGAGTTCCTTCTCTCCCCAGGCGTCACCGGCCTCTCCTGAGCTTCCCCTCCCATTGTGGTGGAGATGGCTGGCTGTGCTGGGGCTCAGGCTAGCCTAACACTATTGTGCAGCTGAGGAATTTGGCATGCTAAACAGCCCAATGGGTCTCTCTCTCTCTCTTCCTCTGGCTTTCTCTCATTCTGTTAGCATTATGTTAGCACCATGGCCCAAGATTGTCTTATCAGCTGTGCGAACACCAGCGGGCAGTGACAATGTGGCTGCATTCATTAAGCATTTTACTTGGGGAGCTTAGTGCCAACTTTGTCAAGAATACTGTTTGGGGAAACTAAACGCATGCAAAAAGTTATCAACCTTTGGTGCATGCTGTCACTGATGGCTTAATTCTCTGCGCTCTGACAAAAGATCTGTGTATTACTGATTTTTGCACCCTGTGAGAATGCATGCTCTGGCAGACTGCAGCTTTGTATTTAAAGTCCTACCTTATAAAGATATAAATCAAAGTGTCAGTGCCAAAAGTCAGAGCACCGAGCACTAAACAGTAGCTACTTCCTGATTCTCTGTGTAAACACTGGGTTAATCTGAGAAATTGTGTCATATGATCAAACTTAATAAACATTAGTCTTGGTTTCCTTAAGTATTTTGCACTATAGATTATTCTACGTTGGGCAGTTTAGTTCCAGTTCAAGGAAGGCTGAGAACCTTGAACTGAGGAGAATCAACAGGACTGATTCTGAATCAAGATAGCCATATGTTAAAGTCCATATATGGCAACAGGAGACATACAAGAAAAGAAAACGGCACTTTTGTAGAAAAGACGGCTGATCCCCTGGCCTCTAAATCCTCAGTTCAACATTTGAGCATGACAATAGCATTGATAAAGTATTCAGAGGACAAAAACTATCCAAGCCACACGCCTGAAGCAAAAAATCTTACTTAAGTGAAATGGCTAATGGATACAAAAGTCATGATAAATGACTACACATGATAAACATACAATTTACTTTCATTTTTTCTTCAAGTAAATTCTAAAAATAATTTTTAAAAAAAGCATGTGTTTCAATCAAAGACAAACTAGATTTACAGAGTGATCTCTAAATGTATGTACTCAAATGGTCATTTTATCGAAGATAAAACTCTGTGTAAAGTTTCACACACATTACAAAATTCAGACACATTTTAGTGCTTCTAAAACTTTGGAACATCCAGTAAGGTTTAGAATAAAGTTTGAACGGTTTGAACAGTGTTGGCCTAAGGTTGCACTCATATTTTAAGTTCGCAAAAGTGCACAACTTAGCAAAAAAACGGAGCAGCTGATCAAAGTACAGCGAAACATCTCTACAAAGGGAAATAAGTAACTAGGTCTTAAATACAGATGTGTAAGATGTGTTTGGCCTGCCTCAAGAAAAGACAAGACAATAAGAATTCTTGTTCTGTCTCAGGTTGTCTACCAACACTGTCTTCACTGTAAAGAGAACTAAGTAACTGACAGAACCATGTTGTGGCACCAGGGACATGAAATCTCTAATGACAAAATAAACTGGACAGATATGAAACTGAGGTTTACTGTTATAACTACTGAATCTTGCATCTGCATAAATAAATGCGTGCAAAACAATGAAAACTCCAAATATATCCCAAACTATAGGACTTTAAGTTGAACACAGGACTGCACATTGACAGACAAGCAGTGGAAAATGTAATCACTGCTTATAACCAGCTCCTATTCAGACTGTATTACTGCAGTGTTCAGAGCAGAGTAGCTGCAGTAGATATTCAGAATATATAATGTCCATGTTGTCTGAAAACTTCCACTTTTCCTGGAATAACATTTGAGAGAACACATTGTTTCATCTGATCAAAAGTGTTGTTAGCTAGCTTCAATCTTGATCCCAGCACTCTTGACACATTGTGTTTTTGCAAAAACATGGAAAACATCCAATAGAAATATAATCGATGGAAACATGTTTGTCATAACACAATCGATTTAAGAAATATTACACTGGTGAGTTTTTTAGCCTTCAAAACACACTATTTGTGTAGAGCTCAGCTAGCTAGCTAACCTCTCGGCTGATGCTCACCTGACACCAAGTGATGTGTATTGTCAATAAGTCATGAACGTTTGCTGCTTTAACACTGTACGCATTTTAAAATAAAGGCTTTACTGTTGTAAAAATGAAACAACAGTGACTTTTCACATAAAACAAGACTGAACTTGCACACTGACCCAGCTAGGCCGACGAAATGTCTCTCCTTGGTACTTTTCAGAGCGGGTTTTGGGAACTTTAACTTTGTTGGATGCTAAGTTAGCCGCTAAACCTGCTAAACCTGAACACTCGAGAAGCGCACAAAAGGTCCACAGAAACACAAACGCGACTAAATTTAGCTCAACAACTTACACGGCTGCTCCGCACTTTGGAGGACACTGGTTTAATAATTTAAAAGTACCCAGGCAACTGCTCTGGTCCTGCCAACTACCCACAACAAGGAAGAAACGCAGCTTTTCTCAAACGGGAAATGCTCGGATACGACGAAGCCGTAGCCGCTGATATCAGGCGACTACGAGCTCCAACTTTTACCCGCAGACGTGAACTGTAAAACGGGTTACTCCTCACCTTTCAGCGGTGCGGTGTTTGGAGCCATTTTTCCTGCAGCTGCATTTTTCCATCCACTTGCACAGAGGAGACGTCAGTTCCTGCTGAGGTGGTTGCTGGAGGTTTGGTTGGACACAGTTGGATAATGTTCCTGCTCGGCTGGATCGTTGTTTGAGGCCGGTTCACCGGGAGAGCAGCGCCGCCGTGTGGAGCACAGCGGCCGGTGTCCTCACAGGACGCGTCGCTGTGAACTCTGGACGGATGTGCAGTCATTATATGAGGCATAGCAACATTACAACAACAGATACAAGACGATAAAATATATTTTATTACATCAGTAATGATAATCTTAAGTCTCATAAGAATTCATATACAAACGAAATGGTGGCATTCGAATGCACTGGTATTTTACACTTCTGCTGATTTTTGCTGAACTTTTGTTGAGTTAGTTGAGAAAAAAAAATAGTTTACAAAGAATTTTAGCTCACCTTTTTCACTTAACTTTAACATTTTCTTTTTCAGCCTTATGTAAACATTCTGAAAACGTTTTTCATAACTCTGTATGAACAAAACAAAACAAAACAAAAACTAAGCTAAAAAAATCAATTTATGATAATTCTACTGGGCATAAACATGGTGTTTTGTGACTTCTAGCACCAAATTGAATATGATTTGATGTGTTCAAAAGAACTAAAAAGAGAAAGTCTTGAAGGGGGCAGTAAATACTTTTTCATAGGCACTGTAAGCACATTTACTCAAGTGGCGGAAGCTACTTAAGTTTAATTTTTTAATTTAACTTAACTTCTGTATTTCTGTTTTCTGCCTCTTTAAACTTTCGACCTCACCACATTTTATTGGGAAATACTGTAATTATAAGTACTTTAAATGTGTTTAACAGATAGTCACTGGTTACATTAGTAGTTACATTAAAATACCACTTTCACTGCAATGTATGTAGTTGTAGCCTGCATTTGCTGCATCTTTACTGATTAAAATTTTAAATGCCTGACTCCTATTTTAAGTAATTATCAGGTACCGGCTCCAGTTTTTACCAAGCTGATTCCATTAAAATACTTCTCCATCTCAGTTATTGTCCCGGACATGTGCTGTGGTTATACAAACATATTCACAAATGTGTGAAATCCAGTCTGAACTGTGAATGATGCTGCGCCTTCTCACAGCAAAACTAACCCCGCCCTCGTCTGGGGTTGACTGAACGCCACGTACAGTTTGGCTCAACGCACCTTAAGCCACGGGCTGAGGCGGATTCACTTTGACTGACAGCCGCAGTGTCCAATCAGCTCTCAACGCGACTGTTTTGTAAAGAAAGTGTACTTTCTCTGTCCAATCAGAGTGGCCGGAGGCGGGACGTTACCATGGTGAACACAGACTTTTTTTTGTAGGTTGTGGCCACAGGACTAAAGGCTTGTACTGGTGGTTAGACAGATGACAGCTGTAAACAAGCTCCGGTACTTTGAGGAACAGTCAACGGTAAAAGCTCGGTGAGGAATAACTCAGAGTAGCCGCCACTTTACTAGTAAGTATTGTTTTACATAAACTGTAATTTGTTAGCGCAATTTACTAAATATGAAGCGGCTTGTTTGTGTTTTTTCTACATCTGTGTGATGATGAATTAGCTTCCTTCCTCACTACAAAATCCTCACTAAACAACCTGCTGTTTAAATCACAAAATTGTCAAGTGTGTATTTCTCATTCATTGCTGCGAGTTCAGGTTCACAGCTACGAAGTTCTTAAGGCTGAAGCGTGGCTGTGTCTTTATCCTCCAAACACGTGTGTTGCACAGTATTTTTCTTGTGGTTGAGTTGCTTTTAGGATTAGGACTGACGTGCTTAACTTTATTCCCACATTGTCTCCAGGTGTAGTTGCAGCTTGTACCCTTTTCGCAATGCCTGGTAAATTGAGGGTGTTGTCTTTTATATAGATAAAGCACCTGCTTGCGCTGACTTGGCTCCACACACTGAACCCTACACCATGATGTAGCGCTCCTCATGTAACAGCAGAAAATAGTGATGTATCCTTGTCACTCACTTTTTTTTTTCTTGTCTCTGTTTTATGTAGGCCCTACCTAACCAGATGGTGAGGAGTAAAGCCTTAGCCCGTTGTGGGCTGGTTCTGCTCAGTTTGTGGTTGTGTATCCAGTCAGTGCCTATCAGTGTGGACAAGGCCAAACAAAATCCCAAAGAGGAGGAGCTGGGGCCACCCCAGAGTGCTGTGAGTCACTCTGACATTGTCAAACACAGATATAGCACTTAAATGTGGGTCTCATAGCTAATTACAAAAAAACACCTTAGAGGCTTCCAAACAAGGAAACTATTTTGCCTTCCACTATGTCGGGCAGGGCTTTCTGATATGGAATGTACACCTATTTAACGATAAAAAGCTGTTGGAAAAAAACTAAGTTGAGCAACATCAGCTGAAGGTTCAGTGTAAGACTTAGAAGGATTTATTTGCATAAATTGAATGTAGTATTTATAATTCTGCTGATTCATTCGTGTATTATCATGTTCTGCATTTTTACGGGTTGCACTCTGCAGTGTCACAGGTAGCTGCCACTAAATCCTACACATTGGACCTTTAAGCCAAGTGTCAGAGATTCATATTGTTCCAAACTAATGTTAGGTGTTAACAAGTTAAATGTGGTTTATTTTTCAGGACACCGGCCTGCACTATGACCGCTACCTCAGGGAAGTCATTGAATACCTCGAGAAAGACCCCCACTTTAAAGAAAAGCTTAAAAATGCCAATATGGATGACATTAAGGTACGGATTCACACAACAGCCTGTTATTTTGTAAGGTGTTTACACAACTGAGCACTTTTAATTGAATGGTTGTTTGTTGACTTTTTACTTGCAGCAAGGCAAACTTTCCAAAGAGCTGGACTTTGTTCACCACAATTTTCGGACTAAGCTGGATGAGCTGAAGAGGGAGGAGATGAACAGGCTGCGGATGCTCATCAAAGCCAAACATGACATCCAGGAAGGGAATGGTGAGTTTCTTACTGATATGTCACTGACAAACCTATGCCTCTTGAAGTTGCACAACAAGTTCGGTAATACAAGCTAGCAGTTGGGTCATCGTCAAATGTAGGCTAAGGAACGTGATGTAAAACTCTGCATACTTCACGCAACGGTGACTTCTGCTCACCAGAGGGAACTGCTTAAGAAAACTTACATAGATTGAGAGTACATCACTGTTAACACAAGTTTTTTTTACAGAACAAAAGTACAGGTTGAAGTCAGTCAGCTAAAAACAGAAATAAATTTACGCTTTTTTTGTGTGTGTTATCTAAGTCTTTTCCAGAGCAACTTTGATCTTAAGTTTAAATAACTTGCTGAAGCATGACTGTGTGAAACTCATGGGAAGGAGGAACCACTGAGTTGATGTTTTCAGTAATACAATTGCACATTTTCAGTTTTTAGTGAGTACTCACTAAAGTAAGTAAAGAACTACTGCTAAACATTCAGTCCAACTACTCCCTTCCTTGCAGGCCATACAGTTGACCGCCAGGCCCTACTGAAGCAGTTTGAGCATCTCAACCACATGAACCCAGACACCTTTGAGGTCGAGGACCTGGACCGCCTCATCAAATCGGTACACACACATGTCTGTTTATACTGACCTTGCTCATGTGCACTGTTTGTAGGTACCGTCGTGCTGTTATTGACATATAACTGCAACACAGTCACACCTATAATTTAAAAAAAAAAAACAACAAAAAAAAACACCTTGGCCTATGTTTTGGCTATAATGAGTATGGATGAGTGCATAGAGAATTACAGGTGTCACACAATAAAATCAACTTCTTAGGACAGCTTACATGTCACCTCTGTTAACGAGTCTGGCCTTTTTCAGTTTTAGACTTTATCAGTTGGAGACCTCAACAGCTCTATGTCGCTTGCTGTAGAGGTTAGGCTTGCCAGAAATAAATTCATTGCTTTTGAGAGTGCTACATGTGTCCTATGAACAAAGAGGAAATAATGGGGAAGTCAGCTTAGACAACTTTCTCGTTTCTCGGTTTTTACAGTCAAATGTACAATCAAGTACACATAAATCCTGACAGTATTTTGTGTAGCTTTTAATTCTCTGTAGTGTTGAGCTTTGTTCTTTAGTCACTGAATAACTAGTCATGTCTTGGGATTGCTTGGGAACTAAGTAATAAATGAGTGTTTGCTTTATCTGTGAGACTTCGATGTGACGCCTAACTATCAACTGCCATGACATTGTCATACACAGTATACCAGGTGAGCACTTGCAGGGCTGTAGGATGGGACTATCAAACATACACTTCCTGGCAACTTTATTGTGTACACCTGTTCAACCAACTGTGAAAGCAAATATCTAATCAGTCAATCATGTGGCAGAAACTCAGCACATCTGCTGCAGTTCAGAACAAGCAACAGAATGATGAAGAAATAGGATTTAAGTAACTTTGAACCGAGCATGGTTGTTGGTGGCAGAGGAGCTGGTTTGAATATTTCAGAACTGCTAACCTACTGTAATCTCAGAGAATGGTCAGAAAAAGAAAACCCTCTGTGTGAAAATGCCTTGGTAATGACAGCTGAGGTCAGAGAAGAATGGCCAGACTAGTTCATGCTGATTGAAAGGAAACAAGTAATTCAAGTAACCCCTCATTCCAAAGGTATGCAGAAGACAAAAGCACAACATGTTGAACTTTGAAACAGGTGGGCAACAGTAAAAGAGGAACACACCAGGGACCACGCCTGTCAGCTAAGAACAGAAAACTGAGGCTGCAATGGACACAGGCTCACCAAAATGAGACAATAGGCGATTACAAAGGTCACCTGGTTCGATGAGTCTCATCTTCTGTTGTGACACTCAGATGGCAGGGTGTAAACAACATCAAAGTATGAATCCATCCTGCCTTGTTGCAACAATTTAGCTGGTGATGGTGGTGTAATAGTGTTTATCAGCTGAGCATCATTTAAACATCACAGCCTACCGGAGTGTCTTTGTTCACTATGCCTGTGACTTTATGAGCACAGCGTACTCATCTTCTTATGGTTACTTGCACCATAATGACCTCCTATGTCACAAAGCTTATATCTCGCACTTGTTTCTTGAACACGACAATACATTTACTGTATTCAAATGGCGTCCGCTGTCACCAGATCTCAGTCTAACAGAGCACCTTTTGGATGTGGCAGATTGTGCTGCCCACAAATCTGCTACAACTGCGTGGTGCTATTGTGTGAAGGCAGATCTGAAGGCAAAAGGGGTTCAAGCTAGTACCGGCAAAGTGTAACTATTATAGTGGCCCATGAGTGACCCAACACATGATGCATGGTACTGATTGATCCACGATCTGCATGGGACATGAAATGCTTGAGTTTAATTCTCTATGGGACAAGACAGCATATTGGACAGAATCAAACAGTTCCAGTCTGGTGGACAAATCTGTACAATCCAGATTTGAGGTTCCTTTTTTGACTTTTTGTTTTCTGTTTGTAGGCAACCAAAGACCTGGAGAACTACGACAAGGACCGCCATGATGAGTTCAAGAGGTACGAGATAATGAAGGAACACGAGAGAAGGGAACGCCTGAAGAACTTGAATGAGGTGGAGCGCAAGAAGGAAGAGCAGCACTATGAGGAGATGAAGAAGAAACACGCCGACCATCCCAAAGTTAACCACCCTGTAAGACACCTGCTGTAATGATGTTCATTCAGAATGCTAATAGAGACTGCAAGTCACTCAGTATGGTAGCGTTGGGGTGAATTCTCTGTTATTTCTTACATTATTCTCAGTTTGATTCTAAGTTATTATGAGGTGGTATAAGGTAAATTTATGCTGAATAATGCTATTTGGGAAACATGACAGGTTATTAAGAGCAACAGTCAATAGAGCCAGTTCTATTTAGATGTGTATATTCAACAATTTCCCTGAGGTTTACACCGAAGGGATCAATAAAGTTTTATTCTATTCTTCTATTCTATAACAGTGCTAAAAAATAGTCCACAAAATAAAGATGCCAACTGGCAGTAAGATACAAAAAAGAGAAGAAAAGGAGAAATGTTGACACTGTATGTGTGCAGGGCAGTGAGGACCAGCTCAAAGAGGTGTGGCAGGAGGCAGACGGTTTGGACCCAGAAGACTTTGATCCCAAAACTTTCTTCAAAATGCACGGTAACCTAAGACCATGTGTTTTCCTCAGCATCCAAGAAGAGCTGTAGAATTCCAGAATTTCCACTGTAGTCTCTTTTTAATACATGACCAGATGTGAGTGTAGCATTGTGAAGTGATTCTACATGCGAGTAACAAAACTCGTAGATTGAGCTTTGCAGCTCGTTGTGTTTGACAAGTGGTCACATGATCTGTATTGCACATCAGTTCCATATAACCTGACACATTGTATGCATTGATCTTATACGCCTCCATTGCAGACAGCAATGGAGACGGCTTCTTCGATGAGAGTGAGCTTGAGGCTCTTTTCACTAAAGAGGTATGATTATTTATTAGATTTTTTTCTAACTCTGGTTCTGCATGGTTTATGATAATGTAAGATGTCAATAAGGAAGCCTTATAAATTAAATTTGTGTGTTTCTTCAAGCTGGAGAAAGTGTACAACCCTGAAAATGAAGAGGACGATATGGTTGAGATGGAGGAAGAGAGACTGCGAATGAGGGAGCATGTTATGAACGAGGTGAGCCACCACAAAAACAGAGCAAATTCATATCTTAGCAAAAATGCAGAATTAGTTTCTGAAATGTAATGTGTGACTTTAAAAAAGACCTTAAGTTTCAGCGCCCACCCCCAGTCAATCAATTTTTTAACAAATAGGTACAAAAATGCATTATTTCTTTTAAGCAGTGGGGTGTCAACCATATCATAAATTGATGGACATGGTGTTCTTCAAAGCATGTGACAAATTGTACAGAGAACTGTGCAAAGATTGCCAGTTAAATAATAAATCCCATTCTCCTCATCATTTCAGTGTGAACATGTACAATACACGCACTGAAAAAGACTGTATGAATTGGAAAAATCTTTTTTTATTTTTATTTTTTATTTTTACATGTGCCATGCATCCACACTTAGCATGCAAACAATTAACTTACCAGATGGAGCCCTGGAAACATGGGTCATGCATTCACACCATGTGGCCAATCAGATGAAGCCCCATTTAGCTGTCAGCTACCCTCACATTAACTGGTGCCAATTTGGTAGTGCTTTGCACCATAATTTAGGAAAGAGAGGAAATTGTCAAGGGATTCTTGTATTTTGTTTAAAGAAAAACATTAAAAGGAGTGGGGGAAACTATACTTCTTACAGTCATAACATCTTATTTGAATTCATTTTCTGTTTAATTGGTGGGGTGTCAATATGCATTTTTTTCAATACAAGCATTTGAAATTACTTATTTAACTTCTTTATTCAATTTCTTGGGGTCTGTTTGCAGTGTAGCTTTTAAAGTAAAAAAGACAGGAATATGCTTCAGTGTTTATTCATCAAAAGTCCTCTCATCATCACAATATTCTATATTGTTATTGCACATCACAGATTTTTCTCACATTGTGCAGGCCCAGTAGGAAACAGAGTTAGAGCTTTGAATAAAATGTTGAGGCTTTCATTTAGGCTTATGTGGCCAGTCAATAATCCTAAAGTTGTTGATTAAAGTTGTTTCATGTGTTGATGTTCAGGTGGACACCAACAAAGACAGACTTGTGTCACTGAGCGAGTTCATGGCAGCCACTAAGAAGGAGGAGTTCTACGAAAAAGATGAATGGGAGGTAAGAGACAGAAATGTTCAGCTTTTCTGTGGAAGATTAGGTTCACCAGATTGTGTCAAGATTAGGTGAAAATTGCTGTATGTTTTACATATTTTATCAATATTAATTTAATCATAAGTCAAATTTCTGCTGTCTTGACACTAGTGAGCAAAATGCTGACCTAAGAATCACACAAGTAGCAGTAGACTAAACAGTTCGTTTGAAGATTTCTTAATTTAATATTGTCATTTTAAAGTCAGTTTTTCACCACTTGAGAAAATTGGACAACTGCTATTTTGTCATAACATCTGACATGTATCCTATTTTTTACATTAATTCCATCCTTTAATTCCCTGCCTTGACACTACCTCACACACCTGTTGTCTCCACAGACTTTAGATCAGAACCCATTGTACACTGATGAAGAGCTCAGAGAGTACGAACAGCAACTGGTCAACGAGGAGAACGACATCAACAAGAAGTCAGTCGAGTTACAGAAACAGCGGGAGGAACTTGAAAAAAAACAGGAAGAACTTAATGCTCAGAAGTTAGGGCTAAAGCAGGTGAGTCAAATTTTGTTTTTTTTTTTTGTTAGCTGTTGAAATATAATCAGGAATTAGGATTTCTTCCCTTAGTGGCCTGCAGTTACCTGGATGGCACTAAAGATAAATGAATCCACACCATTATCTACATTTAGGCTAATTTTTGGTGCAACATGTTATTGGTTGGCATGTAAAGCATTTACTTCCTTCTAACAGCACTTCTGAAACAGTTTTCAGTTTTGTGATGTTCTAACACTTTGTCTTTCTCTGCTCAGGCAATGGAAGAAATGGAAAGAGTTAAAGTTCAAAGCTCTAACATAAAACGTAAGTATGACATTTCAGAATCAAATGTCAATTTAACTAAGGAGGTTTAACACAGACTTTTACTGTAACCTACTTTGTTAAAGGAATTAACTTTTAATATTGCACTTTCAAATTGATGGGGTACAAACAAAAGAAACAGAAAAAAAGTAATGTTAAAGAACCATATACGTGATATATAGTCCCAAGGATGAGTTACGCTCCACAAATGTTGGAAACAGCAGTTTCCATGATGCAGTACGTCTTCCATCATCTGCTTACTGATAACACAACTCATCAACAGAGCCAGGAGTTTCTGTAACTGAGGGTCAACCAGCACCAGTTGTACCAGGAAACAGTCAACCACTGCCCCCTGTTCACCAGCAGCAGGATGTACCAGTGCCAGGACACTCTTAGCAGGCCCCACCACTCTGTGTGCTGCATGAGTGAGTGTGTATGTGTTTTTGTGTTTTAATGATTCAAATTTTATGTTACTGTTAAGGATTTTCCAAACATCTTTTGACAATGATAGATCTAAACATCAAAGGCACATAAAAAAAAGTGATTTCAGGCTATTGAATCAGTCCTAGTGCCAGTGATGCTCTTTTTCTTACTGGCCAAATTGGCTGAATGAGCCAGATTTGAAATGTGGATCTGGTCCCGTTTTCTACGTGGACAATCAACCCTTTTGTTTTTTCTCATTTGATCTTTTATCACAACAAGGACTCTGTTCTCCATGGGGAGTTCTTCGGGGTGAAATGGGGAAGGCGGCTGGCCTGATAACTGAATGTTTTGTTTTGTGCACACTGTACTTTATTGTCACTGGTACTGTCTCTTACAGGAAAAACTTTGAAAATGTATTTATTTTTGTGGTAAACAGAGACAATTCTTTCTGAAAAAAATGAATGTGAGAAGAGTAACTTACTTTAGAAGAAATTATTCCAGATTATATGAAGAAGTTTTATACTCACATTAAATGCACATTCCTTCTGTATCACTTGTATTTTCTAGCTGTTGTGTGTTTTGGACTAGGTGATTGTGGAACAGAATCAACAGATGAAGTTAGATATATACATATATATATTTAAATCTTTAATTTTTTATAATTGTGTTGTGTTACAGTAATAACTGTAAATTCTAAAGTGGTTGTTTGTGTACAGTATGTGTCGGTGTTTGGAAGTGTCTGTGAATTTGTGTCACCTTCAATATTAGAGAACTTTTATTTAATGTCCACATCACTGTAAACGAGGCATCAGCAGCTTCGACTTGGCCTCATCTGTGTCATTGGAGATAGGAAACCTGAGTTAATCTCCACAAAGAAGCGCAGCATAAAAAACAGACTCTTTATATCAGATTAATATAAGAAATAAAATTAGAATATAAACACAGTTGGAAAAACAACCACCTCTCTGTACCCTGCTGTATCTGCTTGCTACTCTAAGTTTGTTTACACCCCTTTAAACAAAGAAGTAAAATCTGTCCAACCAACATCTAGTATAACAAATTCATGAAAATGTTGTAGAAAGTTTGAATGTTGACAATAAATTTGAATGAGCTTGCAAGTGTAATATTTCTGTCTCTTCTTTTTTTTAATCATACACACTGATTATCTTAAAAACACAATCATGTTCAAATTCAAATCACCATTAAAAAATATAAAAAAGTTAAAAGTAATACCACTGAAGGTCAATGGTATATGGACAAATGACAATTGTGTAAATGAGCAAACTCCTCCATGTACATTCAGTTTTCTATATATGACTGGCTTAGGCGCTCAATGAGGTAGGCGCCTGCGGCCACTGGTGGGTATTTGTTTGAGCCGTCGCAGCAGGTGATCAGAGCCTCATCATCGGGTTGGACAAAGAAAGCCAGAGACTGACGGGTGCTGGAGTCTCCAACAGGAGGCAGCAAAACCCTGTGGATCTGAGGAACACAACAACAACACTGTAAACCACAGACCTTTTTTGTTTTTACGCTACTTGATGAATTGACAATCAAGTTGTTTTTAATCGTATTTTTGTAACCATGGCATCACAAATACTACCCTCTAACAGCTGATTTCAGATTAGTGTAAAGTGGACTAAAACGTCTGGGGCAATACTTGAGCTCATTTACTTTATGAATGGCCAAGCTTGAACATCAGAAATAATCGTTTCTACAAAAGTCAGCAATGAAACAAATGTGTTATCACAGTTTAACAGGAGCTTCACACAATGCTTGTCTCCAAGAAGACTAAAGTAAGACTAAAATCAAGGAGAACATCTTTTTTGGCGCCTGTCTGGGGGCCTCTGCTCCTGTGAGCCAGTGGAGGTTTAGCAGGATGAGCAGTATTGTACTGTCTGAAATAGCTACCTTAATTTTCACTTATTTCACATTAACAATGCACTAAAATCTGATTCTGAAGAATGCTGAGGCAAAAAATAATCAGTCCAGCGGCTGAATCTTGATTTACACTAAACAAAAATATAAACGCAGCACTTTTGTTTTTGCTCCCATTTTTCATGAGCTGAACTCAAAGATCTAAAACCTTTTCTATGTACACACAAGGCCTATTTCTGTCAAAGATTGTTAACAAATGTGTCTAAATCTGTGTTCGTAAGCACTTCTCCTTCACTGAGATAATCCATCCACCTCACAGGTGTGGCATATCAAGATGCTGACGAGACAGCATGATTATCGCACAGGTGTTCCTTAGACTGGCAACAATAAAAAGCCACTGTAAAATGTGCAGTTTTATCACACAGCACAATGCCACAGATGCTGCAAGTTTTGAGGGTGTGCAATTGGCATGCTGACTGCAGGAATTCCCACCAGAGCGGTTGCCCGTGAATTGAATGTTCATTTCTCTACCATAAGCCATCTCCCAAAGGCGTTCCAGAGAATTTGGCAGTATTTCCAACCGGCTTCCAAACCGCAGACCATGTGTAACCACACCAGACCCAGACCCAGAACCTCCACGTCTTCACCTCCAAGATCGTCTGAGACCAGCCACCCGGACAGCTACTGCAACAATCAGTTTGAATAATCCAAAAAATTCTGCACAAACTGTCAAAAACCGTCTCAGGGAAGTTCATCTGCATGCTCGACGTACTCATCGGGGTCTTGACCCGACTGCAGTTCGCTGTTGTAACCAACTTCAGTGGGTAAATGCTCACATTTGATGGCATCTGGCCCTTTGGAGAGGTGTTCTCTTCATGGATGAATCCCAGTTTTCACTGTACAGGGCAGATAGCTGACAGCGTGTATGGTGTTGTGTGGGTGAGCGGTAGGCTGATGTCAACACTTTGAATCGAGTGGCCCATAGTGGCGGTGGGGTTTCAGGTCTGTTGTTGTGCCATTCATCCACGATCATCACCTCAAGTTGCAGCATGATAATGCACAGCCCCATGTTGCAAGGATCTGTACACAATTCCTGGAAGCTGAAAACATCCCAGCTCTTGCATGGTCAGCATACTCACCAGACATGTCACCTATTTAGCATGTTTGGGATGCTCTGGATCGGTGTATACGACAGCGTGTTCCAGTTCCTGCCAATATCTGGCAATTTTGCACAACCATTGAAGAGGAGTGGACCAACATTCCACAGGCCACAATCAACAGCCTGATCAACTCTATGCAAAGGAGTTGTGTTGCACTGTGTGAGGCAAATGGAGGTCACACCAGATACTGACTGGTTTTCTGACCAAATAAGATAAACTTTATTGATCCCTCACCGGGGATACTATACCCATACATTATATCATGCATAGGTATTAATATACAAATGATAGAAATACATGGGTATTTGTTTTTGTGTGTCGATATCAATTTCAGTAACCAGTATTTATGTATATCAATGTGTTTAATATATTTTACAGCAGTGGCGGCTGGTTAATACAGGGCGCAGGGGCGCCTTCCTCCCACTACTAATGTCCAGATAAAAAATAGTTCTCAAACGTACAATTAAGTTGTAATTAATTATAACAAAATAATAATAAAATTAATAATAACGTTCATATTCTTTTGATATATGAACAATATTTGTATTATTAACAGATTTAACATGTCTTTACTGTGTGTTTACTAATTTTACATTTCCTGGATGCTGGGCGCCGGCCACATGAGTGTGCATGTAGCTCGAAAAACTTTTCGTGATCACGTGACCTTGGCCTGTGCTGTGATTGGCAGCTGCAGACTTTCTCACGGGACGCAGCTCGGTGCGACCCGGACCCTCCCACTTTTGCTGTAAGCCAATAAATTTTGTCTTTATTTGCTTTTGTCTTCTGTGGTTGGATATCAAAACTGTCCTTCGACGTTCTTGCGACTGCGCTTTCTGACACCGTCACGGCCTTTCCCCTCCTCTGGTACTCCATCACAGCTACTGTTGTGATGGTTTAATGCATCGGTCTGCTGTCAGTGGAGAAAAGACTGCTCGTAGAAAAGAGCGCGTGTAGAATTCATGTAACTGGGTTTAACCTCCAACAAATCTGACATGAGACGCCCTAGTTTATTATTTTTAAAGTAATATCTGGTCGCACATCTGTCTGAGCACACCACAGCCACCAAACAGCATCTGCTGCAGCCTGCTGTGTGAGGCGTTCAGGGAACATCAGTAAATCGTAGCATCTATCGATAAAAAAATGTTCAGCAACTCATATGTTATACCTTTGACCAGGTGGGAGGTGCAACAAAATGAGAAAGTGGGTGGTATTGGTATTACCAGTGAAAAAGTCAGTCTGAATTGTATGTGTTTTTTTTTTTTTTTTTCTTTTTCATTATTTATGTTGTGTGTTTTGAGTTTGTACAGATCCTGTAAATATTGCTGAACGTTTGATGAATGGTTTTGAAATTTACTTCTGGTAAGTCTTTATAATATTAAATTATATTATGATTAGAATATCCTCCAAAGGTAGACAATTTGCATTCCTGTAAATGGTTGTGCCTGATGTTACTCATATTCTAATTCCTGATTTTAAATAAAAGGTCATTTGCAGACTGCGTCCCCCCACCAAAAATTTTCACCAGCCGCCACTGTTTTACAGTAAAAGTTCTCTGACCAGCATGGGGAAATATCTGCAGGAGAAGGGCCACGAGAGAGGTGCTGCACTTTGACTCTTTGGAAATCAAAACTTAGTCCCTTTCATTATTGCTTAATTACAATTTGTCTATTGTAGATGCTTCATGGGCTGAAACCCTCAAAATCAGAGACCTCAGGAGAAAATGCAGAGACTGTTTAACCTCATACATTTTTGTCCTTCATGTTGCAATACTGTTAATAGTCTTCTCACACACAAAAAAAACAAACAAAAATAATGGTCTTAGCTCACCACAGAGACAAACTGATCACTGGTCCAGCGCTGCATCAGGTCAGCGATGTTAATGAGGATGGCTCCGGGGATACAGGGAGCAGAGACAAATTCACCTGAACGCGTACGGACCTGAAGGCAGAAAAGATTTGTTCCACAAGTTACTTGAAATCACACAATGTGTTAAATGATTAAACTGAACAAATGGCTGACTGATGATTGAACAGATGTGTCAAAGGTTTGAAGTGGTTAGCAGCAGGTGGATCAATGCCATAAACTGTAAAACTGCATATGACACTTGTGGCCGGATGCATTTAACTCTAGCTAAAGAGATAGCCAGAGACAAACACAAAACTACATAAATACATCTTGAGTGAGTTGATAATTACTCCCAATAAACACTTAAGGCCTGTGCTTCACAGAGAGGTAGAAATATGAGGTGTTACCTGCAGCCCTTCAGAGGTCTGGAACAACAGAGTGATGCTGCCGTAGTCTGAATGCTCTCCACATCGCAGCTGACCTTCCTTTGCTTTCTCGCTGTTCACTGGTGGGTAGTAGAGGGACCGCAGAGTTGTGCCGTTCTCGTCAGCTGCAGCAGACACATGAGCATTATTGTAATTTGATTTGTGTATTTATTTATTTTGGCACAAAAAGGCTTTTCTGCTATGAGGTTTTCTGCAGCTAAGGGAGTCTTTTTTTGGACCAACCTTCATCAAAACATCAAATGAGGGAAGATCCTATGGAAGAATGGGGTTCATCCTTCTAGTAAAGTTCAGAGACTTGGAGAATCAGTTCAAAAGTGCTTTAAAGCTGTTTTGGCAGCTTGTGGTGGCTCAACTCTTTACTAAGACACTTAATGTTTTGTCACGCATCTGTATGTGACCTGAATTTTAGTATTGCAGTTTAGTATTTTCCCTGTGTACATACAGTATCTAATTACTGCGTTTCTCTGTGCAGACAAATGCTGTTCTGATTGGATGTTTATGGCCAAAGAGGAAGCACAGACTGGGACCCCTGCACCCAGCACACAAACAAACAGTACTGAACTCTCTGCTGGGGAAGCTTCCAGAAGACACCAACATTTGTGTCCCTGACCAGAGTGCATGATGGAAAAACTTACTCATGTCGGCATTCGGCAGCAGAGATGAGCTTATTGAGGTATATTTTATAGTGAAGGTATCAGGTTGAAACTTTGATCAAGACTAAATTTTTGAAGCGACAGTTCAGAGTCATAATTGCCGACATCATAAGCAGCCAGCAACAAAATAAGCAGTCTGTTATAGCGGGAGCAGTGATTGTGCTGATCGTACTTCCTATTAAACGGTGTGCACTTAGAAACACATCCGGGTCCATATCCAGACCGAGGGCCATCACCCTCAGCACCCGCAGACTCAGCTCTTTACAGCTCTGGAAGAAAGACATCTGGATCTCCTGGAAACCAGTTACAGCACCTGATGACGGCCATTTCTACAACAGAAAGGAATCATTTTAGAGTCTGATTAAAGCCAGTACTGATGTTAGCATGTCAAAGTAAAAAAAAAAACACCAATATATCTGCCAGCATTTGTTTTTAACACGGACACCTACAGTATGCAGTGTGGTTTTTTTTTTTTTTTTTTTTTTTTAAAAGAACTTACCAAAAACTCTTTATGTCAAGGTGAAAACAGATTTCTACAAAGTGATGTCAATGAATAAAAGCTTAAAGTATAAAATAAGTGATCGCATAAATACTCCCTTCACATAAAAAAGTCAAAATATATTGTATTGAATATCGGTGATCATTTAATTTTGGTTGATATAATTCAGTACGGAGCTTTTACTGATAAACAGCCCGTTGAATATATTGTACTTTAACCTCTAAACTGATAACACAAACAATGAAGGGAGATCAATTTGGACTTTGTTCTGTGACTGAACAAAACGTCCTTAAGTAGGTTATGTTGTTCTAATTCAAACTTTGTCCATGAATCATTACTATGTCTGGATGAAGTGAAGCAGCGTTGAATGCCTCCTTTAGGTCTCCAGGTCTTCGTGGATTCAACCTGAAAAGCAAACATCTAAATTTAAAACCAGTGAAATAGTGCAGATAAGGAGGATGTGTTCATTTTCTGATTTATACTTCTCAGTTTCCAGGGACACCCAGCCATGGTTTGGATTGATAGAGAAGCTTTTCCTGCAGAAGGGCTGTTTCAGTTCATCTGGCTGCAGGAAGAACTTCTTGGATATGTCCATGACACGGTCCACCTATAATCCAAACCCAATGGTGAAATTAGTTTACAATTTGGCACAGTTAAGGGGAAAAATCAATGGAAACCTAAGTTACAGGGCTGAAAGTTTAAATATTATTGCTTTTATTGCATGCAAACTACAAAGAGCCAGGTCCAGATCTGAAATTACTATATAGATGGGTCAAATCTGGACTTGGCTATATCTGAGAGGCTGAAGAGTCAGTTGATCGCATTAGACCAGGTCTAGATCTAAAACTACTTTATACAGAAAGGTGAAGGCAACACAGTGCTTTTAGAGTTGGACATGGTTTAATGTAAAACACAAAACAAAAAACAAAAACAAAAAAATAACTGTCAAATCTCTCTCTTTTTTTTTTTTTTTTGCATTTTCACAAAAAAAGAAGAAAACTTTTACAAATTGCAAACTCTTAAACTCTCCGGTGTAACCTAGTCCAGATTAGATCACTCTGGTCTAATGTGATCTGCATGCCACGAGAGCAGTACAACCTCTTTTTTTCTGACAGCGTCTGAGCGGCCTCACCTCCTCCTGCGTGATCCCGGAGTTCTTCAGATAAACAAACCCGACCTGTGTGAAGGCAGTTTTCAGCTCTGCGCCCAGCTCCTGCAGCTGTTCGTCATTAACATGTTTCTCACTGAGCCTGTAGGCGCTGAAGTCTACCACCGGGATGCTCATCTTCGAACCTGTACCGTCAGATTTGCAGAGTTTCTTAAAATTTTTCAGAACTTGCGGTTTTTCAGCGTCTGTTACTGTCCGTCATCTGACGCTGTCCAGCCAATGGGAGAGCAGCTCCGGATGACGCAGGTTGACGCTGCAGCGACGCCCCTCACCTTTGGATGCTGAGCGCAGGTGTGTTGTGGAGGTGCCAGCTGTCTTATTTACCGAGTGGAGATCTGGCAAAGTGAGTTTTCTATGCTGGATTTCGACAGAAGATGTTTGATTTGAAGAAAGACTGGAGCATCTCCTTTGCAGGATGCGGCTTCATGGGGATTTATTATGTTGGAGCCGTCAGCTGTATCCTTGAACGGTTCCCCCGCTTCATATTGGGCGCCTCTAAAATCTATGGATCTTCTGCAGGTGCTCTGACGGCTGCTATTCTTACTTTGGGAATACCCATAGGTGAGTGTTTAGTCTCCTCTCTACTGGCCAAAGCTCCAGTTAAAATGCACCATTTAAAAGTTACATTGGTAATAAGCAAATGTTAAAAAACAAAACAAAAAACCTAATCTGGAAAAAAATTCTATCTGACCCCTCAGAATCAGCTGATTTTAATGTGCAATAAATTTAGTATATTTAATGAAGCCATGCAACATTTCACAGGAGATTTTCAGAGGCTGAAAAACACATTTGAGCAGGTGTCATTATCAAAAGGCAAAATCAAGTTTTTGCATAGGACGTTTTTTTTTTAAACCAGCTTTAAGCATCAATATTGTGGATCATATCATAGGTCCAATATTAAAATAGCACTCGTTCAATTTTTTTATACTTTTATGTGATTCTTTGTTGACTCTCTCAGACTAATTATATTTCAGCAGCAGGTAACAACTTGTGTTTACATCCTGATCATGGCAGTGACACTACTGTACCATGCACTTTATTCTTGATAAACAATTATTTGCAACATTGAGGTTTAGGGTCTGAAGATGTTCCGAAATGGGTCCAAGTGACTTTCCAGACTAGTCAGCGATTTCCTTTTTCTAATCTTTGCTGAGCTTTCTTACTTCCTACTCTACTGTTTGAGTCTAATGGGTGTATTAAATAGACCAAATTTAAATTGGCTGAAACTAAGGAGTCAGCAGCTACACACACGACAAATGAAAAGGCTACGTCACATAGAAAATTAGATTAGCACAGATTTCTACATCACCAAAACTGATAATTCAAGTTGCTGTTTGTACATTTTTAACCCAGCGGACTTTGTCATATTTTTTGAAGACCTGTAATAAATCTCTGCAAAAAACAAAATGCAGGATTGTTTTTTGTACAAAGATGCATGTGTTTCAGTGATTTTGTCATAGAAAAATGGGAGTTGTAGGAGTCATTGGAAACTTGGTTTTTACAAGTGTATGAACTTTTCACAACTCTATCTCATGTTACTGATGCTCAAAGTTGGTTATAGAAAAACACCCTGAACCAAAACAAGATTTTGGCTTTAGATTGTGACAATTTTACCTCTGAAGTGGATGTTAAATTGATTTGGTTTTTACTTTACTCAAATGTGATTTTTTTATGGCTGAAAATTTTATGTCTGTCTTCTTTGTGTATGAAGTTATGAGAGCTCAAAAACAAGAGTTGAAAAGTGCAAAATTTCAATCATCCTCGATGTACTTCAAGGGCCTGAAACTTGGAAATTATTCATAGTAAGGCAGGGGACACCCTAGACAGGTCCCCAGTCTATCACAGGGCTACACAGAAAGACAACCAAGCACACTCACATTCACACCTACGGACAATTTAGAATCACCACTTAACCCCAACAAGTTTTTGGACTTTGGGAGGAAGCCAGAGAACACAGAGAGAACCCACGCTGCACGGGGAGAACATGCAAACTCCACACAGGAAGATCCCGGGTGTCCTAATCAAGACCGGGGACCTTCTTGCTGTGAGGCAACGGTGCTAACCACTGCAGCCCGTTTTAATAAATATACTCAAGTTATTACATACAAAAATCAGCTGATTCTGATGGGGTCAGATGGGGGAGCTCTCACAGATTTTTCGTAGATTGACCCATGACTCTTTATATTATTAATGCAAAATTCAGTATAGCTCTAACACAACGAGGTGCACTGCCCTGTGATAAATCTCCATTGCCAGTGCCATTATCAACACCATGGAAAGTATATCTAAAATTTACCTGGCAGATGACTTCCTGGCAGTAAAACCAAACCCTGACATCACTCAACTGAGCAATTAAGAGAGATTACTTATGTTCATTTAATGAGGTGAAAGGTTATCTCACTTATGTCCTTAGATGACAAAATCACCATCATATTATTTTACAGTCCATCTGAAGTATTTAAAAAAATAAAAATTGGAATGGCGCTGATCCTTAACGTAGCTTTTACCAGATATGCGACCTGTCATTGTAATAACGTACTTTAGTATTTTCACCATACACATACAAGATCTAATTACTGTGCTCCTCTGTGCAGACAAATGCTGTTCGGATTTGATGTTCATGGCCAAAGAGGCGAGGAAGTACAGACTGGGGCCCCTGAACCCAGCATACAACCTGATGCAAATCGTGCAGGACTCTCTGCTGGCAAACCTTCCAGATGACGCCCATGTTCGAGCCTCTGGTAAACTCTGTGTGTCCCTGACCAGAGTACCCGATGGCAAAAATTTAATTGTGTCAGAGTTCAGCAGCAGAGAGGAGCTCATTGAGGTATATTTTACAGTTTAGATATCAGGATGACATTTTTATCTAGAGTAAATGCTTTTGAACTTGAGAGACAATTCAGATTCATAATTGCCAACTTTATAAACAGGCAAAAGATAGGAGCAGATTAGATAGAGTTACCCTTGTTTTGAACAACTGTTGTGAAAGATTGTGAAATCTGATTAAACATAAGAGGAAAGAAATTGTGAAAGAAATTTCTTAAGAATATCTCAGCCACCCTACTCTACCCTATTCTACTTTTCTGTGGCTGAGGACAAACAAAACACAAAAATCTTTTTGTACGTTTCTCAACATAGATGAATTTGTATTTCTGCAGCTAAGATGCAGCAATATCTGTCTTTTCCAGGCCCTTATATGCAGCTGCTTTGTCCCTTTGTACTGTGGGGTTATCCCACCCACCTACCGTGGAGTGGTAAGTGAACCAGCAAACACCAACACGGCAACACGGAAATGGTTAAGCCACAAGTTTTACAGTGAGCTTCACTCTCTTGGTCAACATTCAAACTCATAATTTAGCAGCTATTATGATCAGCAGTTTGAATTACACCAGGTAGCATATCCAGGTTTCTCAAAAATGTGTATTTATCTAGGTTTGTGAAACCAAGATATGATGTCACATGTGCAAATGAAAACTGGAAGACTTGGTATACCCGGCAAATTCATAGAAATTGTGTACAAGCTTTTGAATAGAGCTCATTCACCTGAATTTCAGAGAGCATACAGTACACAGAGTAAGGGCCCAATGTATTCTCTGCTGATCAACACCTTCCCTGCCTCCCCAGCACTATGTGGATGGTGCTGTCAGTGACAACCTGCCTCGCTGCCAGCTGAATAACACGGCCACGTTCTCTGCGTATGCCGGCGAGAGTGACATCTGTCCCCGAGGCAGCATACTGAACTTCCATGAGGTGCGCTTCAACAACGTCAGCATCCAGGTCAACTCTGAGAATGTGTACAGGGTGACCAGCACCTTCTTTCCACCAGCGCCGGAGGTGAGACAGTCTGTGTTTGATTGCAGGGCACAGCACCGAAAAGCGCTTATATTAAGTTTGAACACTTTGACATAACGACCACTGGGACTACATCAGTGTTTTTGCATGTTTCACTACAAATTCTATCACTCCCTAAAGTGTGAATGCATTTGTCCTCCTTTAAAGAGCCATTTTCCAGTCATTGAATTGTTTTTTAATAATCAGCTTGCACATGCATGGTTCAGATTTTATAGAATAGAATAGAATAGAACAGAATAGAATAGAATAGTTTATTGTCATCAAACATGGTGCATGATGAAATTTAAGATAGCTGTCATATTAAGGTGCATTGAAGATATAAATGTAATAGACATCATAATAAAAACAATATACAAGTGACTATAGCAGAAGAAGAAATAAACAAATATAATATTTACAATCAAGATCAGTTTCAGAAGACCCGATATTGCACATTTTAGAGTAACTGACTACATACACAGCATTAAAACCATAGACAGGTAAAGTGAATAACACTGATCTTCTAGTTACAATCCAATGTTCTGCTGGGAAGCTTTGAGTCCTGGCATTCATGTGGATGTCACTTGGACACGTAACACCCATCTAAACTTGTTCCATATTTTTTTGTCATATGATCTTTTTTCTCCCTCTCTCTCGCTCCAGCTTTTATTTGAAAAGATATTGAGTCTGTGCATGTCATACAAAATGTGCTATAGAAATAAACTTGTCTCTAGTTAGTATATTTGTGTGGTGCAACTGTGTGTTTTATGTGAAACATCTCTAAACCTTGACAAGGAGGTGACGGTCCAGTAGATGTTTGTGAGAGCTGAATCAGAGAACTTAAAGTTGTACAGGAGAAATGAATACCCCTCTTCAATCATACCAGCTTATGAAACTGAGAGTTGCTATGACACTGACATGCTTTTTTTTTTTTTTTTGATGATTGGCAAAACTGGCAAATAACCACCTTTGGGCTACTTAAGTTTGTTTTCTTCTCTTTTTCAGATGAAAACATGTTTCTAAAATGTGTTGTTGCAGTTCTATTTGAACCACAGCGTGACTCATCATTATTCATTGTTGTCCTTATGAAAAATAGTTATTTTTTTAAACCTGATAAAAGCATTTACTGTGTTGCTGATCTACAGTAACCTGGACCTGTAATATTGCATAGATCGAGTGGACGTAGCTTGCATTCTCAGTAAGCGCTCTTGGATTTTTCAGGCAATGGCTGAAATCTGCCACAACGGATACATGGATGCTCTTCACTTCCTGAAAGATAACAGTAAGAACATTGTCTGTCTGTGAAACATTTATATAAACACAAAGTGGAGAAGAAGTGTATTCAGTTCATCCAGCAAAAGTAACTTACAGACTGGAGATCATGTCAGAGAAACTGCAGAAAACATAGTGGTTACTGTCATGTTCTAAGTAATCCAGTTCTCCTGGTTTCTTATCATTTCAATTTTATTGACCAATCACAGATCTGATCAACAGAGATTGCCCCCTGAGAAGTTTGGAGACACAAGCATCCAAACCTGCTTGTTGTGCGCTGGAGAAGGAGCCAGCTAATGCTGAAGAGTCTGATAAGGACACGCAGCAGAGCGGAGCGAAACCTTCTCAAGAAGATCACCAGTGGTTGGATCCAAAGCTCATAGAAAACCTCCCGATTAGCATTCAGAAGGGTAAAATATTACAATATTATGGTTGTAGTCAGCAGGGAACTAGTCTGTTTGGCTAAAGAAAAAGACAGAGTAGGACTACAATTCATACAAAAGAAACAATAACAGACCTGTGAGCTGGTACTATAAATTGAATGCAGTAAAACTAAATAAAATATTTCTCACTGTGTCTGTGTCAGTGCTGTGTGAGGCCTGTAGAGAGACACATCCTGCTGCTGGTCTGTTGTCCCACATGACCGGGTACCTACCAAAGAAAGTGACTTCTTACCTCCAGAATCCTCGAACTCTGCCTGTTGAGTCAGCCCGTTCTCTAGCCCAGAGGTCTGTATTCATTACGTCACCACATCCAAAATGTTCTGCTTGTGTGGAGCCTCTCACTTCCCAGTGATCATCAAGTCAAATGACATCTTTGTGATTTTAATGTCTAAAATGGAGGGTAAATGAATTTTATGGGTTAGTCAAATACCATACTGACCAAGCATGCAACAGGACTTTTTGTACTATTAATAAAATCGGGGGAAAAAAAGTTATTTTTGATTGCAGTGTATTGTTATTGTTAAAACTTTCATTCATGTCAAAATGTTAAATTTGTTACATCTTATGGAAATAAGATAAATAAACAATTTCTCCTTTAAAATAATACAGATTTTATCTCTAAAAAATATCTGAGTCCTTTTTCTACCACTGCCATTATGCACTCATTTGATTTTCCAAGACTTTGATTGCTGCTTCCAGACTAGTGGGCTGGATTCCAGATGTACCGAAGGACTTGAGCTGGTTCTATGGCAGGGTTGGAGACGGAAACAAGCAAGCACTGAAGGACAACATGGGCAAGAGTGACAGGTGTGTAGTGCAGAGAGTGCAGAGAGCATGTCCTCTCTCCACCTCTCTAGAAATAAGCAGGCTGAACCATGATCTCAGACATGATATGTTATCTCAAAGTACAGATAAGAGACAAATGTAATCATTAGTTTTACACATTTCCTGTTGTCAACTGAAAAGTGAGACAAGAGGAAGGTTTTATCTGTTATAAATGAAAAGTCTACGATTGAGTATTTCTGTTTTCCTTTGGTACTATGTCAATCAGCACAAGACATTGTGACAATCCATCCACTAGTTGTCAAGACATTTCACCCTGGACCAAAGTATCTGAAACACATACTGACATTGCTTTCCTTAAAGCCAAACAGTAGCATGACTTAAATATAATCATTATTATTGAAAACTGTGCCTTTTCCAGTGAGTCACCGCTGCGCAGGTCTAAAAGCCTGCCATCAGGTCTGAACCTGTGGAATGAACGCAAAGAAGACATAAATTGTTCCCCAGTGAGTCCAGATGCCACTCCTACCTCCAGCAATATCTTAACCTGGAAAACATGCAGCACGTTGGATTTGACTCCCCCTCCTACACCCCCCACCAGCACCAACTCCAAGTTTGATGAAGCCACTGTGAAGTCACCACCGAGCGCAGGCGGAGGCTGGGCTTTGGGCAGAGCTGTGGGGTGGCTCCGAAATATTGCATCTGAACAAACTTCAAACCTCAAGAAAACAGATGAGTCAGCGTCCTTTACTGGATTTAAGTAAATCCATTTTAACCTGAGTAGAATGTTTTTGCAAACTTGATGTTTTTTTCACAGTCACTGAGCCTTGGTGGGTTTTGACTGTTCATCTAGCAGTTCTTACTCAGTTATTTTGAAGTGGAAAAACATGAATAAAATGCATTTATACTTTCAAAGAATGTCATTTTTTAAATGATGTGATTATATAAAATTATATAAAATGCTATTATACAGAGCATAAGGATAGGTGATGACTGTCCTCAGCTGACAATGATGCTAAAAGGCAGCAGCTGTTTGTTGTTCATGTCTCTATCGTCTTACATAAACATGTTAACATTTTTATTACCTGTTTGCTTTACCAGCAGCCCTGTAGCTCTATTGGTGGCAGGCTACAAGCTCATGCCAGGAGCTTTCCAGAGACATTAGAGCTAAAGCGACCTCTGCTGGCAAAATTAGATATGAAAGTTTTACTCAAAGAATTCAAAATGTAGTTTGCTTTGCTTGCTCTTTTGGAAATCTAATGTGTTATTACAAAGTTTTGGTGTGTTTAGTATTTGTCTACATGAGTAAAGAAAAAGGCATGCAGTTTGCCCTACTACTTACTAAGGCACAACTTCTCAAGTGTGCAGATGTAACACATCCCTCAGTTGACAATCTGGATCACTCTCAGCTGAGAATATCAACAAGAGAAGAAATGGTGCTGCTTTTTACAGCCAATATAAATCCCAAACTCTGAAGCAGGGAAGCTGAGAAACATCAGTTACCATCAGTTACAGAGGGAAAGAACTGTGTGGTTCAAACTACACAGTACCATTAAGATGGAAATATGTCAAAAACATTTTGAAGGACTGGAAACTGAACGACATGAAATGGACAAGTCCCTGTTCATTAACACTGTGCACTTTTGAATTCATGTAGATTCAGTTTCTGGCAGCATAAATCTCTTTCTATATCTGTAATTTATCATTTAATCTTTAAGTTTAGCATTTGTTTAACCTTTGAGAGGGTGTGCAGAGCTTATCTGGGCCTGGCGAGCACCACCTACCAACCAACATGACAGCAGGACTATGCTGCAAAGTAAAAAGACCATCAGAGTCCCTGTCATTGTGTGAACAGAAGCTTGCAAAGCAGCAACTTGTACATGATCTCCATGAATACATCATCATTATAATGTTAACATTTAACTGGTGTGATTAACATGAACTATAACACAAATTAAGTGGAAACATCAGAATAAAGGAACTTTTCATTAATGACAAGTGGTATGCAGAGGGTATGTCACTTTTACACAGATTTGGTGGTTTTTGGGTACACAGAGCATTTGAGTGTCTGCACATGTGTACAGCAAAATGAGTGAGGAACAAGAGAGAAACACTGAAAAGGAAGATTTGGATGCAAAAAGAAATCAGTTGCATTAAAATATTTCTATTACAGAAAGGATGATGTCCACCAATAACAGACACTTCGCGTCTTGAACTTCTTTCTACTACATGATGCAAAACCTAATTTGTATGACCATTTAAATCAGCACCACAAAGCTTGGTATGACAGTATGAAGCCAGATCTGAATGTAAAAAGCAAGAAACTACTCTGAATGCCTTTTCCAGTGTTACACCATATGAGAAGGTTTCCAAATGTCTGAGAGAATCACTAGTGTGATGTTTGAGGTATGTAACACTATTACACAACTTTTTTTTTTATTTTTTTTTTTTTAACCAAATTACCGTCCCAGAGCTGAATAACAAGTGCAAGTTGAAACAGAGCTGTCACTGGTACAGGGCACTGGTTCTGTGCATGAACTGTACAAAGCGTCTGATGCTTCCTGCAGTGCAACCATCAGTTGCTGTGTGTTCTGTGGCCTAAGAACCCTGCTGATAAACCTCTGCCACCCTAAAAATTCACCCTTTGGAAAATCTACTTGAGCTGTTTTGAGAAAATAAAGAAAACACAATGGCTATCTACATATGTGCAATGAAACATAAAATAACTCAACACTGTCAGTCCTTCAGCAGACAAGATGTGTGGAGTTATTACTCAGCCACAGGATATGTTTACAACAGTTGCATCTGTAAAATTTGTAGAGAAAGGAAATGCTGTATTTTTATTGGCACTGAGTTGATATACAGATAGGTAATTTCCAACCGATGGCTCGAGTCCCCAAAGAGACAAGGTGTTGAATTGTTTGTCAAGTGTTTCTTGACTTACTTCTGAGATGCCTTTAGCCTCAAGAATTCTGCAGGCTCTGACAGCAGACCTTTGCTGGTTTGGAATAGAGGCTTCACCCTGCATGGTCTGGGCTGCACTGAATGAAGACACCTGCCAAACAGTAGGTGGTGATCATTCGCTGTTCCTATAGGACTCATGTAGGGACTGATTTCAGGCTGTCAGTCATCCTCGGTGGATGCAAGGTTACTTTCTGATGTCTGAAGTCAGCTTAGAAACAGTAGATTTATTTCAGGAAGTCTAAATTTGAAGTGTCATTTGATCTTTAAGTTGTTTACTTCTTAGCACAGTTGTGTAATCCACCTCGAGTGACCTCTGGCTCCCTAAACACTGTTTGAGTGGCACTGATGGCTGTGAGGGCTGCAAGGTGACACAGTTGGTAGCAATGTTGCTTCGCAGCAAGAAGGTCGCCGGTTTGCGTCCCGGTGGGGGCACCAGGATCTTACTACGTACAGTTTGCATGTTCTTCCCGTGTTCTCTCTGGATTCCTCCCACAGTCCAAAAATATGTTGAGGTTAATTGGCGATTCTAAATTGTCCGTAGGTGTGAATGTGAGTGTGCTTGGTTGTCTGTCTCTAAGTGTAGCCCTGTGATAGACTGGTGACCTGTCCAGGGTGTCCCCTGCCTTCACCCTGAGTCAGCTGGGATAGGCTCCAGCCCCCCTGCGACCCTAGTGAGGATTAAGCAGTGTATAGATGATGGCTGTGACGTTCTTATTAATATCCATCTGAAACACACTTATGATGTGAAATCTGTCACTTTTGCTTTAGCTGGGATTAGTTAGCTCACACATAATTTAGCTCACAAAGTATCTCATTTACAAATGCAGCTCCACGCTGCCTGGAGTTCTTAAACTCTAAACTTCATACATTTAAACTTAAATTATACTAAACAAGTGCATTTACTTCTGATACTGTCCCACAATGAAAGATACGTGGAAATCACTTTAGTTTTTGGGCAAATCAAAGTGAAATGTATTTGTACTGACTGAATATTCTCTGTGATAAATATCAATAGACTAATCAATTTTCTAATCTGCGTTTTATTAGCTGTAATGCCAACAGTGTAAAATGGACTCTGCAGCAAATCAGGGCCAAACAATAAAATAAATGTATGAATATGGATTCTCATTTCACACCACATGTGCAATTTGCACTGCTGGAACCTTGTTCAGTGAGATTATTTAGCATGTTTCCTCCCTTCTGTATGACTCAAAGAGAACATCATCAAGAAAGGAAATGGTAGCGCTTGTTACAGCCAACATGAATCCCAAACTCTGTTCTGAAGCAGGTTAACTGTGCACTGTCAGTTACCACAGTGATCTAGCAGGTTAAAAGAGAGCCACCTTTGAGACACTGACAACTCTGACTTTAATCTCAACATATTTCACTGCCCCAATATTCTCTCATCATAGCACAAGCCTGTGAAGTCAGTGTGATCACACATCATTGAGGAATTTACCACACCAACAATAGGTCTTGCAGCTACAGGTCAGACAAATCCATTTGAAATGGTATTCAAGGTTGCAAACTCAAATTTTGTGAAAAACGTCTTTTATAAGGCTATACATGTGTAAAATATTAATTTTACAAGTATCTAAAGCTTTCAAATAAATGTAGTGGAATAAAAAGTATAGTAGTTCCCTTTGTACGTAGTAATGTAGTGCAGTGGAAGCATTAAACTTAACTTTTTTTGTGTATTTTATTTGGTTAATAACATTTAGCTGGTAAAGAGACAGACTTTCTCCATTAGCGGATGAATATTTGTGTGTGTGTGTGTGTATGTGTGTGTGTGTGTGTGTGTGCGCGCGCGCGCACGTGTGTGTGTGTGTGTGTAATATATCATTTTCTGTAATGCTGTAATGGAATCTGTTATGAACTATTATCTATTTGTTATCAAGTGCTCTCTTTCATAATCACCTAAGAACACATCACTAATGCTCATGTTGTTTTCCTCGGGTCCCTCTAGTCCTGTCCCTCCTCTGCTGCTGCTCACAGCATGGAGCTGGTTAAGTAAGTTATGAAAATTGTGTCACATGTAGTGCAGTTGACCTAACTGCAGTTACTGTAGTGAACCTAGCTTGCTTTCTGTTGTAAACATGTGACATTTGAGCCGAGTAGCTTGCGCAATGTCATAACATGGCCAACTAAAGCCCTGCCCATTTTGCCTCTGAATGTAGCGAGGATAAGTCAGGTTAATTCAGCACTGAAGGGAATACAAATGCACCAGCTGAACTCTAAGAGATGATGGAAAAGGGGGGGCAATTAGAGATGTTGTTCTGAGTTCTCACCAATCTTATAGTCAGTGGAAACATCAGGGAAAATGTTCAATTGGGTCGAAGAGTGGAACATCTCTTTTGCAGGCTGTGGATTCAGGAGTATTTATTATGTGGGAGCTTTGAGCTGTATTCTCGAGCGTGCCCCACAGCTGGTTGATGGTGCCTCTAAAATCTGTGGAGCATCATCTGGTTGTCTCGTGGCTGCAGCTGTGACTGTTGGGATTCCGATTGGTGAGTCACATCTACTGTACATTGCAGAGTCTTCTTAAATCCTCAAGGACTACAGTTGATGAATATCTCTACTTTACAAGATTACTTTATTTAGATTAGCATTTGTTTCTCTGACATGAGGATCATCTGATGGAGGATTTCCATAATTTTAGTCTTCTGTGCAATGAAAGTGGTATTTTGCTCTCTTACCAATTATTGCAAAAGTCTGACCCTTAACCTTGCAAATAAAGACACAAGTTTTGTTAATCAAATATTTGTTTTACAATTTTTGGAAATAAATCAAATGGCAACGGTTATATTATGATGGTAATAGGTAAATCTATGCATTATCTATTCACCGCTTAATCCTCACTAGGGTCGCGGGGACAAAGGCAGGGGACACCCTGGACAGGTCGCCACTTAAAGACAGACAAGCAAGCACACTCTAATTCACACCTACGAACAATTTAGAATCACCAATTAACCTCAACATGTTTTTGGACTGTGTGGGAGGAAGCTGGAGAACCTGGAGAGAACTCATGCTGCACGGGGGTAATAGGTAAATCAAACTTTATAATGATAACAATATGATAGATTCTGTTTGATGTAGTGTACACTATGTATGTCTGACATGTTTCCTTTTAGGTTTTCTGAGCAGTTGATGTGCCTGGCCACGTATAAATGTCAGGGATATGTTATCTCAAAACAAGTGCTGTAAATGAAACTTGTAGTAAACATTGCAGTTGGAGGGTTCACTGACTCACACAGAGTTCACGCAATAATTAGAGCAAATTCCAAAGTTCAAGTAGAAAGACAAGACAACAGAAATGGCTGGGGTCTTTCTGCGTGGAGTTTGCATGTTCCCCCCTTGCAGCGTGGGTTCTCTCTGGGTTTTCCGGCTTCCTCCCACAGTCCAAGAACATGTTGAGTTTAATTGGTGATTCTAAATTGTCTGTAGGTGCGAATGTGAGTGTGCTTGGTTGTCTGTCTCTAAATGTAGCCCTGCGATATACTGGCAACCTGTCCAGGTGTCCTCTGCCTTCGCCCTAAGTCAGCTAGGATAGACTCCAGCCCCTGAGGATTAGGCGGTGCATAGTGGATGGAAGGATATATTTTGTCTATGTGAAGAAAGCATGAAGCAGCTCCAACAGGAGGGCTATGTTGAGGAAAGGACAAACAATACATAGACGAGATAAGAATATCGTTAAATTTGATTCAAATTAAATCTATGACTAATTCACTTATTCTGCACAGTAAATGTTGCTGTAATTTATCACTTTCCCTAAAGACAGGTTTCATTGCATTGTGCCCCTCAGATCAGCTTTGTGTCAACATTTTAACCACGGCGAAGGAGGCCAGAAAACACACCCTGGGAGTTTTCCACCCAACGTTTAGCCTGCTGCAGACAGTTCGTGACTCCCTGCTGGAGAAGCTTCCAGAAGACGCCCACCTTCGGGCCTCTGGAAAGCTCTGTGTGTCCCTCACCCGGCTGTCTGATGGGAAGAACGTTCTGGTGTCAGAGTTTGCCAGCAGAGAGGAGCTAATTCAGGTAGAACACCTCTTACATTCAATAAAATACCAGAAGCTGAGGACCTGATTTCTCAGTACTTATGTTTTAACCTGCTTTGCGTAACTTTGCAGGTTCTCATGTGTAGCTGTTTTTTTCCAGTTTACTGTGGTTTCATCCCACCTTCATACCGTGGAGTGGTGAGTAAAGTTATTTTTTTATACTGCAAACTTGCTGGGGGTTTTATTGGAGTGAAGACATGTAGGTACAGTGCATCCGGAAAGTATTCACAGCGCTTCACTTTTACCACATTTTGTTATGTTACAGTCTTATTCTAAAATGGATTAAATTAATTTTTTCCCATAAAATTCTACACAAAATACACCATAATGACAACTTCAAAAAGTTTTTTTTTTTTTTTTTAATTTTTGCAAATGTATTAAAAATAAAAAATTAAGAAATCATATGTACATAAGTATTCACAGCCTTTGCCATGAAGCTCAACATTGAGCTCAGGTGCATCCTGTTGCCACTGATCATCCTTGAGATGTTTCTACAGCCTAACTGGAGTCCACCTGTGATAAATTCAGTTGATTGGACATGATTTGGAAAGGCACACCTGTCCATATAAGGTCCCACAGTTGACAGTGCATGTCAGAGCACAAAACAAGCATGAAGTCGAAAGAACTGTCTGTAGACCTCAGAGACAGGATTGTCTTGAGGTACAAATCTGTGGAAGGATGCAGAAAAATTTTGCTGCTTTGAAGGTCCCACTGAGCACAGTAGCCTCCATCATCCGTAAATGGAAGAAGTTTGGAACCACCAGGACTCTTCCTAGAGCTGGCCGGCTGTCTAAACTGAGCGATCAGGGAGAGGGGCCTTAGTCAGACAGGTGACCAAGAACCCGATGGTTACTCCGTCAGAGCTCCAGCATTCCTCTCTGGAGAGAGGAGAACCTTCCAGAAGGACAACCATCTCTGCAGCAATTCATCAATCAGGCCTCTATGGTAGAGTGGCCAGACGGAAGCCACTCCTTCGTAAAAGGCACATGGCAGCCTGCCTAAAGTTTGCCAAAATACACCTGAAGGACTCTCAGACCATGAGAAACAAAATTCTCTGGTCTGATGAGACAAAGATTGAACTCTTCAGCCTGAATGCCAAGTGTCATGTTTGGAGGAAACCAGGCACCACCAATCACCAGGCCAATACCATTCCTACAGTGAAGCATGGTGGTGGCAGCATCATGTTGTGGGACTGTTTTTCAGCAGCAGGAACTGGGAGACTAGTCAGGATTGAGGGAAAGATGAATGAAGCAATGTACAAAGACATCCTGGATGAAAACCTGTTCCAGAGCGCTCTTACCTCAGACTGGGGCAACGGTTCATCTTTCAACAAGACAACGATCCTAAGCACACATCCAAGATCTCAAAAGAGTGGCTTCAGGACAACTCTGTGAATGTCCTTGAGTGGCTCAGCCAGAGTCCAGACCTGAATCCGATTGAACATCTCTGGAGAGATCTGAAGATGGCTGTGCACCAACGCTTCCCATTCAACCTGGTGGAGCTTGAGAGGTTCTGCAAAGAGGAATGGGCAAAACTGCCCAAAGATAGGTGTGCCAAGCTTGTGGCATCATATTCAAAAAGACTTGAGGCTGTAATTGCTGCCAAAGGTGCATCAACACAATATTGGACAAAGGCTGTGAATACTTATGATTTCTTAGTTTTTTAAAAATTTTTTAATACATTTGCAAAAATCTCAGAAAAACTTTTTTCAAGTTGTCATAATGGTGTATTTTGTGTAAAATTTTGAGAGAAAAAAATGAATCTAATCCATTTTAGAATAAGGCTGTAACATAACAAAAAGTGAAGCGTTGTGAATACTTTCTGGATGCACTGTACATGTTATTTGAGGTCATGGATATTTATCTGGCTTCAAACATAGTGTTAATTAAAAAAAAATTTCCTGGTCTGGGAATTCTTAATCGAGTTGTCATCAAACAGTCCTAAAGAGACAAATACAACAAACTATAGAGGAGCAGAACTGTCTATTTCTCTAATATTATATGCTTCAATGTACCAGGAGGCCAAAAGACAAGATATTTGAATTTAGGGTTACAACCTAAGCTTGTTCCCACCTCTGAAAACTGTCTCCCTCTTGAAGACCTGCAGAAGGTATTCTGGAAAATATAGGCAATCAGTACCTAGAGTAGAATACACAGATTGAGGAGAAAGCATACTGAAAAGTTAATGAATGCACTAAACCCTCAGTAGACATATGGACTTCTGTGAGTTTTAATCCAGTTTCATTGTATAAATACTACTGATGCCTGTTACATAAAGACAGTACATGTTTTAGTATAGGGTGCTGAATTTGCTTTTTCCTGATCTTTATGCCACATACCTGTCACCTGTTCATTCCTTTCTTTCTCCTCTCAGAGCTACATGGATGGAGCCCTGAGCAACAATATGCCTCTGTTCGAGCAGCCAAACACCATCACTATGGCCCCATTCTCAGGCGAGAATGACATCTGCCCCAGAGAGGGTACATTCAACTTCTTTGAGGTCCACTATGGCAACGTTAGCATTCAGGTCAACACTGGCAATGTGCATCGTGTCTGCACGTCCTTCCTTCCTCCCACATTTGAGGTGGGTTCAGATTTCTTGGACTTTAAAAGCAGTGAAGTTTAAATATTCAACATTAAAAATTTCCACTATTCTTCAGTTTTCTGTTTGTTTGTTTTGGATAGAAGCTGGCTGAAATCTGTCACAATGGCTACAGGGATGCTCTTTGTTTCCTGAGAGAAAGAGGTGAGCTGCTCCACCTTCATCCTCCTCAATGCTACGTCTTTAATCTTCATGATTACACCAAAGTGTAACAACCAAAACATGTCAAACAACTGTCTGTTTTAGATCTTCTTCAAGCACAGTGTACTCCCCGCAGTAGAGCAGTGAAAGTAGGCAGAGCCAAATCTCTTTGTTGTGAGCTGATGAAGGAAGTGGTTCAAACAGAACAATGGAAAAGGAGGAAGATGCTGTTGAATGGACAAAACCCTCATCGGGAAGATCACAGGTGGCTGGACCATAGAGTGATAGAGGACCTCCCTGTGGAGATTAAGAGAGGTAAGTAGAGCTGCCCATTATCAGGCCGGCAGAGGCTTACAAGTTAAAGAAAGGGTCCAATGTTAGATATTATTTTATTGAAAGCAACTTTGTTCTTGCAAAAGCATTTGTTCAAACACCCAGAGACAGGACTCAAAAAAAGAAAGAGGAATGATGAACACCCTGTTCGGTGCCTCAAACATCACAAAGTCCTGGAATCACTAGAAATGTTTGTTTTAAGTTAGATATAAATAAAAGTCTTCTATGTCTGACTACAGATACAGAAACATATATAAGTCGGAAAAACTTTATAGGGAATTTGGCTGTATTAAAAAGCTCTAGATGTAAGCACAGGAGAAAAGAAAACAAGTTTTGGTTCAACTTAAGCACAGCAAGCAACAAAAAAACCCAGTAACCCACCCAGTTCTGGTTTATTGATTTCAAAGTGGTCTTCCACTATCTCTGAATGTCCTTCAGCTGTACAGTTTCCACGAAGCTCTGACCTGTGGACATACAATCAAAATCAACAGTAACCACAATAAGTACACAATGTGCTACATTCAGGGGCTACCGTTAAATCTACTCCAAAAAACTCATCTCACACTAAAATAACAGAATATAAAGTCATTTTGAGATCATTTATTGTTTCGCTTACAGCTTAATAGATTTATTTATTTTAGCCTTTTTCTTTCTTTCTTTCTTTTTTCTTTTTTTTTTAAAAAACTTTTTTATATTCTGTTTTTTATAGAGTACTAAGTGTACTAGAGCAGGATGTAATTTAACAACGATGAATTATGCCAAACACTACATGAACGGCAGGTGATGTGACACAGATAATAAGGCTGTTGTAATCTCTACATTGTGTGTGTGTGTGTGTGTGTGTGTGTATGTGTGTGTGTGTGTGTCAGTGCTGTGTGACGCATGCAGAGACAGTTATGACGGTAGCAGTTGGCGGTTCCAGCTGACAGACTTTCTTCTTGTAAAACTGTTTGTGTATCTGCTGACCCTCCTCATCCTGCCCATCGAGCTGATCCTCCTCTTCACCAAAACGTAAAGAGAAATCGCTTGTATAACTAGAAAGGAAAGGAATGATGCAAGAGAATAACAGTCACTTCATATTCATATGCGTACTGTGCTGGGAAATGAACTTGGACTAACAACTTGTTGTGTTCTGTGTTTAAAACTGCAACAGCATGATATTATCAGGCAGTGCACTGGTTTGCAAACTGTTAGCGTCGTCTGCAGAACTCTGCAGGCCGAGCATCAGAGGTGACAACCTCAACAGGTGTGTGTAACTTGGAGTTTATTAAATAAATAGTTTTTTTTATCTCAGTCATTGGTTTGCTACACTTTTGGTCACCATTATTGGCACCCTTAATATTTTGTTGTTTAACCCGTGCAATATCTTCAAACAATAATAAATAGAGAATAATTGGATATGTAGCAGATTTTTATTATCAAAGTATTGTAAAGGAATGTCCAAAGAAATTAATGAACAGTTATTACACAGTGATTTCAATGGAGAGATAATGAACTGGACGTCTTTGCAATCCGATTTCAGTTGTCTCCAAAGACTTACAATATAACTGAGATCAGGTTTAAAACAGTCCATTTTTTTCTTTTCTGCCAGTCTTGTATTCCTATGGATGTGTGCAATATTACTGTTTACAACTGCATTATTTCTAAGTTGACAAGTAGAGTATTTCCTCTATAAACTGTCAAATACATTAAAAAGACTAAATCTAAAATGGAGGCTCAAAAGTATAAACTCAGTTCAACAATACACCAGTGGGCAGTGACACAAAACTGAGTAGACCTGTGACTTTCAGCTGGTCTAATTTCATGAACATGGTTACAAAATAGCCTGCAAACACCAGAACTATTTCAATTTTAGATCATTGGGCTGTGTCTATCTGCATGTCTGCATCATGGTTCCAAAGAAGTTACATGGGAACTGAAAAATCAGGCTTGGAGTCTATAAAAGAATACAAGAAGACTTTTTTTGTGTGTGTGTGACAAAGATTCATGTTTCAATGGTCCAATAAAAACATTCAGAGTTCTAGGAGTCACTGGAAACTAAAGACTGGATGATAAACATGATCCTTACAAGTGGATGGAGACTTTTATCCATGTAGGTTGTTACTCAGAATATTTCCAAATGACTTAAATTTTTCTGAAACTACTTAAAATCTGTCCTAAATCACATAAACATGTCAAAAGTTAACAAATTTGGACATGTTTATGTGATTTAGGACAGATCATGTTTCTGTGAGTGTTTCATTTGATTATTTCATTTAACAAGCACAAACACCTGCTGTTCAGTTTAGAAGTACTGCAGTTACTGTAGGATGACGGTTTCAAATCATTTTGCTTTTTAGTGATAGTGCACAGGGGCGTACTCACTTGTGCTGTATATTGTATCTCAGGTGAATCGGAAGTAATTGTTCTTTCCAATCTAATTTAAAAGGTATCAACACCAGTGTCATTGCAATCCTTTAAATTTCTATTTTCTCCTAATTTCCATATTTATAGAAGAGTTGTTTAACTAGATTAGATTTTTCAGGGGACAGTCTATATGATGAGTGTGCCAATAATTGTGACCAGAATTGGAATTATTAATCTTTATATGAACAATGTCGTTTGCTAGTATAAATAGATAACCTCATTGCAAACCCTCTGATTTATATGATGGTCTTTTTTATTTTGCACTCTCCAGGCCATCTCCAGAGCAGCACTGCAGCAGCAGCTTCTCTGACTCAGACCTCAGGCACCAGACTTTAAAGTCAACAATCATCCCCAATTCTAATTGAAAACTATACTGGGACAACCTGGACAACCTTCTCTCCCTTATCTCAACCCATACAGTTTCACCTGCACCTGCGTGTGGCAAAGTGGCGTTAAACACAGATGGATGAGCAACCACAAGTCAGGCAGAAAAAAGACTGTTTAGAGTTGCAAATAAATAGCTTTATATGTTGCATTTACCAGCATTGGTTCAGAGGATCGTTATTTATGATCCTGTGACCAATCTCTGTGTTTGCTCTGAAGAGAAAGGATTGTATGGATTTATCTGACTCATGTGGAGTCAACGAGGCTACTTGAAAACTAAGAGAGAGGGTAACTAAAAACTTAAAGCCCTGTGATTTGCTGAAGTCTCCCATCATGGGCTAGATTTTCTAAAGCCTGATGACGAAGCTGGGGAGCAGTGCAGAACTTTCGTTTCTTCACATTAAGTTTCACATTAAGTTTCTTCATGTTAAACCCATCGTGGTGATGTCCAGAGGCAAAAAAAAAATAAATTACATTACTGTCCAAATACCACACAGTACCTCCGGCAGCTTTAGTGCATATTGGGCTCAACTTTTGACTCTTTTTTTTTTTTTTTTTTTTTTAAATTCTCATGTTGTATAAGTAAAAATAAAACCGTCAGCCTCACGCTGTATACAAATAAAGGTAAACCAATAATTTAGAAAAAGCATCATCAGGACATTTTAATTGACAAATGTTTCATAAAAATCCTTGTGAATGACATTTTCATTAACACAGAGCAGAATTCTAAAATCCCTAGAGCAAAAAAGTGATAAAGATTAAAATAAACTCCTTTTGAGTTCTGTAATTGCAATGAAAGGCTTGTCAGAGGTTCATACTGCCAGAGCTCTGACATTCATGATGAGTCTGGTTTCATCAAGTGATCACTTTGCATCGTGTTAGTTCATAGCACCATGGAAGTACAATGTTAATGCTAGCTCAGTCCTCCCTGTAAACAGAGGATCGTACAGCTTGCACTGACCAGTCAAGCCTATAAAATAACATCTGAAGGTTTGTCTACTGTCACTACAGTAGCTGTAAAAGTTTACACTTACTGCGTCACAGTGCAGTACAGTACAGTACAGTACAAAGGCAAAACAAATGGTTAAATACATGACCTTCTCCAAAGACAGTCAAGCAACATTGTCAGATCCCTGATTTCACATATTTAAAAAGACTGCCGTGAAGATGACCATACATGTTTACAAGACCACAAACAAAATAAAACATGCAGAAAGAATATTCTGCAAAATTTCTAAAAGGTCCATCTATGTGTTTATATTCCGCTCAGACACTAGTAACAAAAGAAAAATCTAAAACCTGACAAAAAGAGGTAAAGTACTGAGTTGGCTGAAGTCTGTACATGTCAACACAGAGACACTCGAGCCCTTTTCCTCATATGCTGCTGTCTTTTGGTCCACCGCTTATGTCTGGAATCTGATCTGCAAACGACTGGGTCATCCACTGTCCGTCTGGTAGCTGTCCTTCTGATGTCTGTGAAGTGGTCGCCTCCTGTGCTGCTTCTGTAGACGGAGAGCAAATGAACATAAGCGCTGCTATTGATTTAGTGATGTGATGAGTTTTTGATGGGTGTGCAGGTTCCAGGCAACGACTCAGCTTACTGCTCACAATACTCTACTTTTAGTTGGACAGATGACCATTTTTATTTGTCAAATAAATAAACACAATGCTCCAAACACAGGTGAGTAACAAACGGGACAACTTTTCTAGCCAATGTACAAATGCAAATATCTCAATTGATGAGCAGGGCCTTGGCACCGATTTTAAAAACCTAAAATTTATTTAACAGCAATTTGAATTTATACAAGTGGTGTTTGTAATTGCAGTCAACTTTACTTCCAATCCTTAAGTAGAGCTTGTCAATCGACAGAAAAACAAACAGGAACTACTTTGATATTTGATTAAATATTAAAGAAGTGGGCTAAATAAATTTAGTCATTGAAATACATTTACTGGTTCTAGCTTCTCAAATGTGACAACATGATGCTTTTTTCCACATATATTAAAGAAAACTGAAAAGGTTTTTAATTGTTTATTTGATAAAAGAAGTCATGTTTTATGAGTCTGTGGTGTCCAGTGCCATATGCTGTGGTCTGCTGGGGCAAAGATCTGGGAATGGATGAGACCAAGAGACTCAATAAACTTAGCAAAAAGGCCAGAAAAGTCCTGAGGGTGGAGATGGACAAGCTACATGCACATACAGTAGTGGAGAGGAGGATGTTGTCAAAACTCCTCTTCATCCAGGACAGCAGCTCCCACCCTATGCTTATCTATTTCCTGGCCAGAGGAGCTCTTTCAGCATGGAATAAAGACTAAATGCTCCCTAAGGTAACAGAAAGTCCTTCCTTCCCCTGACCATCCAGTTGTATAATTCTTCTGTCGATTGTTGTTTTTTTTTAATTAATTTGAAAACTAAATTTTAGATTTTTAATTTTAATCTAAGTTACTGTACAATTGTACAACAACTAACTCAATCATTTTCTTTGAAGATGATTTAAGTTATTCTATTATTAATTTATCTGTGTCACCTCTTGGTTGTTAGATTTTAGGAGAAACATTTTTTCACAGTTTTCAGAAAATCTGCACACAAATCAATTAATCAAACAATTGAAAATAATTGTCAAAAAGATGACAAAATTGTTGGTTTTAGTCCCAGTTCACACAAAACGCCTGTATTTACTTCTTGTACTAATCTGTGGATATCTGAAGGAGTTTCCACTGGACTAGTGCTTTTAACTTTCTATTAGAGTTTAGCAAGTGAAAATCTGAGATCTTTACTGCATTTTACTATTTCATATCGCTATATTAATGATACAGAAATAGCTGGCTAAAAATTAGGAGCTACTAGTACTGAATACAAAAGGTCCATGTCTGCTGCAGCCTCGCTTATGCTCAGGTGTACGGTTACCTGTGTTTTCACCAGTTGAGAATGTACAGTGACCGTTTGTCTTGCTTTCAGCCTGGCCCTCTTCAGCTCCTCTCTCTACATAGGCTCCACCATAGGCATCTTCATACCCAGGATCATACTGCTCCTCCTTTATGGCCAGCCTCTTGGCATCCTCTGCGCATGTCAAAAAGGGAAGGATAAATAAAATGCTGAACATGATCTGACCTCAATCCACAAAGCAAAGTAAAGGCAGGATTTTAATATCAAGATGTACTAAACCATACAAGCCATCAATACAAAGACTCGTATACTTTCAGTGGCTGTAAGCATTTTTAAAAGCGTTATTCTGTCAAACAGAAAACACACTAGCCGTGGCCATGCTTACCCTTAGCCAATTTAAGGTCAAAAGAGTAGTCAACCTCCTCGATCTCAGTGTTTTTCTGGACACCCTTCAGTTGATCTCTGAGCTCCCGCAGTTTGATGTAGAAGTGGACTTTATCCTGAGCACGAGGGAACTGGGCACAACGAGCGCTGGACGAAGGCATCAGGTACAGAGCCTGTTTAGAGGAAATGATTGCCCGGTCAATTCTTCAAAGATCGCATCTACAGTTGTGTTTGACAGCTATTTTTTGTTTGTTTTAAATTGGCAGCTATTTTTTTAATCTATCTGCTGTGATTTGAATATTTCTTAGACAAACATTTTAGGTCTCTTTAATTGCTCCACTGTCTTCTCACATTTTCAGTATCAACAGGGTTTTCTTGGCTCACAATGGACCTTAGGGGTTGGCAATGCCCACAGTGTTTATTCTTCTCTTACGTACTGTCTGTTCTCCATCTGCTATCCTGCACGTTCAGAAGTGTAGAAACAAAGCCAGTATTGATACTGGCCCCTTAAGTATAAATAAAATCATAGGATTTTTTTTTCTCACATACCAAAATGTCATTCTTAGGCATGATGAATGAACTGTATTATTTCATCCCCAATAAAATTCAAACTCTGAAAATAAGGGCTGGATTTCTTACCACATCACAATCAGGGATCTTGTGTGGCTGCAAACCAAATTCTAGAGTTTTTGGTTTTTTTCCAAACATCTCTCTGCAGAACATTTCATAGATGCCTGAGATGAAAGAAAAGAAAAAAACAGAAAAATATTACCTTAATTCAATCAAGCAAACAGTTTTACTCTATTTATAGCATTGTAGTAGAAGAGAACTTACATTTTCCATTAAACACTGCAATAAGAGGCTTGTATTTTTTCAACTTCTCTGTGAGAATTTTGCCTCCTTCACGCAACTCTTTGCTGTTGAGTGAAAACAAAACAAAAATGGTTACAATACAGCACTTCAGCAAAAATCCTATCTAAGAAATAAGTGCACTATCAGCCTTTCAGTCAGCTATTGTGGCTTTTCTTCAAACTTTAACACTCACATGTTGCTTTATTTTCCTGTCAGTCTATATACACACCTTGAAAGGTCTTTGCTTCCTGGTGTTGCCCTGGCCACCATGTTAGTGAAGCCCATTTTGTACTTGGCAGGCAGGGTGCTGTCATGCATGTGGTTGAGTTGCTCTTCGGTGAATCCAGAGAGAAACAGGCATTTCCCTGAAAACAAAAGGCTATCTGGTCATTCATATCTGTGGCTAACAAATTACAAAGTATTTTTCTGAAGTTAATTAAGTCACAGCATCTTAATTAATTTCAATTTATGACATGGAACATTAATTCTAGAAAATGTATTGTATGTCTTTATACACTCTCACAAAAACGGTCCACACCCTAGACACTAAAACCTTAAACAGGTCTTAAAAATGTAGTACTGGATCACATGCACACCCTTCCCATACACATTTTTGTGAATTGTGAAAAGCTAGGAATAATCTAAAGTACGGTCAGCTGCCCCGTTATTAACTATGTCTGGTCAAAACTGATGCAGTCTAATACAACAATCTTGCAATAAATCCTACCTTCAGTGAGGTTCTAATGCTTTGTTCAGGTTGCAATTTAACATACACATTTAACACAACTACATCCTCTAGAATGATCAAATATTTGAATCAACACCTCACTATCACAGTTTCAACAAAAACTGGGCAAAACAACCTTCGCAAAGTTTAGATTTATTGCAAAGAAACGTGCATTAGATTGTATTAGGTCTACTTACATGTACATCATAAATTGGAAACAACATGTATTTGACATGATTCTCCAATCACTTCCGTAGCAACGTAAACTTTTTTTTTTTTTTTTTAACTATAAGACAACCCAAAATCAATCTTGCATCATAACTTACAAAAATGATTTCCAGGACCTGGGAACCATCTTCCAATGAAAGCTGCCATCAGCCCAGGATTAATACCAATCTGAAAGCAAACAGCAGACTTTTGTCAAGTTTACGAAATCAGAATAATTTCCATTAACAGAACGCTCTATGGCTCTACAGTTAACTAGCTGAGAAGGGAATCTTACAATGACATAATCCAGGTTGTAGTCCAGCAGGTCTGGTAGAGTCTTCTTCATGACCTCCTCCTCTGACATTCCCTTGAAACGATCTACTTTCCTCTTTACTTTCTTGAAGGTCTCATCAATCTTTTCCTGTTTGCCATCACCCTGAGGTTCAGTGGCCTTCTTAGGCTTTGGACCTGGTTTTGCTTTAGGTGCTTTTGGGTCCTTAGGTGGCTTTGGTGCCTTGGGTGCCTTGGGGACTTTTGGCGGTTTGGGTGCCTTTGGTTCCTTGGGTTGAGCTTGTCTGCCTCTCTTTTTGGCCGGGGCTAAAAGAAAAATTAGGAAAGGTGATATCATAAGAAAGAACTTTTTGCACCTTCACTGGGGAAAATCACTCCACGTTTACACTTAGTTAAACTGACGGACCCTTGGTATATGATGTAATGCTTTACTATTACTTTGTTGAGTATATCAACTTCATAAATTAAACTCCCATGCAAATAACATTATTACTCAAAATAGTTATAAAATGCCAAACATTTTGGAAAGCCTTTCCTGATTTACACAAAGCTTATCTCCAAAAGCTTACTTACTTGAAAGTAAAGCATGCTAACATCATGAAGCATGTCAAAATTTTGATTAAGTTATGCAGACCTACTGTTAACACACTGAGTTAACAAAGTCCGAAAAACAAAATGAGAATATTATATTCAAAAGCCATCACAGTACGTTTTGCCAAGTTGGTAGGTTCCTGCTGATCCATCATGGATTCTGGATTCGCCACGTGTGCCATGGCTGCCTCTCCAGGCTGATTCTCTGGGTAGTGAAACTGATGGTTGTGGTTGAAATTTGAATATTGGGCCTGGAGAGCTTGAAACTGCTGGGCAGACTGAACCCTGTGGTGGAAGAATAATTTGAAAAAAACAGGGCTAAGTATTAATTTTTTAACATGTAAAACAGCAGTAGGATGTGTTGTGGAATTAAAGTTGGGTTACACCAGTGTGTTGTGCAAATTATGTCCTTTTTTTGTTTTTTTAAAACCATTTACTGTATGTGATTGGTGATGTATTATTTGGTCATACATTAATAAATGCAACTGATTCCTTTATCCTAGGATTGTTAAGAATCAATTTATCTTTCCTTAAGGGAAGCTTAAATTATAAGAATTCAATTACACAGGCACAGTTGCTTGGTTTAAATCATTTTAGAGAGGTGCTAGTGGACCTTCATGTCAATCAGGATAAACTAAATATTAGAACCATGAGTAGTCTTTAGCATAGCACAATAAAATTTAACACTCCCCAAATGTATACCCTAGAAAATTACTATTTATTTTAAAACAGTAACTTTAAAAAACTATTTCAACAAAGACTGAGCATTATAAGCTTAATAAAGATGGAATATATTTCAGGTTTGTTGTATAAGTCTACATCACTCTATAGGAGATAGGACTAATAAACTGGCAAATGAGTGTATATTACTTCTAAAAGATTTGAGTCTGTGTACATCTCTGAATTAAAAAGGAGACGACGCAGCTCACCCCATCATAAACACTGTATGGAAAAGTTGCACTGTTAGTTCTTAGTCAAATGGTTAGTGAATAAAAGCTTCACACATTATTAAAGTAAGAGATCAGAATCATTCCACAAACAAGATATTTTCCCTGTATTAAACCACATCATAAAACCATTGAGCTACAACAAGGCAAAATAAACGGCACTGTTGATCATCATTCATGGTGTACATTTCAAATGGCGTTATATGAAAACAATGGTGGGGAAAAGAAAAAAAAAAGTCAAAAGGCAACCGAGTGCACATGCTTTCATCTCATTTCATCACACTTTGCCATTCAGAGGTTTTCCAATATAAACTGACTCCTGTTTGGCCACATTGTGGTGAGGAGGGACACTCACCACTGATGAAGATACTCCGGGGAGACAACAGGCAGTGATCCATTCAGCTTTTCTTCCATCTTTTGGGTGGTTTGACTTTATTAAATAAATTCATATGCATGTTGAGGATACATAGCTAGGTGATGTACATAGGGTTTAGCATTTAAGAGCCTGACAGTGAATGAAATGTCTGTGAACGCATGTGCCAGCGAGTATAGTCAAACTGTGGAGATGCAACAAAATACAAACCATAACGTAAACAATACCAACAAAGGATAATGTGGTAATGACACACTAATGAAAATAAGTTAAATTAAGCCCATTCTGAGCCAATGATATGAAAGCATTATAACAGTATATATCCTTAACATCGTTTTTCTGCGACTACATGCATACACCGACTATCATGTTTCTCCCTCTTTCATGGCTATGCTAACTAACAAGCTAACTCGAAAGCAAATAGTTCAAATTTTGCGATTTCAAAACAGGTTTTACATATCCTACTAGCAGGTGAAGGTACAAATTTAAGGCTATCTCAATTCAGATAGGGACATTTCGTGTAATGAAGGTATTGTTGACAGGTATTCAGGAACACTGCCACAAGTGCAGCTAATGTTAGCCGACACATAGCTGCTCAGCTAACTTAGCATGGATGAATGGTTTCGCTTCCACTGAGACTTTTTCCCACAGAAACTGTACACAATTTACCGGAAATTATAAACTTAGACATACCTGTTATGGACAAAGGTTGAATTCGTTTCCTCAGTGAATATAGCGGTTATTTTTCCATTTACCCCGCACTTCTATTCACAACATTTGAGGTGCTACACAGGCAACAAAGACATGACAACCATACCGCTCAACTTTGACATCGGAGGAGCTCAAGTCTTAAAAATAGGGGTGAATATGAAAACTATCTTTGATTGAACTCAATAGCAATTACTACAAGGAGCCTATTTTCGACCATTGCATATTTACACTATCTTATACAACAAAAACGTTGAAAAATGTTGCTTAAAATGTACACATACTACATAATCGTAAATTTAAAAAAACGACATACCCCTATTTTAGCAATGGTATGAGCAGCTTGGCTTTTAAACTCTGAGGTTTCTCTCTATTGGCTGGGGTGTTTAGCGTGTCTAAGTTTGCAGTTCGCTGCAATGTCAGTATTTAATTTGTTATTTTATCCACTGTTCCTCGAAAAAATATAGCTGTTACCATAAAAAAAAGCATGAAATATTAAAAGAAAAAAATAGAGAGAAAAAAGGAAATAATAACAGCTTGGTTTCATTATTTCAGCACTCTACTGGGGCATCTTACACGGCTTCGTGGTTCAAAGGGGGAATTTTAATCCATCTGAGTTTCTTCGTTCATTATTACATACATGTTACAAACAGGAGGCTGAGCAAATTCTGCCAATACAACCTAGTAAGACATCTTTGTTTTTTTATGGTTTTGCCTTTCAGCAGAAAATAATGAGTATTTAGCATTTGCAAAGAGGTTTACAAATGTGTCATGTGTAACCCGGATGAAAATCTGTTATTGAATTCCGTCAGGTTTTCATAGGAGTGTTTAACAAAAAGTTAATGCCCGTGTTTGTGTGTTTTTTGTGTTCCAGGTTGTACTGTATATTATTACTCAAACAATCAAAGAATAAACAGGTCAGCTTTAGAAGAGATTTATTAACTCTGTACTTACAGATTAGAAATTCCAGAGTACAATAATCTATTTATACAACAGATAAATCATAAAATACCATTCTATCAAAATACAAAATAAGTCACTGGAAACACGTACCATACAAAAAAAAAATGGAATAAATAGTGATTAAAAAAATAACACCAAAAACATGCACAGGCGGAGTGTCAAAAAACAAAACTGTTGTGGGGACTTTCTCTCTTGTGCGTCACATTGGAACATCAGGAACAGCACAGCCCCTCTTCTCCTGTGGTGTCGTTTCTTATCCTCACTGATTTATCTTGCTACTAGTTCAGCTGATATTTGGTATGTGTTGAGCAAACATCACCAGCTGCAGTGGTTCTACGCCATGTTGACGGCTGACTGGCCGATGATGTCCATTTCTGCAAGATACCACAATATGGATGGATTATGCTCCTAAAAGACTGGCAGAAGCATTTATAAGTTATTAGCTAATACCGGTATGGTTCAGCAAGGTATTTATTTCCAAGAAAAAAACAAAACATTTTTAAGACAGTAGCAATATTTTGTGTAGCAAAAATGACAATCAATATTCAAAGCATGCCATGTTTTTTGGGGATTCACAGATCTATTTATATGTCAGTTACTGCCACAGGCTCAGCTCATGTCGGTACGATAAATAAAAATCCACTGAGACGTCAATCTTTCTTTAAAGTCCCCCTCCAGTGAAAATACAGCTTTTTACCTTGTTAACATGTCCATATGGTGTTTTTTTATATGTCAAAATAATATGCTAACGCCACGAATGAATATGAGTTTTTAGGGATTAAATCAATGACCAGAGAGGGGCTTTAAATACACGATCAGTCAGTAGTTGGAGTAATTTTTTTTAAAGATACTTTTTATACACCAAATACAGCAAATTGTCCCATTTTATCTATCCATCCATTATCTATACACCGCTTAATCCTCATGAGGGTCGTGGGAGGGCTGGACTCAGGGTGAAGGGAGGGGACACCCTGGACAGGTCACCAGTCTATCACAGGGCCACACTTAGAGACAGACAACCAAGCACACTCGCACTCACACCTACGGACAATTTAGAATCACCAATTAATCTCAACATGTTTTTGGACTGTGTGGGAGGAAGCTGGAGAACTCAGAGAGAACCCACGATGCACGGGGAGAACATGCAAGGTCCACGCAGAAGGATCCCAGGTGTCCTAACCGGGACGCGAACCAGGGATTTTCTAGCTGTGAGGCGACAGCGCTAACCACTGATCCACCTTGCAGCCCCATTTTATCTAGTTCCAGCTAAATTTATTTAAGAGCGACACAATCACAACAATACCTGAGTGCTACAGCTGACAGGCCTCCTTTTCTCTTCTCCTCGGTCTCTTTTAGTTGGAGAAGTTGCTGCTTTGCCTCATGTTATCATGCGGCCCACTACAGCTTTCATATTCTGGATCCACCTGCTCTTCTTTGATTGCAAGCCTCTTTGCATCCTCTGCAGAACAAAACCATCAACAGTGAGATAGAGTTTCATCCAAGACAAAAGATGTCTGTAAAATAATGACAAAGGGGTGTACCCTGTGCATGTTTCAGAAAATTCCAATACGCATGTCTAGCTTTCTGTTAAATTCAGCAGCAAAAGGAACAGCAATCTAACACCTGATGTTTCAGGTATGTGAGGCTGACAGACATAGTGGTTGTTACCTTTAGCTAGCTGTAGGTCGAAAGAGTACTGCGTCTCGACCACCTCGTGGCCGGGTGCCAGGCCTTTCATCTGGTCTCGCAGTTCCTTCAGCTTGATGTAGAAATGTACTTTATCTTGAGCACGGGGAAACTGGGCACAGCGGGGGCTTGATGATGGCATTAAGTAGCACACCTAAGAGAAAGGAAGCAAGCTATGAGAAGTCGAGTTGTACTGTGGAGCATAATGCAAGAGACATCAAGTTCCTGTTTCGACATACTGTTTCAGTTTCTGGGATTTTGTAGGGCTGTAGACCAAACTCGAGGTTCTTGGCCTTCACACCAAAGATTTCTTTGCAAAAGATTTCATAAATTCCTGCAAAAGTTACAAAAACAAACCCAGAAGAAAACATGTTAATACACTGATAAACTTAACGAGTGGGTTTTTACAATAAGCCATCGAAAAAACAGAAATGAACAAAACAAAGCACTTTCAATGTTTGAATAATTTTACCTTTTCCATTAAAAGCTGCTATTAAAGGCTTGTATTTCTGCAGCTTGTCAAGTAATTGCCGACCTCCTTCACGAATCTCCTTACTGGAACATAACAGATATTTAAGAAAGGAAATTACAGAAAGCAAATATTTTTCAAGGGACACACTGGATTGCAATTATTTTCAAGTAAATGTCTGATCCGTATATTAAAGTAAAACTATTTTACTGGTATATCGATTTTTTTCCCAGTCTCAGAGAGGGACATTTGCAGTAGCAGCCTAATTATTGTGTGCATGAATGTGATCACATAACTACATGTAGAACGCTAATTATTAAAGTAGCTACCAAAACCATGTTGCACGTCGAGTCTGCATGCCTATGAGTTAATACGACACCACGTAGTTCAGACTTGTACCATGCTAAAAGTGATACAGGAATGAGAACAAGGGCGATCTAGTAAGTTTGCCCTTTTCTGAAAAGGTACCAGCGTTCTCATTCAGACATCAGACATTTCCTTTCTATAAACTATATAAACTTAATTGGAGTGAGTTTTTTCCTACCTGGAGAGGTCCTTGCTGCCAGGCGTGGTTCTTTCTACCATGTTGGTGAAGCCAATGCTGTACTTCTCTGGCAGGCTCTCGTCGTGCATGTAGTTTAGCTGCTCATCAGTTAGACCAGCCAAAAACAGACATTTCCCTGGAAAGAAAAGAAGAGTTGAAGAACAAATTGGCCAAGTGGCTATCAAGCAAATAAAGAAACAAAATACATTTCACAACATTGGACTCAAACTATTTTTTCCCTGTTGGTTACGAATAATATTTTTTAGTTATCGTAGCTGTTCTGCTGAATCTACACAGTTATAGCAGCGCACACAGCAGGACTCTGTGAAAGTTTGTTTTCCAACACAATTTAGTGAACTGATGAACATAAGAGGTTTTGGCAGGCAGTAGGTCTTTGGAGCAACAAAGTAAAAAATATTTTCACTGTTAAACAATGTGCTGCGCTGATACTGGAGTTCCTGAAGATAGGACACAACCAATGGCAGCACCAGTATCAGTCTGTTTGGCTGCCTCACCACCTCAACAATAAACACTGAACAAAACACAAATACTATGATTATATGTGTAAAAGATGTTTTGAATGTAAGAAAACAGAGAAAAGAATTAAAAAGTCTCTGTGGCACAGAAATAATGTGAAAACTACTAGTCGTAAGCAACTAGTGGAAAAAACCTCTCATTGTGAAAAACCTGGTAAAACCCAAACCTCTACCAAAAGAAGCATTCTTCATTTTTGTATTGACTCTTTAAATGTTAAGCATTCCCATGACTGAGCCCTTAAAAAACTTTAAGAGGTTAAACACTGTACAGCTGTGTTGTTTATTCTGTGCATTCTTTTGTCTGTTTGTTCCACCAAATTGCTAAAACTATCATGATTTGTGCGCAGAGTGAAATATTCAAACCCAAGACACCATTTTTATGGTTGCACCAATAATCAAATTGAAAGTTACAACCTTTAGCTGAATTATATCATTACACTGGCATCTGTGGATCCTTTTGGATCTCTTAGAACAAATCTCAGCTGCAGCACAACAAGCTTCTGTAATGATGGAGCAAATAAAAGTGAATACTGTCATGTATTCCCTGTAGTCAGTAATGAAATTGGATTTCAACATACAGAAATGGTTTCCTGGGTTTGGGTAATGGTGTCCTTTGAAGGCTGACAATAGTCCTGGGTTAATTCCAATCTGAGGAGAAACATGAAGGGGTTACCATGGCAACAGACCTGAAAACTGCAGTTTTTTGTGACTCAAACCTAAACCATAATTGGAACCAAAGAAAACCAATCCACTACTTATACAAAAGAAGAAATACAGAGAATTCTTAATAGAACCCCAGAAAATAACTCACTATCAAAATGTCAAGATTGTAGGTAATAACGTCTGGCAGGGTTTTGGCCATGACTTCAGCCACCGTCATGCCGTTGAAGCGGTTCAGAGCCCTCTTGGCTTTTTTGGCAGCCTCAACCTCATTCTCCTCCTCCTGTGCCTCACCGTCCTCCGCCTGCTGCTTCGGAGGCCGGCCTCTTTTCTTCTTCACTGGTGTCACAACTAAAACAGAGAGGAATAACTTATTAAGGTATGGCAGTGAATACAAGATAAACTGCCAGACGAAGTATTTAGCAAGTGTTCCCATGCAGCATGTGCAAACTTAAATGTGGCAAACAAAAAAGTAACACATTTAAGTACAGTAGTTATGGTTAAAAACATCTTGTGGGAGAATTTCTGTAATCAATAAGCTCTTCCATTACCTTGAGGTGGAGCAGCAGGCTGAAGTTGGTGCTGAATACTTGGCTCCTGCTGCTGTACTGTATGTTGATGCTGAGAGTGGTGCAGGGCGGCAGTGTACTGCTGCTGCTGTTGCTGCTCCCTGACGTTCTGCTGGCAGGTCTGCTCCTGGTAGTGGTATGAGGGTGGAGGGTAGTTCTGGTAAAAATTTTCCTGGTAAAGAGGTGGATCCCGGTGGACAGACAGCTCCGTCATGACAGGCTCTTCTATGGGACCTTCTGTGTAACGGCCCATGTTGTGATACGGCATCACATGCTGTGCCTCGGGGTGCTGCTGGCTGGACTGGTACCTTGAAAAGAGGATGAAGTACAGGGTTAAAGGAGAGATGTGCAAACATAAGGAAACAAAATAGAACTTGGGCACAGCAAAAGAAGAAGAAGAAAAAAAAAGCCAAATTATGTCTGGTGTTCAATGGGGTGTGTGAGAAAGGGGTGAGGGAAACTTACACACAACTACACAAGACACAATACCTAAAAACAGACATGCGCTGATGTACACCATTTTATATGCTCTGCATTTCATAGACTGCATTTCAAAGGATTTAAGTCAGGCTCCCAAATTATTTCCTTTATGCTTTGTTTGAGATATTTCATTAGTTTTGTGCACATAACCTACAACACTTAGTTATAACACTTGCAAATTGGTCTTTTAATGCATAGCTAAGGATGGAATGAAGATATACAAACAATTAATTGGTTTGCACTGTGACTGTGCAAATGCAATGTGAATTTTATTTTACAGTAACAGCTGCCAAATTGTCTAAAAGCTACTGTATATGTATTTATAAAGCCTGAAGCAAATAACGCTGTAATTACTGCAGGTTAATGTACTGACATGTCAAAACAGCTTTTAAAATGTTGTCAAACCAGCTACATGGTAAGATATAATGATAATCCTGAGGTAGGATATTAGTTCAACATTATCACTCTACATTTTAATAGATTTTGATCGATGATTTATTATCCTCATCACGTGCTACCATTCTAAATATCAAGTGTACAGATGTGTATGATGTTGTGTGTCAGATGATGTTTATTTTCCTCCATCATGCATGAAAATGAGGACGTCGAGGAGATAACATGAGAAGTTCCCAAAAACCTCCCTCCACCTCCGACACCAACTCACCACTGCTGAAAATAATCCGTAGGAACCGTCAAAGATGTAAACTGGTTTTCTTCCATCTTAACTGTTGACTTATTTGAATATATTAACGTTCATTCTGATGCCAAATGTATTAATGCACACTGGGGATACACAGCAAGCCGTGTCAATATTAGAGCACACACAGTACAGCGCTGGCACAAAGACGGATGGACGCCGCTACAGGAAGCCTGAGCTAACAGTAAGCTAACAACATCACTGAGTTCTACAGCTGCTGTGAAAACGCAATAGACCTCCAAATTAACGACACGTCAAGGTTTATGAATAAAGTAACATACCTGTCATACATTTTTCTTTAGTTTTCAAATAAGAAATCGGGGGGCTGGGAAACCTCCCAAAACAAAGACCATTTAAACGCTCAGTTTTTCGTTTTAATCTGCTTGACTAAAGAGTTACCGCCGCCATGTGGTCGTGAGGTGTAACTGCACTCATTAATATTTTGAATGCTTGGCCACAATCAACAGCTGTCGTTTTATGTGTAAAAGCGACAATAATTAAGCAAAACAGTGCAGATTATTTGGCAATAAAACACTGAGCAATACCGTGTTTAAATGACGTCTGGCATACAGACTATACGAAGTCGACTAGATGGAGCCAGAGGTCTTGTCAATGGCTGCATCAACACGATTTTATACTGTAGAAGAAGTAGCAGCCAAAGATGGAGTGATTTCGTAACACTTATCACTCCACAGTAAAATCAGAGCCTATGAAAAAATGTCAACATAAATGGGGAAAAATCTATCTCTGAGCCCTTCAGATCACGAATGTTATACTTTAGATGATGTGTGCGGTTAGATTATACTTCCCTAGCGTACCTACCAGAACCTGATAGTTAAATATACATTTGAAAGGCGTATTTTCACACCCTGTATGCAACATTGCTTCTGTTAGATGTAGCCTACGTAACCAAACAGCCTCAATATTGGGGGATAAGAGTTTGTTTTTTTTCCATTCAAGCTTAAAAATTAACAAATAAATTTACCAGCATACAGGCGACAAATACAAATAGAAGGAATCTCAACTTTGGTGGGATTCATAAAACACAGGCAGAGTGAGACCTCCTACCATTACACCGTGTCTGTGTTCTGTGGTGTTAGCTAAACAGCATGACCTGCCTGTGTCCCAATGACAGACTCTTCGGTTTGAGGTGGTTTACTGATTTCTCAGTGAAATAAACGAGGTAAGGTTTTATAAGTTTCACGTCAGGTCAGTTTATGTACGGTTCTGTGTGAATAGTTTCTTTCTTACAGTCCTTTAACCCTACAGCTGCTATATGAGGGCTCACCGCTGTAGCCTCACACAGCACACGTTGAACATGTCTGCATACCTGTTGGGCATATTTGATGTGAAAGTGGTCAACTTGTCATGCTAATGTCTGCTAAAAACTGACTATGATTAAATTGTGTTGTTCAGTTTATATTCATCTACAGCTGACTGTCTGTATATCAAGTAGTTAAAGCATGCAAATACACAGAACTATATGTCTGCATGTGTAACAAAAGTGTCTTAGTGAAACTTTATCATTACTTCTTACAGATTAATTGTGGTTAGAACGTGTCTGCAGTTGACAATATAATCAGGCCTGAC
>NW_007577752.1:474355-504477 GCF_000690725.1 Stegastes partitus | reverse complement strand
TATTTTAACCAATAAAAACACTTGGTTTGGCCACAAGCTATGGATTGTTGTTTTACTGGTGGTTAAACAAACGACCAAACAAAAAAAATCTACATTTGAGAAATGAGGACATGAATAAATAAATACATTTAATAATTAAATTCGTCAGTTTAAATTTTAAAAAGTACTTTAAAAAGGACTACTTTTATTTATTTCAGGGGACTTTTATTTCTTAAAGCCTCATTTATGTATGTCAGGATTTATGTCATAGCAGTGTTTATTTTTTCTACAAAAATATTTATTTCTGCATTATTTATTACATTTTTAATAAAACATTGTTCCATGACAATCTGAAGTACAGAGCAGATAAAATAATGCAGAGACAAGGATATTTGTGCTCACGTTTTTACACAACACTAGCATGGTAACCCATGGCTATGGAAGTTGTGTCTTTGGATCCCAGTATTTAGTGTGATTATTTAATTATACTATATGCTTATCATATTGTTCAATTGTATGTCCCTGATTATAAGACATTAACAATTTTAGGAGTCAAAGACACTTTCTAGTTAGAAAGTAAATTATATCAGATCATGTTAGACTTGGCACCAAAATAGAAAGAAGAGCAGGCAAAAAGGTTATATTATTCTTATTCTTATTATTTGATGATGATTATTATTACTAGTAGATTTAATTCTTCTACTCGACTTAGAGTTTTGATTTACATACTCATCTTTTCCTCCAGGTTGAGTCGGATCCTGTCAGTCTGTGAAGATGCCAGCTGGTGTCTCTTGGCCTCGGTACGTCAGGATGTTTGCAGCCAGTATTCTGGCCATGTTTGCTGGAGCACAGGCCGTCCACCAGTACTACCTACCTGATCTGGTGAGGGACAAAGTCAAACTTTTCTGACAATGTTTTAGGTACATGCTCTGTAGTTACAATCAATAAACAACGCTGTCGAATGTTTGGATGCAAAAAATTTAAATAGTACAGTCATGCAGCAGTAATGTACATATGACAGACTGGGACTTCATAGTGCTGCTGTTTGGTATTTGTTCTTGTATAGATCCCATTTTCAACAGCCGTAATGATTCCATTCAGTCTGTATTTTCTTGCACTTCCCAATATGCCATTTCACAGCTACCACACAGCAGATGTAAAAGTGTTACTTTTACTAAAACATTCTCCTTTTTCCTGATTATCCAGAGGGGAATAATCTGTCAGCTTGTTTAGCACTGCTGTGTCAGTATCTTCTCTAAAAGAAACAAAGAAACAAAAACACAGGACATGCTAAAGACCAACTTTTACTGTGGATGCTTTACATTGATAAAAGTTTTTTTTAATTTTGTATTTCAGCTTCAGCTAGAATATGTTGATGTAATACCATGTTATCAAAAGTTGTCCCGTTATGTGTTTAACAGTGCTTTCTGTTGTTGCATCTTTCAGAGTATACCAGAAGTCCCACCTAAGCCTGGGGAGCTTAGGACAGAACTACAAGGCTTCAAAATCAGAGAAGAAGCCTTACAGCAGCTTAAAGCAGAGCAACGTGTGGACTAATGTGCAACTGTACTTGCTCTGCGTAATGGACGCTCACCAGAACAATGTCCAGTTCTTGCCAACAGATAAAGGCTGCAGCGTACCAGGGAGTATCGACATTTCTGGGATGTCTGCAAATGATTATTTTCTGTGATTACCATTTTCTTCCAATGGACCTAACAGGAATGGAATAATTTGCTACTCCAACAGTTGGCCGTCCGAGACAAGGATCTTATCTGGAGCTCATGTGTTGTTCATATGTCTCTTCATTCTTTTTGTGTTTGCTTCTTTTGAAGGAGGAATGAAATCTGTAAATGAGTAGTGACTAAAGTCAGAAATGAGTTAATGACTTCCATTCAACAGATGAAATGTATTTTAAATAAAAATATCAAACCGTAATTTTGTCAGTACTTTGTGGTAAATGTCAGTGATTTAAGCAAAAAAATGAAAATATTTATAAAAAGGTTAACATCCCACTAGGATGTGGTTGGTACACAGAGCCACCATCTTTAGCATCATTTATCATGCAAAGCTGCCAAACATGGACAGTTTACATCTTTGGAAATGGGAAGATTTTACAGCTTTCTCTTTATTCTATCATTGTAAATCAAATACATTTGGGTTTGGCATGCTTGGGCAGAAAGCAAGCAGCGTAGCAAATTGGTACTGACATTTACTCTTCAACTCTGCTACATTTCAAAAACAAATATTGTACGTTCTACCCCACTACATTGATTCAACAGTTTTAAAATGAAAGTGAAAATTTTGCACAATGTAAATATAAAAAGCTTTTAAAATGCAACACATTATCAAAGATTGAATTAGTGGTTTCCAACATTTCTGACTTCTGACATCTTACAAATTTCAGTGTGTAGCCAGAGTTACAGACTTGATGTCGATGAGTTGTTAACACCTCCACTAAATTCACATTTTCCCTCAAAACTTTTTACATGATTTCATTTCAATAAGTGTTCAAATGACCCAATATTTTACCAAAAATCAAACATGAGAGAAAACCTGAAAACATATTTTCTTTCTTTCTTTCCGCTCCCAATAATCATGTGACAAGATTTATCGTATGTCCCTGTGTAGTAAACTGTACATAAAGTAGTTCAAACTAGCTCCAGCTGCAGCAGATACAACAGTCACGTGCTGCTGACATACTGACGTTTCACTATTAATAATTCGATGATGTATTGTATAATAATATATTAGTCAGCAGTTCATATGTTATATACATCATGCTGTCGTTGTGTATTTACTTTAATATATATATATATATTTTACTTAGCATTGTTTAGGCAGGATTTTTACTTGTCAGCTGGGATAGGCTCCAGCCCCCCACCCGCGACCCTCATGAGGATTCAGCGGTGTATAGGTATTGGATGGATGGGATATGGATGGCGTTTCCTAGCAACGAGGGGAAACAAAAGTTAACGGGAAAAGATGGCGACCAGAGAGCAAGGAGCCGCCGATTACCTGAAGAAACATAAAATTATGGAGCTCATGGAAAACCTGACCAGCATGCTCTTCTATTACAGACCTGGTTAGAGCTTATACAGACACAACACCGTCTCTAATTCTAGTAAAAAAAAAAAAAAGTTGTTGCCATAGCTAGCATGCTAGCTCATATAATGCACACATACGATACTGAAAGCTAATGAAAAAGCCATAACACGGTTTTGGTTATCTGCTCAGCTGCAGTTTATAGCGTCCTTATTTAAGTTATTTCGAGCTGGATTAGAATTCTATCTGTCTGTCTCTCTTCCTCGTAACAGAAACTGAAGGGAAAGAATGAAAAAACAGTTCTAATACAGTATATTGTTTTGCTGTTGTTAGGTTATTTTAAACATTTGGTAGACGTAGCTAAAACTGATGTTGTACGTGTAGGTTATAATGTTAAATTTTGTAAAAACAAACAAACAAACAAACAAAAAACTGTTTCAGAGAGATACTCACCCGAATAAACTAAATCAAAGTTTCAAGATTTTTTATTTACAGCATTCCAAAGCAACATCAGCTGACCAAAATGTTATTCATGCTTTGTTTTTTTTTAAAAATTGAATTGAATTTCCCTTCTGGGATAAATAAAGTATTTTTCATTTCATGCTGTATCACAAGATAAAAGATGAGGCAACATCCAAAATATGTACAAAATGCAGAACAGAAAACAGGATAAATAATGTTAGGTACAGAAAGATTAGGATCACTATTGGTAAATGAAAATGATTCAAAACATGTACATCTTGACATTTTTCTAAAAAATGTAAATGGAGGAGGAACATTTGAGTGGTTATGACACCACAAAAAAGTTTAAAGTTAAAAAAAAACCATTTTATAACTTTATGAACATAGGATTTCTCTGAGGGCTGTACATCGTCTTAGTTTTTGCTACATCGATGCTAATAAACTGGTGACTGCATGCACAATTCTAACTCTCAGACATTAAGCAGAGGTCTGTAGCCTAATATGTAACTTAAAAAAGGTTGCAAAGAGGTTGCCACATCTTTTAACACTGCACAAATGTCATATTACTCTTTTGTTCTTCCTCTAATCTAATATAAAACAGTATCTATTTGTGTTGTTGTATTTGTCAGAATCCTAGTTTCACTGTTGCAGATAACTTCCCTAAAACATCCACCAATGATTTGCCCTTTATTGCTAGAAACAGAATATATTTGCACTATAATACCTATGCATTATCATTCATTGTTTTTTTGTTTTGTTTTTTGTTTCGTTGTTTTTTAGAGAATCCCAGAGAATTTCTTATTGAGATGCTGAAGGTGCTGAAGATTTCTCAACAGTCTGGTGTGAAAGGGCCAAATCTGTTTGATGACTCTAACTTGAATGCAGTCTTAGGGATACTGGACCCTGCAAATCAAAAATACATCACGTTTGCCCAGTACAAGCAGGGTGAGTGCTGGACACTTTTGAGCACAGAGGCAGACACTGCCACATATTCTCAATGTAATTAAATCCAATGTTATTTATTATGACTTCACTGTTCTAGTGTCCCAGAAGAAAAATAATCGACTATATTTTCATGCATTTATTGTCAGGTGTTTATTCAGTGTTTCTGTAGAACCAATAAACGCAATATTTCATATGTAGGAGAGTATTTATTCATTTATCACCTATAGCTACTTCTAACTGACCCAATTATCACTTCATACAGCAAAATATAACATGATAACAGAAATTCTTTTTGGTGAATAATGACACAGGGGACTAATACAGATACTCACAGAACACTTTATCCCCACAGCTCTAACCATACTGGGCATAAAGGACATTAATGAATGTCCTGAGGGCGTAAATGAAGACAGAATATCCCATGAGACATTCAAAATGGAAGCGTAAGAGAAGTTTGTAAAATCTAACAAGCATGTCAGACGATCTTTACCAGTAAAGTGGTGAAGGTAATATTTTTGTCTCATTACAGGAAACAAGGCCTGCAGAGATACTCAGCAACATATGCACAATAGTGACCCTGACGTTTTCTGCCCCTCAGCTCCTATGTTATGTTCTGTTTTGTTGTGTTATGTTATGTTATGTTATGTTATGTTATGTTATGTGGAGTGTAAGGGAATTTCTTCTTAAAGTTTCAAGAAATAGCACCAAGTCAGTTATTGTGTTCGCATCCGAGCTTTGCATTCTGTCCTTGAAGTAGGATTTCCTATTTGTTTCTGTAATGTTGAATTATATATAAAAAAAGAGCAAAAATCCATCTTTCCATTGCACTTGCACACAAGTTGTCACTGTAAAGTTGTAGGGGTTTAGTTTGATGTATGGACCTAATCTGCCAATAAATGAAAGCCAAAAAAGGCACAAATGTTACAATTTTTTTTTTTTTTTTTTAACTACTGTAGTTATTAGAGTTTGCCATGTTCTCTAAATCACCATATCGATGCTTAAAATGATTCTTATCGCATTATTGTTCTTGTAACATCCCACCAGAAAACATCATACACTTTACTGAAACGTAAATCCTTGCAGTGTGTTTTAGCTTCTTTATGCAGCGTTGCTGTGTTGAACGCGCCCCGGCAGGAGGCGTGGTCAGGAAATGACATGGCCGCCTCCTTATACGGAGGTCCCTCGCCTTTCTCCGGTTACTTGTAGGTTAAATTAGTTTGTCTTTTTCCACGGAAGTTTCTACTGTATTTCCCGGGACATCGCCCTGCGGAGCTCAGCATGGGCACCGTCCACGCCAGGGTAAGGAGAAGTCCGCTGAACGTGTTCGCTGCGAGTTTGACCTCTCTGTGTGCACTGAGTTTATCTGGCAGAGCGGCTGCTGTTCTGCATGGACAGGCCCCACACTGGAGCCCTCAGCAACACACTGCATCTAGCTAGACCACAACAGGCTCAAGTTAATGCTGCGGAAAGTGCGTTTTTGACACCTTACGGTTAAAGATGCCGGCTGTGTATTCCAGTCACTGACAATAGCTTAGGATGCTAGTGGTGCTTCCATTCATTGATGTCTCACTAAAGCAGCTTGTGTTTCCCTCTCTAGAGTTAATGATTACATCGCCTTTATTTATCTCGTACAGTTGTGTCGACAAGGTTTTAGAAATACTGAACGCATATGTGGAGCCCCAGACAAATATGAAGCTGTCAATGAATGTTATTGTGGTACAAGTAATTACAATTTAGTGTAAAGGGAAGCAAAGACTTTTCTTTTTCATGGGTGTCATTAGTTTGTTTTTGCACATATTTAATCATGTATTTAGTCCCTGTTTCCCGTTACATTCCCCATTTTCCTTAAGATCCTTGAGATGAACATGTCACCAACCAGTGTTGCATTTTCTAAATTCTTTTAGACATTTTTTTTAACTGGGTGGATTTTTGCTTAAGAATGGCTTAGCTCATAATTTTCACAAGTTACAAACAAAATGTCAGTAACAATTTTTTATAGTTTTGATAGTTGAGTGTTTGTAGTTTTATTATGCAGATGTTAATCAGTTATTTTCATTTTTTGTTTCTCCTCTCTGTTTTATAATAGTGTAAACTGAATTCCTTTGGCTTTATTGGTTTATTGGTCAGTAGGTCAATAAACAAGACATTTGAAAGTGCCATCTTAGACTTTCAAAAACTGTGGAGCACTTTATTTTGTTACACTAAGTGTGAACTTATTGTGACATGTTGCATGTTGTGTTATTGAAACTCCCCCTATGAATACCTAAAATGTAAAGAAATATTTCCAAGGGTGGGTCTTCAGTGTTCTCTACAGCCTTGATCTTGTAGTCTATTTTTGAAAACCTATTTAAATTTCTTTAACTTTTGTTTTTAACACTGTGTGAAGTAATTGTGATTCTACTTGTTTTTCTGATGTTTTGTGCTGCAGAGCCTGGACCCTCTGCCCATGCACGGGCCAGAGTTAGGAGTTCACGCAGACGACATTGATGCTCCAGAAATTGACCATGAGCCGAAGCAAGAAGTTCTTGAAAACAAGGATGTGAGTGTATTTTGTTCCACACAGTAATTACAAAAGACTCTGATTAGCACTTTTACATGACACAACTATCTCCACACGCTGTTTGCACTTTGCCTGAGAGATTCCTGAATTTATATCCATACAGTAGTTTAATATGAAATAGCCACTTAGAAAATATATACATGTGATGGCTATGAATTAATCTGTTGATGCTATGAAATCTAAAACACAGTCTGAGAAGCCAGCAGCTTTAATGTATGTAAAATCATTTTCTAGATGTAATGAGCTGCATCATTATATCTGGCTGAATGCAACTGAATATCTACTGCATTTTGTCTTCCATGGTCATAATATTTCTTGGCCTTTCTGTCTCTCTTGCTTTTCAGGTTGTGGTTCAACGAGTGCACATAGACGGGCTTGGAAGAACCAAGGAGGACCTGCTGACTTATGAAATAGCAGAAGTTTTCCGGGCAAAGAACTTGATCGATGTAGGCGCATGTTAATACAGTTGTGCAATTTAATGCAGGTTCAATTTGTGCTCGTAACTGGCATCAACACATGGTTCAATTTGTCATCCAGGTGATGAGAAGGTCCCACGAAGCCCGACAGAAACTTCTGCGTCTTGGTATCTTCAGAAAAGTGGAAGTTGTTATTGACACCTCAAGAGGTACTGTCAGTCTTTGTGCAGTTTGTAAAAAAAAAAATAGAACACTTATGATTTATACACAGGCTGTTTCCACACTCCTGGGCTTTGTTTGCTGTATGAGCTGGGTCAGTAAAAAATCTCTGGGATAGTAGAAAAAAAAATACTATCTGTGGCTATTTTAACTTGTAACTCACAATGATTGTGCTGTTCTTGTTCATACTTACTACATCGTTTAAATATTCACAGTTCTGATACAAAGTATGTGGACCTGAAGGTAAATAACATTGACAAATGATAACTTTAGTCAGGAGTTGGCAAATCTGAAGTACAATCAGTGAAACAAGAAGAGGTGTGGTTTAGTGCTACTTTGAATCATAAAAACATGTACACATTTTGAGTTTGCTGTTAGCAAGAACATCGTCTGGTATGAGACATGCCTCAGATCTCTAAGGACTTACCATAAAGAAATGGGGATTTACATGAAGCTGGCAGTGAGCTGGATGTACTCTCCATCAGTTTCGATATTCATAAGACTACAGTTATACTTTTTTTTTTTTTTTAGCCTCGAGTGATGCAGCAGGATAATGACCCTAAACATTTTGGTAAATTTACTATAGAATGACTTCAAACAAAGAAAATCCAGTGAGATCCCTGACCATAGCCCAATATCAATAGTATAGAATTGCCTCAAGAAAGTCATTTATTTATGTCTTAAGAATACAGCTGAGCTGAAACAGTTCTCTCAAGAGGAGGGGTCCAAAAACTTCTCCTGTTATCCAGGTCTGATTGCTTGTCTTCAGATAAGATAAAGCTTTATTAATGCAGAAGGAAATTCTTGTGTTAGATAATGTTCAGATAAAAAAAAACAAATAAAAAACAATTAACAGCATAAGCAATGCAGTGCCTAACAGTAAAAAGCAATAAGATATAAGTACAATACATTACTAAAATAAAATAAGTGAGCTAAAATAAGGCTAGAATAGAACAGTAAGAAGTAATGCTGGCAATTTGACAGGGGTAATAAGTAATATCACTCATGATAATGAAAAAAAAAAAGAAGAAAATATTATATTGCACCTGAAATGTAAGTGAAAGTTATTATTGCACTTGTAATCAAAATGTTGCAAATGAAATTGGAATGTTACACATGATAATAAAATATTAAACATGAAACTGAAGTATTATACCAGAGAAATGAAAATATAAAATATTAAACATGACATATTACACATGAAATGAAATGCTACACATGATGCTGAAAGTCATATTGCACAAACTATTGAAGTAAGTAATATTACAATGATATTGCAAATATTGCTGAGATCTAAGAGTCCAGTGTTTTAGCTGTCATTTACTGCAGAAAGGGGAGGAGTTACACAGCTTAAAGGCTACTGTGGCGTTCTGTGCTGCACCTTGGTGGTCTCAGTCTACAGCTGAAGCTGCTCTGATGTGATAACAGTGTGACATGCAGGGGATGAGAGATGTCCATAATACAGAGCAGTTTTCTCAGCAGCCTACCAAACGAGCTCTAACTAGTTATTTAGTTCAAGGATTTAATTACTTTTTCCACCAGCACGGTGACTGTTTTATGGCTGTGATCAATAATAATGCAAAAGATTTTTAGTGGTTGTGTGTTTTTAGCTTCAGCACATTGTGTTTGTGACGTGACTTAAATGAGACTCAGAGCTCATTTTATGACTACTTAATGCAGAAACCCAGGTAATTCCAAAGGACTCACAGGCTTTTTCTTACCACTGTGTCGGCCTTGTAGTTTTAAACTAAACATATAATAGATTTGACTCTTTTTTTTTTTTTTCTTTCTCTTCTCTGTAGGTGAGGATGCTCTTCCTAATGGCCTTGATGTGACCTTTGAGGTCACCGAGCTGAGACGCATGACGGGCAGTTACAACACCATGGTCGGAAACAATGAGGGAAGCATGGTAGGTGCCAGTATCACTACACTGGTTTACCAGTATCATCGGTGAAGACAATTTCAATTTTCTTCAGCATTTGCATTTGACGGTTTTCTTTAGTTTGGTTACCTCCTAAATGCAAAATCACGCTCAAAGAAGCTCTGATCAGGTCTTTAATCTTCTGTCATCTCAGGTACTGGGCCTGAAGTTACCCAATGTGTTTGGCCGGGCAGAAAAACTGACATTCCAGTTTTCCTATGGTACCAAAGAGACGTCCTACGGCCTGTCCTTGTTCAAACCCCAGCCAGGTCACTTTGAGCGCAAGTAAGATATGACCACCTTTGTAAAAATAACTTTGTTATAGTTTAAGGTCTAATGAAATTGAGAAATGTGTGCATGTCCTATGCATCTGTGAGGATGATGACCTGGAACAGGAACCATGTAGAAAAACAATCATACAGTAGAAATTGCAGCACGATCATGGCATGCACAGGCGTCTTTATTTGCTAGAGGATGTCCTGGTATGTGTGCGTGTTAGTTCCATCGGAGGGATGGCGTCTTTATTTGCAATAACAAATGCAGGTCATTTCCCTGCCTTCATTAGTCTGGTGGTTGAGGATTTAGAGGGTAAATGTTTGTGCAGTCAATGCAGGAACTATGAATGGGTTTATTATGTAATTTCATGGGAAAATGCCTTTTTTTTTTTCTTTTCTTTTCTTTTCACTTTCAGTATCTCAGTCAACGTGTACAAAGTAACAGGTCAGTTTCCATGGAGTTCACTGAGGGAGACAGACAGAGGAGTCTCTGCAGAAGTCAGTGTAAGTACTTTATTCAACGTGCCTGAATTGCGTGTTTCTTTCTCTTGCCCCCTGGAACATGGCTGAAGTGAATTAACAAATTTAGGGCACAGTTATTACTTACAGCTGATTGCAGTTGCTATGCTGCCTCAATCGATTAGTTTGGTTGTTCTACTTTGTGATGTTTTAACAAGTTAGTGTTGACCCGATGTTCTAAAACACCAAAGGTACACAGGGGTTGACCAGCAGGACGCCCGGGATCTTTCTGCGTGGAGTTTGCATGTTCTCCCTGTGCAGCGGGGGTTCTCTCCAGGTTCTCCAGCTTCCCCCCACACAGTCCAAAAACATGTTGAGGTTAATTGGTGATTCTAAATTGTCCGTAGGTGTGAGTGTGAGTGTGCTTGGTTGTCTGTCTCTAAGTGTAGCCCTGTGATGGATGGATGAATGTAGTAATGTAATATCCAGTTCCCTATCAGAAAGGGCTGTCTGATAGCAAGGTTAAATGGAAAAAATAATATATATGGTACATTGAAACTGAAGTTTTTAGTTGGGCCTTTTTTAGATGGCCAAAACACATTTTGCAGGTGACTTTGTCCATACCAATACATACTTAACTTCTGTGCTGGTCCTCCTGTCTGCTTCCCCACACTGAGAATGTACTGCCATCTTCTGTGGGTAATATGCTGAGTACCTTATACAACCCTGCTTCAAAGAAACCAAACTATCCCTTCAAGTTGTATTTTTTCATGAATGACTAAATGAGATGAAAAGAACCATAAAAGAAGCCATCAAATGCTTCTATAAGGTACCATGAAGTCCAATTTTCAGCTAGTGTTAGTTCATAAGAGACAAATAGTCTGGACTTTGTTTTGATCAGTTGTCCTGCGCTAGCCTTTGCTAATCCGTTATAGTGGGATAATACTAACACCAATAAGAGCCTTTCACAGAGCCATTGTTCTTCCCGTGCTGTAAGGAGACAACACCTTACAACTTAGTGTATGCTGTATACCGGTTTACTACATTAGATCTATAATAAAACCAAAGTAACAAACTGGTGTGTTATTTACAATTTTTCACCTACAGTTCCCTGTTTGGAAGACCAGCCAAACCCTAAAGTGGGAAGGAGTGTGGAGAGAGCTGGGCTGTCTGGCTCGCACTGCCTCTTTTGCCGTCCGGGAGGAGAGTGGCCATTCCCTCAAGTCCTCACTTTCGGTATTTGTCTTCTCTTCTACATTGAAGATTTTATCAGGAGCTTTGAAATTCCCGTGAAAAAAAGGAACTATAGATCTCACTTCAGCATCGAGGGTGGTGGTGTGCACCTTAATCACAAGTTACAACCTGGTATTCAACAAAATAAGAAGAGCTTTAAAATGCTTGTGTAGTTTCATTAAGTTTTCTGTCAGAAAATTGTTTACAAAGCTGTTATTCGGTGTCAGGTTTTCAAAGCAGATTCACATCAGATTCCAGTAATATTCTCTGGAAGATCATGTATATTGAATTTTAATTATCACGTGAAACGCTGCCAAAGGACTGACACTAGAAGTAAACCAGTATTTAGGTGTAGTTGTGTGAACAGTGTCACTTGGTGTTTCAGCATGCGATGGTCATCGACACCAGAAACTCCTCCATCCTGCCCAGGAGAGGTGGCCTGTTGAAGATTCATCAGGTTTGTTGTTTGCCATTAAATCAAATGCTGTATAAAAACAACATGACTGATCTTGTACTCAAGGTTGATGTTTTGTGTTTGTGTAGGAACTTGCTGGTTACACTGGTGGAGATGCCAGTTTCCTAAAGGAGGACTTTGAGATCCAGCTCAACAAGACACTCTTCTGGGACTCAGTGAGATTTTATTTCTCAGTCATTTAATAAACTGTCCAAACTAAAGACACTTACACAAGCTACCTTAAAGTAGTTTGACATGGCCAGACCATAATTACATATTGGACGATGTAAAAGTATTTGTTTATGTATAAATATAAACATAAATGCAACCTTTACTGTTTATGTCTTTAGACTATTAATGTGCAATGGCTAAGTGCTTGGGAAAGAATTCAAGTTATATGCTCAGGCTTTTGTACAAATTGCCTGTTGGCAGAAATGTTAACTGGACAACCAACAGAGGGATTTTTAGGCATTTAAAAAAAAAACAAAAAACAAAACACGATTGCTTTTGGGATTTTATGCACAAGTCAGCTGTACTAAACCCTTTGACTTTATCTTCCAGGTCCTTTCCACTTCACTTTGGGGCGGTTTGCTTCTACCTATTGGGGAGAAGCCAACTAGCATAGCAGACAGGTACAGAAATACAGCTCACCAGCCTATTACAAATATCAGCCACACCAGGGGTTTTCAAAGTCTGTGCATCAGGGCATCAGACAAAATTATAACCACTTGAGCTTGCTATTTTTCTTTATATATATATATTTTTTTTTTCTACATTCTGGTAAATTGGCAAATTTTAAAGTATGTCAGATGAACTATTAGTTCTTATCTGCACCAATTGATGTATAGAGAAGTAGAATTGGATTGCAGCAATACTTACGAAAGCAATTAGGATACTTGGGTAAGTGCCAGGGCTATAAACAACATAATTTCTCAATGAATTCTATGTGGATTTATGGGTGTTCATTTGCAGTGGACAATATAATATCATCAGAAAGTATACATCAGGGAAGATGTGGGATATTTTTTTTTTTTTAATGCAAATTGCAGCGTTTGGGCTCAAATGTTGCTACTGATACTGCTGACCATGTTGGTGAGCAGGCCAGATCAGCAGCCCAAAATATAGTATCTACTTTCCAATTGTTAATAGAACACGAGCATTCACCTGTTAATTTTGCCTAAAGCAGTCACAGTTTGAAAACCTCTAAACTAGACTGTATAGTCATAAAAAAATAATTTTAATTTAAAAAATCCCTGAATTCACAGAAACACTTAATGGCATTGTTTGCTGTATGTTTTGTGTCTTTGTTGACCTCCTAGGTTCTATCTCGGTGGCCCCACCAGTATCAGGGGATTCAGTATGTACAGTATGGGCCCACAGAGTGAAGGTAAGGCATTACCTTGGCTGAGCTGCCTTGTAACCAGGCTGAAGTTTGTTGGTTATTTGAAAGGTTGTGTGGTGACATTACTGGCATGGCAGGTGACTACCTGGGAGGAGAGGCCTACTGGGCTGGAGGCCTCCACCTCTACACCCCTTTACCCTTCAGACCAGGCAGGGGAGGCTTTGGGGACCTCTTCAGAACGCACTTCTTCCTCAATGCCGGAAATCTTTGTAACCTCAACTATGGTGAGCAGCTAGAAACAGAATGAACAGCAATTGCAGGCTCTAGCTTTTATGGACAAAATCCCAAGTGAATTCTGTTAAATAGGATTGGATTAATTTGAATCTTTATTTTACTGATCTCATGTTCAAGTTTGGGAGGTTTGCATTTTTTGGGCAAAGCAGAGACTAAATTCTATCTACAGGCACCTGCAGATGATCTTGTTTTCTGTCTGGCTGAATTCACATATGTATTTACTCAGGTGAAGGGCCACATGCACATTTGAAGAAACTGGCAGAATGCATCCGTTGGTCATATGGACTGGGCATTGTACTGCGTTTGGGAAACATCGCCAGGCTGGAGCTGAATTACTGCATTCCCATGGGCGTCCAGAGTGGAGACAGGTACTGCTGGTTTGATTGGCTAGTGTTAACTACAATGAATTTTAATTTGCTTGCGAAAGATTTGAGTCATTTTTAAGGTAAACAAAAAGACCAGTATCCTGGTACAAGTAGACAAACAGACCTAGAGCAAACAATCCCATACAGGCTGACTGTAAAGGCGAGTTTCAGTGTAGCTCATACATCTGTTTAACATGTGGAATATATCCAAGAGCTTATCAAGCCAAATGTGGTAAACAGCAGGGCAGTTTGAGAAACTTGCTCTATTGAAGTGAATTGTTATTTGTTTGACAGAAGCTTTTTCTGTGTAATCTCGTACTGTAGAAAACTTGATAACATTATGATGAGAGCGCTCTGTGCCTTACTTTGATACTGATTTCAAAAAATATTCTCTGCTTTCCTTACAGGATATGTGATGGAGTCCAGTTTGGAGCAGGAATCAGATTCTTGTAAAACCATGTCTTTTATGCCAGGTGCATTATGATGGAAGAGGAAAATGCTTGTACAGAATCATTGTTGCAACAAATTAGTTCAATAAAAATGTTTACACCGACCTTTTAATGTGATACATATGTTCTTATCATTAGCTGTTGGAGGTAACATACACTTAGTGAAATTATAGTGAAAAAATTTGTCAGCAGACCTGAACCTGAGTCTGCCACAATATGGACAAGTAGCTTTCAATGGCATGCATTTAAAATTTTAGTGATCTGGATGGATGGATGGATGGATGGATGGATGGATGGATAATGCTCTTAAATTAAAGACTTGTATATTGAAAGCAGTTGAAGTATTTCACAACCAAATTTTAAAGACCAAAATGGTTTGTGCCATGTGGGCATAAATATGCAGCCTCCAAGGCAAGACCAAGGGAGCCACAGCCACTGGAGAAATTTCATTGGCCCCTGCTTTGGCCACCCCAGATATAATAGCTCAAGTTCATCCACTGAACCTCCAATGTTAAAGTTTGAGTGAGGGCAACTATGGTGTCAGTGTGTAAGTTAAAGCAGTTTTGATGACTGCAACCACTTTACCTATGCAAAAAATGTTTTTACTCAAAAAGTAAGAAATAAAAAAAAATAAAAGAAGGATGTATTATGATTAAAAATAAGTTAATTGAGGAATACCCAGAATACTGAATGATTAAATTAATTTATTGCTAAGATATAGCACATAAATTAATTGAATTTCCCTTCTGGGATAAATAAAGTATTTTTCATTTCATTTCATTCATTTCATAAAAACTCCGTCGGGTCACTTTGGACCCATGTGTGCATCAAAGTTCATACAGACCCTCACCGTCATGAGGATGGGAAAGGTTTGCGCCTCCCTGCGGTGGTTCCAGGGAGCGATCACTTTTTACCGCCGCCGGTTAAACTGCGCATCATTTCTGCGCATACTCTAGTGTCACGTGTGTTGTGACTGCCCACGCGGTTCGCTACACCTGCGCATGCGCTGTGCTCATTGTTCCGTAGCATTTTAAGCAGCACACCACAGAGGGAACGTCGCGGGAAGACAGGCGGTCCATTCACGGGCTTCTCGAAATTTCATCTTCCTGTCCCCTTTTCGCACAAAATATCTGTCGATTACACGGCGTTGTTTCTTCTACAGTCGCTTGAGGCGGAGTAAAAGCGACCCTAGAAGGGTTTTCCCGTGTGGTTTTATCAGCGGTCTTATCTGTGAGTGGCAGGTACTTGTACGCACGCTGATGGCGGTCACTATCGAGGATCTTTATCGAAACTACGGGGTCCTTGCTGATGCTAAGGACAACCTCAGCCAGGTAAATAGAGGCCAGCTAGTTTGTATTTGAACACACTGGCAAAGCAACGAAATGCGCTCTTTGTTATCTGGTCACGGTACCTTATTTTGCGTTCACTGGTTGGAACTTTGTTGGCCTACATAACATTGTTTGTGTATGCTAAGCTAACGGTAGCTAGCTAATGTAGTGACCGGGCTAATGTTAATAGCCTCGCCAGGACGACCCTTGCGATACAGAGTACTGAGTTGACACAGTAGGACACTAGCAATTATATAGTCGACCAGGCGGTTATTTTCTACATGTGAACCACTTTTCATTCAAACTGTATTTAGGGAGGCTTAGCTTAGCATAGTTTGTTGATTGAAATTCGTCGCGATACTTCTCATTAAAGATGTTTTCTTGCAGGTCAATGGAGACTTTTTCACTACTCCGTTTGTTAGTCTTCAGGAAAACCATTTACTTCGTTATACATTTGAGTTTTAGTTTGTAACACAGATCACATGTATAATGTTTTAATGTTTTAGCCACATGTGCAAGTCAAGGTACCGTAAATCTTAAGTTTACAATTTAAGTGGTACCACGCTAACTAAAGTCGACCCTACTAGATGTGTCTTTTGGCAAGTACGTCTGGAATTGTTATAAACCCCATATTGTGTACGATGTGTATCAGACATGTTGTGCATGTTCCTTTAACATGTTGTATACCAATACAGGATACCTATTTACCAGTCTGCCAGTTTAAGTTGCAAATAATGGTCAAAGACAGTGAAGTAGAGCCTGAGATACCCTTACTGTACCCTGTAGTAACGATCAAGCTCCAGATAACACTTAATGCTACATTGTCCCGAATAGTCTATAATATGCTCTTCTGTTGCTTATTTCACACTCCTAGTTTATCATGCAGATTTTCTGATATCAGCTTCTCATCTCCTGGTTAATGCCTCTGACTTCCAGGACACAAGCACATACAGTCTTCACATGTATGCTGGAAAATATGTTGAAGATTTATTTGCAAAACATCCCAACATTGGTTGTATTGGCATGCTTCAATGAAGGATCGTGTTGACTGAAAACACATCCTCTGTTGGCAGTGTTTGGCAGTTGTTGTAACTGAGTGAGGGAACTCGATACATTTGTTTAATCATTTAAATCAGCACATAAAGCTCTGTATGATGAGTGCAAATTCAGCTCTGAATGCCATCTAAAGCAAAAACTTATTTTGGATGTCTTTCCAACTGTAACACTATGTTGAAACGGTTCCACATGTCTTTATTCAGATTAAAATTTTATTTTCAATAAGATGCACTCCTTTGCAAAATCACCCCAAAAATGATTCATTCTTTCTGAACAGAAATTCAAGTCATGTGGGTAAAAATACTGTATTTTTTTCATATCTCAATGTGTTTCACAGAAAAACGAAACATCGCAATGCCTGTTTTTTTTTCATGTCATGTTGTTAGATAACTTGTTTAATGATGTACTTTATTTTATTCTGCAGCACAAAGATGCCTACCAAGTAATTCTGGATGGCGTGAAGGGTGGCCCCAAGGAGAAACGCCTGGCAGCACAGTTTATACCCAAGTTCTTTAGCAGCTTTCCAGAGTTGGCTGATGCAGCTATAAACGCCCAGCTTGATCTTTGTGAAGATGAGGATGTGTCTGTGAGTATAAATTGACACACAGTGTGCATAGATGCCAAATCATCATCATCAGTGGCAGAGTTTGTGTTGTTTATTGGATTCATTAGTGTGAACATTACTGACTCTTTGTGTTCCCAGATGGATAAAAGATTTCTTTCCTTGACTGAAGATATTTTTAATAGCAACTCTTATTCTAGCATAACAATGCCCTTTGTGTTTATCTATCCTTGTTCAGATTCGACGTCAGGCCATCAAGGAACTCCCACGGTTTGCAACTGGCGAAAACATCCTTAGAGTTGCTGATATTCTCACCCAGCTACTTCAGACAGGTATTGAATGTTTAATTACCCAATTATCAGTATCATGTGATGCTCTAGCAGTAGTGACAATGTTTGTGAACATTTATTGAAATCTGTATTGTTTATGTCTGTGCCAGATGATACAGCAGAGTTCAACCAAGTGAATGCATCACTTATTTCCATCTTCAAAATGGATGCTAAGGGTAAGTGTTCCTCTACTGCGTTTTCTTTTTTCTTTTTTCTTTTGCTGTTAAAGGTAGTTTCACTGGCCATGTGAAATAAACAAATTAGCTAGGCATTTTTTATTTGTTTGCTTTTGAGCAACTGTTCACAGGAGATTGCTTTTTAAAGTGAATGAATGAAATTGCCACTCCTCATGTATTATATTCATTATGGCGCCAGATCTGAATGACTTTATTTTAGAAATAATCCTTGAGTTGACACAGTCCAATCAACGTCTGTCTTTTCTCATCCAGGTACTCTTGGAGGCCTCTTCTCTCAGATCCTGCAGGGAGAAGACATAGTGCGAGAAAGGGCCATCAAGTTTCTGTCAACCAAACTGAAGACACTGCCAGAGGACGTCATGACAAAGGAGGTGGAGGAGTACGTCTTTGCAGAGACAAAGAAGGTTTGCAGACAGTTTCAAATTGATTAGAAATCGTTCATGTATTGCGTTTTGTTAAATGCTGACTGACAGAAAAAGATCACGCATCAGCGATTAAACATCACAACATATGATGGACTGAATGAGGGTATGTACAGACAGTGCTGATTGTTTTGGCTATGGCTGGTAGTTCTGCTTTTGTTTTGTGAATTAGAGAACTTGACTTTGAATCTTTGATTATGTGACCACTTGTTTTACGAATTTGGTTTGAAAGCCATGGGTTTAACTTATATTTAGAAAAAAAGACAGAAATGAGCTACTGCTGTACTGTGCTACTTAGAAACTCAGCTGTCCTCGTGCTTAGATGGGGTCTAAAATAGTGATGTTGTATTTGGCGAATGTTGACCTGTCTGTGTTAAAACAGATAAGAACACATGTTGATGAAGAGTTTCTTTTCCCTACTGCTTCTTTAGGTGCTGGAGGATGTGACGGGAGAGGAGTTTGTGCTGTTGATGCGTATAGTGTCGGGCCTACGGGTGCTGCAGACAGTAAATGGGCGGCAGCAGCTGGTGGAGCTGGTGGTTGAACAGGCTTTCCTGGAGCAGGCCCTCAACCCAGCTGACCCTGACACCGTGGACCGCCTGCTACAGTGCACGCGCCAAGCCTTACCGCTTTTCTCTGTGAGTAGAACCAAGAGCATGTTATAGTAGAGAGGTTCACGAATGAAAAAATGTCTTAATGTAGAAGTAGTTGTCAAGTTCACTTTTGGTTTTAACTTGTCTCTCCCTTACACCTCTCACTAGTTGTTTTAGTGCACATTGGAGTGGAAACAGTTTTCAATAATAACTGAACACTTATGAGCTTTAAAGAAGAGTTTCTAAGGATTGTATTGTAAGCCTTGTCACACCTTTAAATGTACACCAGTATTAACATCAAACACTTTAATTTGATGGAATACCAAAAAACCACTAGTATTTGAATCCAGTTAATACTTTTGCATATTTCCTAAATTCAGGTACATTGCATACAGTTCGTATATTTCTCCATGTTTTAGTGATTTAGGCATACATTTATTAGTAATCTTAATTTACTGTAACACAGGTGAATGACTTGTTCTTTGTTTTCTGCTGTCTTGTAGAAAAATGTCCATTCCACACGTTTTGTAACCTACTTCTGTGAACATGTCCTGCCCAACCTCAGCGCCCTGACAAGTCCTGTGGCTGAGCTGGACATTCAGTTGGAGGTGAGTTCTTCATTTTACTGTAAATGACTGACTTGCAAATTTTCTTAGTTCTTAATTGACTTTAAAGTGTGAAATATTGTACGTTTTCTGTTTTTACCAGCCTCCACTTAAAGTTGTCCACTGAAAGAGTCAAAGATTTTTATATATAAACATTAATAAGAACTTATGCTGTCTTACAACTACAATATAACTTGTTAGAAATCAATTATTTGATTATTTTTAGCAGTTCTAGAAACCAAAGGGAAGTTTCAGTCAGGTCTCACCAGTATATTTCATTTTCATATTTTATGTGTTGTGTTTTGCCACAACACAAATGTTTGTTTCCTTGTGAACTCAAGCTGCCTCTTGGGCAGGTTGCACATATAAAGTGTTGTTCCATCTGTGCTGGTTTGCCCGAAAACCTTATACTAGTGCTGAATCGTATTTCAAATAATGCCACATGTATTACACAAAAAGACTCACTTCCTGACCTGGATTCATTCAAGCTGAGTCAGCATTGGGAGGCTTGATGAATATGGCCGCTGGTGTGAGGTCGATATTCCTAACGCTTGACATTTGGTGAGCGCTTGTAGTAGTAAACAAAGTCAGCGTGGCAGCCACCTGTCAGAGGTGTCAGCCAACTGCATGTTGTTAATGGGTCATTAGTCTGCACCACGCAACACTGTTTCTCATTAGCAATGCACATTACACTGTGTGTAGAGATTTGCTAAGCTGTGTGTGTTTGTGTCTGTGACTGTGTGTAGGTTCTGAAGCTGTTGGCTGAGATGAGTCCATTTTGTGGAGACATGGAGAAGCTGGAGGCCAACCTCAACATGCTGTTTACCAAGCTGCTGGTAAGAACGGGTTGTCCTATTGTTGTTGGGCAAGAGAAGCAATAAATGGAGATTCACTCAAGTATCAAAAAACACATTGGCAGTTTTCCCATGATTCAGCGATTCATTGCCCTCTTTTTTTTTACCACTTCTTTAATTTACCATCATATTATTGCATGCACACCTGCTAGACACTGACTGGCTTGGTCAGGTTACTGTTGTTGTACCGTGTAAAGTATAACATATTTGCTTTATTTGGTGCCCTTGGCCTGTTGGCTATTTAAACCAAAAACTCCTCAGCACTCTGCCTTGAATAGAAATTGTTGTCAGATACAATTTTTCAATTTAAATAAAAAAAGCACCATTATTACTGGTTATAACTTCTTACAATGACAACTACATCTCCTTTCTCTTTTATAGTGAGACTTTATGAACATGAAATAATTATTTCTTTTAAACATTAACTAGTGGGTTCAAGATGTGTCCTACATCACTGAATGTCTGTTCTCAGTATGTGCAACGCAGACTCGGAGCTTCCACATTACACTTGTTGAAGTTGCCTGATGTACCAGAGTTGATATTGAGAGTAGTTGTGATGTCACAAACTGTGGTTGTAGTTACATGCATTAAACTCGGATTTAAGTTGAGAATTCAGCAAAAGACTTTGAGAACAGACGTCTGATGGTAAATTCAAAGTACAGTGATTCTATTGAAATGTGTCTTCAGTCTTACCCATAAAATATAGAAGTTGTAGTAATTGACAGTTGCCCAAATTGACACAAGTAGGAGTGACTGAAAGGTTCTAATCATGATTTTTCTGTTTTTTCAGGAGTTCATGCCGCTACCACCAGAAGAGGTGGAGAACGGTGAGAACTCTGCAAGTGAGGAACCCAAACTACAGTTCAGCTATGTAGAGTGTCTCCTCTTTGGCTTTCACCAGCTGGGTAAGAAGCTGCCAGACTTCCTCCTTGACAAAGTGGATGCTGAGCGCCTTAAAGACTTCAAGATCAGGTAGGAGAGTGAGTTAAACAGTCTGGAGTTCAATTTGTAAAATGAATCAGCTTATGCCAAAGTGTGCTTTTTATTTACAATTTTTTATGTGCTTGATGTACATCACCCAATTGGACTTTACTGAAAGGCTCATTTTGGTCATTTTGCTGCACTCTTCACATTGAAATTAATGTGTTTTGTGTTTGAACAGGTTACAGTATTTTGCCAGAGGTCTGCAGGTTTACATCAGACAGCTGCGAGTAGCACTGCAAGGAAAGACGGGAGATGCTCTAAAGACAGATGAGGTAACAATAGTCATCTTGTATTTGATTGCTTAGCTGAAAGTAAAAACTTTATAAGTAATCTAATTAACAAAATTCAAACTGACAAAGTTTTGTGCTAAATTTGCAAAGACTAACTTCTCTTTTGTATGCATTTAGAACAAGATCAAAGTGGTGGCTCTCAAGATCACCAACAACATCAACGTCCTTATCAAGGTTTGTTTGTCATCAGTGGTGGAAGAAGTATTCAGACCCTGTGCTCAAGTACTAGCAGCAATAGAGCAACATAAAAATACTCTGTTGCAAGTAAAAATCCTGCATGAAAACAACCCGGCTTAGGAAAAAGCACATAAATATTAGCAGCAAAATGTCGAAGTGTAAGTACTTATTTGGTAATGGGAGAGGAAAGAAGAAAAAACAAAGTTCTGATACACAAATCTGTTTTCAGTTTTTTCTAATCTTGGATTTTTGGTGAGATGTTGGATAATTATCAACATCTATTGAAATGAGACAATGCAAATTACTATTTTGACATCACATAGACACAGACATCTGAAATCTAGACCTGCTGCTATTAGTTTTTTTAATTGATGACAATACGTAGACATCAATATTTTTAAAAGATGAGAAGACACTGAAATGTGTCTCATTAAGACTGCATGTTTACCAAGCTGCTTCTGCGAGCTCAGCTGTATTTTCATAGAATTTGAAACTTCCATGAAAATCACTTTATTATAGAGAGTACCTCGACCCACTGTGTTAAAGGGTTTAATAAAAACTTAACTTAAAACTTCAAAATGTATTTTTTTTATCATGTTTGAGTTTTCAGTTGACTTTATAGTTTTGCACTTCAATATTTAAATCTTTGTTATGATCTTTATTTTCATTTCAGGATCTCTTCCACAATCCTCCATCATACAAGAGCACAGTCACTCTGTCCTGGAAACCTGTCCAGAAGGCAGAGGCAGTAGCGTAAGTGTGCTCCCACTTACTGTAATCAATGACATACCTTTAATTTGGCTGTCAGAAGCCAAACACGAGGAACCTGACTGCCCTCTACTAGATCCTCATCTGCCTTTCTTTGGTTTGTAGACCCAAGCGTCCATCAAGCGAGGACATGGGATCCGGTGGCAGCACAAAAAAACAGATCTCTCCTCAGCCCCGACGGGACGCAAGGCAAATCTACAATCCCCCCAGCGGCAAATACAGCGCCTCCATTGGCAATTTTAACTACGGTAAGTAGTATTTGTTGGACATGTTCTTTTCATTTCTTTTTTTTTCCTGTTGTGCAGCATTATTACCTTTCATTTATTTCGTACTGCACAGTGTGTAATTTGGCTCATCTTTTATTTGGCTACCATGGCTCCAGTTTTCTCAAATAAATAAAAATGGGATTTACTTGACATATTCTACCAGTAGGCTTGAAAGTGGCTTTGAGAAGTGTGTGGCTTTCTGACAGCAGCTGTACGTTTTGAACCCTAAATCCCAACAGTGAGTTTGAAAACTTTGCTTTTTTTTAAATGCTAAAATTACACCATTTATCAGAGCCAGACTATGAAACTTAAAAAAAAAAAAAAAGACCATCATCAGATTTTTAACTTTCTGAAGGTCCCTGAACTTACCGTGTTTGACTTTCACCCAATGTACTGTGATTGTGGGTTCGAGTCCAACCCATGGCATGTCCCCCTGCTATACTCCCCACCTTTCTTGGCTTTCTTCAACTGTCAGTCAGTAAAGGCTGAAAGCCATTTTTTAAAAGTTGCTATATTTACTCAAACTTGCCCAAAATAACTTGTTTCCATGAAACACAATATGTAAAAAAAGAAAGAGAGAGAAAAAAAAAAAGGTGACGTTTTTAGTGATTCAGCTGTGACCAACAGTCACGTGACAAAAACTAAAGGAGTTTCTACTGAACACCAGACTGTGTTCACACAGACCAGATAGGAGACAAGCATGGAAACAAATTAAAACTGTAAGTACTACAACATCTATAGTGTGTTACCTTTTTTCCTTTCCTTTATTGGTAACACCTGTGGGCAATCGGAAAAGTCTTAAACATGTTGATTCTAAGATTTTTTTTTGTGTTTTTGCCAAACAGATCTCTAATTTTGTTAGTTTTTTTTCTTGTTAGTTTTTATGATTTGTGACATAACTTTGTTATGCTGCAAAGAAGGAGTTTAGGTCTTTGCTTTTAGCTGCAGTTGTACTGTTTCTCTAGTGGTACAGAACTTATAAGTACGGTTTAAAATGAGCTCAAAGTGATTTAAATAATGTGACTTTAAAAAAACTAAAACGCAAACCTCATGGGGTACAAATGGTTAAAATGGCATGAAAGTTTTTAGGATTTAGTCATTCACATGTAATGAGATACTTCAGTCTTGATCAAACGGGTGAAAGACCTGACATTGCCAGTCTCACATTCATGCCTCCAGCTTGTCCTTGGTGTAACAGTATGCTGGATACTGGCTAACAAACTGTAATGCAGAAATGTCATATATGTTTGTGATCATTTGGAAACGGAATCATTATTATACAGTTTGTCAACTAAAGAGCTCTGGTTACAGCACCTCCTTTTCTCCCCCTGCAGTCTTTACCTGCTCAATAATTTTTACAACTTAATTTGTGTCCAACATGTTCGTACTGACATGCTTGTTACCGTCACATTGTCGCTCCAGAGCAACGTGGTGGCTTCAGAGGTGGCCGAGGACGAGGCTTCGGAGCCAGAGGCAGCAGGAGCCGAGGCCGGATCTACTGAGACACACAGCACATATTGCTCATTGAACTGCATCACATCAGGATCTTTTCCGCACCAAGACGGATTGTTTGTCACATGCAGTTGTTTTTTGGTTTTTTTTTGGTTTTTTTAACTGGTCTCCACGCGATTCACTTTCACAAGATTTTTTTGGTTTGTTTTTGGAATGGGGGGGGAGCTGGAGCTTTGGTCTCCTGGCTTGAGAATATCAGACAATGGGCTCTGACTTTTCTACCTGCCATTTCAGCATTTACTCCCTGTACGCCTCTCGGTCAAGGTGATAGTAACCCTAACTGTGTTTTTTTTTGTTTGTTTGTTCTGTTTTCCTCCCTAAATTTTAAACATTACTCTGTGTATTTTTGTGGAACAAAAGACTGCCAAGTTGTACCTGATAAATATTTTTGTCGGATTGTTGTAGAAAAAGATAAAGATCCTCTTGTTTTGCAACATGTTGATGATTGCATTTGTTTCTACTGTTTTATTTAATCTTGTTTTCTTTTTTTATTAGAGCTTAATTTGAATTGGCTGATTACGCTACTTTGTATGAATCAATGATGCTGTTTCATTGGATTTTTATCATAAACTTGTATGGAAGTATGAACTTTTTGTCCTTGTTTATATAGAATTTACTGTTTGTTAAATTGCAAACTTCGTTCTGGGAACAAGACGATACAACTGAATTCCACCCTACTGCTTCAGGTTTGCTTTTTTTCTCAATAAGAAACTTGACTCAGATGTTCAAAACCTTTTCCAAACATGCCCCCTTCCCCCCCATTGTTCCCACTTACCATCCATTCACTCACTCACCCACTCATTCATCCAATTTATCGTTTCCACCCTCCTGTTTTTCCTTTTCCCGCTTGTATTTGTACTCTGTACCAAAGCAGACTGAAGAGAGGGTAATTTTAGCCGATGATTTCTGGCATCCACATTTAGAATACACGTACAAACGTGCCTCCTCGGCTGTCTTCATGACTGCATCCGTCTCCCCCCCTCTTCAGTCTGGCGTGTGTGTGTGTGTGTGTGTGTGTGTTCATGTTCGTGTGTCTGCTTTGAAGTAGAAAAGTAGAATCGGGCTCTCAATAATTGAAAGGGCTATAAATAGTTGCTGCCACGTTTAGAACACACTTTATTTTACACACCCTGGTGATGGAGGCTCTGCTTGTTTGGGGCACATTCAGTCGTGCACACATCCTGCACAAAAGCACTCCTGTGCTACACTTGTGAGGACCTTTCTTATGCTACATTTATTATGTTTGAGCATAAAGTGAAAGGAATTTGAACCTGTTAATTAAACCTAGCTTTTTATAATTATTCCAGAGTCATAAAACCTGTTCTTGCACTGATTGGTTTTATGGCTAATATTCTTTATAAAAGTCTATTAGACCAAATTAACCTTAAGCCATAAACTAGTTTGATCCTTCCAGTCACAATAGTGGACTTCTAGTGTAAAATTGCCATTTTCTAAGCCTGACTTTGGGAAAGCCAAATTGCTTGTATTAGCCATTGAGTGACTTTGCAATTGACCTGGCCTCTTATTAGATTCACTTATTTTAAACTGTTCAATGTAAATTTAAGTTGTGTTGTTTTTATTTTTACAGTATTTCCCTTGAGTGTTTTTGTGGATAGTTTGTGTTATTCTGGGTCTAAATCCATACATATTAGTAAATGCATATTATCAAATATGCTGCATTTCTACCCAGCCAGGCTTACCCCAAAATCTAAATCTAAACTGTATAAGTATTTAATTAGAATTTAACCCAAACTTAACTCCATACTCGTTTGTAATCCTCAAGTAACATGAGTTTCTATCTTTATCACAACCAGAACCTTGTCCAGTGCTACCTTCAAACACCAGGCTTAATCCTATAATGCATGCAGAATAGAAAAACAAGGAAACATCCACATGCACTCCTGGTTCCTCTAAAGACACACACACACACCTCCACACACACTGAGCTCTCAGAGGGTGCTACAGGTCTGCATGTGCAGACACGTGTGCTGGTGTGTGTAGGTGGATGCTTTAGGGGAGGAGGGGCGCTCAAACTCTCAATTTTCTGAATCGACTGTGGCAGCCTTTTGCAGTGAGGCAACTCTGAATGGTTTAAGCTGAACCTCCAAACCATTAAAAAAAAATGTTACACATTAATGGAAGAGATCAGATGTGTGCATGAAGCTACCATCAATGTTTGTCTGTGTCTGGAAAGCGACGAAAACCATTTGATTCAAACACTCCAGCATCAGTGTAATTTAAGATAAATGGTAGCTGAAATTGGGGGTGAACATGAAGACAAGGCACCGTTAGATCGACTGATGCTGTTCTTAATTAAGATAAAGACATAATAGAAAAAATCCATAATTTAAGAATATATCCCAACATTTAAAAATGCAGCATTTCAAACTAGACAAATCTGCATCATCCAGAGGTTGCATCTTTGATTCTTTGCGCACTGTTGGTATTTAGGACACTGATGCGCATTTATTGCAAAAAAAATAAACCTTAAGACAAAAGAAGCTTGTCCACGGATCGTCTCCTGTTTTAGCAGAGTCTCCCCTCTAGAGGGCGATCCAGACCAGGGTTTTCCTCTCAGAGCAACCAGATCTATTTTTATCCCACACCGAACGAGTCACTTAAAGCTTTCATGATGTCTTTTTGTCTCTCTTTGTATTTCTGCTCAGGTTAAGGCGCATGCAGGAACACTGCGACCCGACATGAGAGGAGCTAAAAAATCTTCTTAATTAACCCCTCTTCTTTTCATGACTCACAGGGAAATATTAGGATGTGTTTAGCAGATCCTGGTCATTGTGCTGAATCAGTGCTGAAACCAACTGGGGCTGCAGCGCATCACAGATTAGTTGGATGCAATATTTGTCTAAGGGTCAGAAAATACCCGGTGATGCAATAACTGTCCAGATTTGTTTATATCTCACAATATTATTTCTTCCTTTTTGCTAATTTGCTTTTTCATCATTACTGAGCTCCAGTCTGATGTTGTATTTTTGCACAGATACAGTACAGCTTTTGGCATAGGCATCATGATGCGTTTAAGCCTAAATTTAAGTTCCTTTTTCAGGACAGTAGGGGGCGCTATGTGACCAAGATAAACCCCTCCGTCATTGATCGTGACCAGGTATTTCCCAAACCAGCCTACCAGCCAGTCAGCCAGCCAGCAAATGCCTGGCACATGCTTTTGCGAGCGCGCACAGACACACAAACGGCGGAGCTGAAAATAATCAAGTGGTGGAGGAGGAGTGGGCGGCAGCAGCGGGAGAAGAAACGAAGACGACCCTCAGAGAGAGAAAGAGAGAAGGAAGCAGCGACTGTAGGAGCCCATGTGAGAGTAGAAGTGAAGGTAAATCAATAGTCCTGAAGCACTTGGTGGAACTCGATGGGTTTCCTCACTTTATTAACAACATTTGGGAGGGGATGTTGTTGTTAGTGGTGATAAAAGACCTTCATCCAACAAACCTGAGGCACACTTATCATGAATGGGTGAATAGTTACCATAACTTTTTCATAGTCAGTAGTTTTCAATGGCAGTTTTTGTGATTGTGTTGCAGGTATTGTGTTGTAAAGTATGAGATGACTGTTGTGTTTGCCTGCTTGTGTTGCATTCAGTGCTGCTATTTTGGCTGGAAAAACAGTCCTAACAACAGAATATTGGAACATCCTGGAAAGTATGAAGTGAATAACATGCTAAAGTCTGTTTTCTTTACAGATACTATCGGTCTTCAGGGCTGACTGCATTATTTCCCCACCAGATTTCCAAATTCCAGCTAAATCGTGTATACATAAAAATCTCAGGTATATGTAACTCTTTTAACCTGAGGCCACAACAACTGAGTCCAGTTTTCTTTACAGTAAGTGAGAAGTGACTGCAGTGCTAGGTTGGAGTGGACTCATGTCAGTGTAAATGTAGGCTGATGCAGCTGCCATTGAGGTCAGGTGAGGGATAGATAGCAAAGTGAAGCTGCTCAGTTTCACACCAGTCAGTTCATAGGTCTTCCTTTGTGTCTGCAGATGAATAAATAACACACTGAAGACCTTTAATCAAACCATATATCACACTTTAACCAGATATCTCCTTACTGACCAGCATCAGAGTGTCATATGAACTCCACTGCTAATCAACAGGGACAAGACTGAAAATATGTTTTGATTAGGAAGGTTAATAACTCAGATCATGACCCCAGAGTGGGATTCATGGGCGGTCAACAGCTGAAAAGACTATGGCTGAAAGTTTTGGCACCAAGTACCATTACCATAACTTGCTAGTATAAATAATCCCCCCCCACCCCCCCGCTCCTGTTCACCGCTCCCTGACCTGAGTCTGCCAGGAGCTGTCCGCGGTGCTGAACCGCTCTGGGCACATGAATGGGAGCTGTCCTTAGTGCTGAAACCCCTCCTTCAGACTGCAAACTTTTGGACAAATATAATATGTCATTCACAATTGGACTTGATTGAAGTTTAGAGGATCTATTTGCTTTTGGAGACCGCAAAGTTGTCAGAGCTCAAGACTCAGGTGTGTAAATAAGGTGCAAGTTAAATGGTATCTTGTCACACATCTTGAAAACGTTTAATAAGATTCTCTCAGATGTCAACCGGAGACCAGCAGTGCTTTGCTGAAGGACACTTCAGCAGGGTCGCCTTTTAAATTCACCAATCCAAACTTAACTCCCCCCACCTCTCGTCGTCGTCGCCCTTCATTCTTGGAATCGTGACAGCCTTAACTGCAGCGTCCCTCGACTAATAAGTTGTCAGTGGCAGATAGCAGGAAGGAATGTACGCGCAAAAATAAATCAGTTGTGAAAAGGGAACTTTTTCTTCCCCTTTATTTAAAGAAAAAAGAAAGAAACGAAAGAAAGGAAAAAAGAAGAAAAAAAAAAGAGAGAGAGAGAAAAAAAACAAACCCTGCAACGCCCGCCCCCTCATGTACAATGCTGGGAATAGTAACAGCACTGTGAGGCTGGGCTAAATATAGCAGCCAGTGAGTGTTAACATGTCAACTTCAGCTGGAGTGCAGGGAAGCGGCTGCTGCACGTGTGACCGCTGTGGATGTACACAGTTTGGCTATAAATACTAACCAGCCATTGTCCCTGCTACCGTGTGTTAAATGCACACCAAGCCGGGTTGGTTTATTTAAGGGGAGGGGAGAAACACACACAAAAAAAGGGGTTTGATTGAACGTGAGAAACACAAATGACCAAATATACAAGACAACAATGCGCTGATGTCGCCTTTCCAAACACCAGAGAACACTTACAAGCCCTTTAACGAAGAGTTTTTTTTGTTTTTTTTTTTGTTTGTTTTTAACAACGTTTGATATCTCACAAGTGAGAAATCAAAAACGGCGATTGTGCTGATTTCTTTGTTTACTTTTAGTCTCATACCGCCCAAAAGCGATATATATAAAAACCCTCTACACTGATGATCAACCGCATCATCCGCCGTTTCTCCCCTCATGTATTCTCACAATCCCGTTGATGAAGGACGGGTTTGAAATTCAGCTTTTCTGAATCTCAGAGAGCGGATGGGGGTGGATGATAGATTTTAGAAGGGGGGAGGAGGGGAGCAGTTTATTTTTATCACGGCCGCCTTTCAAAAATAGAAGGTAGTCTAAAAAAACATAACTCATGAGTTCTTCTCAATCGAACACGCTTGTGCAGCAAACCGTGTATTTATTTGTGATGGAAGAAGACTTTAAACACCCCCCCACCCCACCACACACACACACACACACACACACACACACACACACACACACACACACACACAC
>NW_007577752.1:417001-474238 GCF_000690725.1 Stegastes partitus | reverse complement strand
TCCTCTTCATCCCCCTCCTCCAACTACGTTACGTAATCGAGCATGTGAATGTCAAGAGACAGAACGACTCGGAGAGAGAGAGAGAGACAGAGAGAGAGAGAGAGAGAGAGAGAGAGAGAATTTGGTCTATGCATACAGCTCCCAAAACTCATACCCAGGGAACACTGTGTACTCTGTTGTCCCGTGAGACTTGGCTTGCGAGATCCCCCCCCCATAACACACACACATACACACACACATACATACACACACATATGCACGCACGAGCACACGCACGCGCATAAGTTTGGTGATTCCAGCTGTAGGAGGGGAAAAATATAAACTTAGAATAACAGCAGCAAATAGTGCACCAACTGAACAGGTGGCTTCCCGCATTCAACCTGTTTTTTTTCTTTTTCTTTTTTTGTCCGTCCATTCACAGGCTCTGCGGGAAGAATTGTGTGAATGAGTGAGTGGGGAAAGGGATGAATGAATGAATGACTGCACGGAAATGAGTGAATGAAAAGCAGAAGTAGAAGAAGAACGCAAGGGGCGCACGTCGCTCCTCTCAATGGCTTTTCTTTCTGTCTTTTTTTTTTTTTTTTTCCCCCTCCAGCGGAGGGAAGTACGGTTGCACGGCCAATAACCAGGCATGGAGAACAAACACATACAGTACACACACGCGTGATGCTCAGGATGGTTAGTGTTGTGTGTGTGTAAGTAGTGGTAGTGTGTGTATTTCTGTGTGTGTCTGTGTTGGGGAGGGGGGGTAGTTCTATAAATAGCACTACAGCTCTGCTTTCATTGACATCATTTAGGCAGGAGAGATGGAAAAATAAATAGGTGGAGGGGAGGGGGAGGGAGGAGAGGGCGCAGGGTTCCTTAATCTGGGCTTGAAATTCAAACAAAACCTGGCCAGCCATCCCTCTGTACACACGCTCAACAAAAATGGTTAGTAAACATGGCAATGGTTCTTCTAGACTTTAAACCTGTCCTTTCCACATTCTCTTTCATTCTGCATTAGCTTTGTAGTTATATACAGATTTTACAAAATAAATTTAATGCATGAAATGTGGCAGAAAATGTCAAGATGTCTTTTTTCTCCGATTTACCTTTACTTAAATTAGGATTTCTGTATTATACTTCTCAATCTTTTTTCATTACACAGAGTCGTTTTTAAGTCACTCAGTGAGGAAACATATGAGCAGCACTGCCATATGCCTTTCTCTGGGATTTCTTTAGTTGTAATGGTTCAGTACGTAAAAGCATCGCCCTGGCGATAGATCCCTAGAATCCCTCTGTTTTCAGTGCTTGCCCTCATTCTCTGGGGCCCAATAGTAAACATCAGACCAAAACACCCACTGTTTCCTAGAAAGATGCAGCCTACGAGTCAGAATGGAAAGCCACAAGGCAAATAGGAGGGGACATCAAACAAATTAAAAAGACCTGTGTGCATACAACAGACGCACACCCACATACACATATAGGCAGAGATCCGAGTGGAAAAGACGGGGGCCATCATACACCCAAGGCAAATGTTTTGGAAGGTATTATTATTATTGTATTGACGTGCTTAAAAAAGGAACCGGGCGGAGGGTTGAAGCTCAATAAACTGTAGGGAGGGAGCGATATTTTCATTTTGTTATCAAGACTAACATTTCCTCTCAAACAGCCTGACTCGTGTTTATGTTATTATGGAGGAGGAAAGGACAGCACACTGTTTTTTCCATGGTTGGAGTGTCTTAGTCACACCCAGGATCTCTCTCTGCCTCTCTAACTCTGTCGTCAGCCTTGGCACTGACCCCTGAATGCTGCGTGACTTCCACTGGTGCTGATGACGTCTTCTATGATACATTTCTCCCCATGTGGCCCCCCACCATGTCCTGTGATTACACATCTCCAGTCCCACACCCTGTACCTGCAACAATGCTTGGTTACGTGCTATTGTTTTGTTAAAAAAAAAAAAGCAAAAAAAAAAAAAAGCAATGATTTACTGTGACTTCATTATTAATTGCTGTGAGAAAACTTTTTATTCACAAAGAGGTCAGCTGGAGGGCATTTCCGAAAGGCACTTCAACAGGCTTAGGTGGCTGCTTAAGGCCTCGATGGACGCTCTGACCAAATGTACTCTCTTTTTTTTTGTTTTGTTTTTACAGTAACCTAAGGCCGTTGGTGGCACATTAATGTATTTGAAGATAGACAGAGAATCTTTGTTCTCTCCTGTTGATCACACACTCCACTTTCTCCTCCCAAACAGCACTTACACCCTTTTTATAGTGTGTTTGGTGCACAACTCTTCCAGCAAAAAACTTGAAAGGTGTAGTGCTAAATGACTACCAGACGTGAGTTAGAGCATCCTACGACATTTGAAATGTGTGCTTCTCAGTTCAAGAGGATGAATCATAAGACCTAATTCAGTCCTAATGGTGAATTATTTTTGCCACAGTCTCTCAGCTTGCCTCTCTCCCTCCCTCTCTGTATGTTATCCTTCCCTCTCCTTCACTCTTTTCTTCTTTCTCTCTTCATTTATCACACATACGGACACACTCGCTTCCTACAGGCCCAGATAAAATGGCAACCAGGTGACAAAAGTAGGCCGGACAACTTTTCAAAGGAGCTGTGAGTCTAAAAATTCATTAACAGGTGGACAGGTTCCAAATCAGTAGCTAGCATCTGCATGTAAGTGTATGTATGTGTGTTTTGTAGCCATGCATGCGTCATTGACAGTGTGCGTCTTCTAGAGAGGTGCAGGCAGCTACTTTCCAAAACAGCAAGTCCCATAGTTGTATTTAATTAAAGATGGAAATTACTGGTGTTGTTCATGCATAATGGATATGAAGATAACAGCCTATTGTTCAACAAAAGGTTGCTTTTCACCCTAATTGAAATATGTGGCACCAGACAGGACACTGTTAAGTATAAAATGTATACTGGCGTTTCTAATAAAGAATCTATTTTTGCTTTCTAAACTCCACAGGTTTGTGGAAGTTCAAGCTCAGGACAGGACAGCACTCGTTAGAGCTCCACTGAGAGGTAAGTGCTGACAAACTGGTGTCCAGCCTTTAAAGGATTACCTCCCTCGTCACTTTTTACAGCAATATGAGTTCATTAAATACCACCTTCAAGCAAAGTTCAAACAGGGAAGACTTCTACTATAAAACATTTTGCAAGCTCCGTGTGTGTGTGTATATATATATATAGTGTTGCATGTGATGTGCATGATTCCTGTAACACACAAAACCTGTGACTGCTGAGTGCATTACCACGTTCCACATTTCATCATCTCATTATCAATTATCAGTCATGAAATTTTTCTTGGCTGCAGATGAGTCAGAGGCCTGACAAAATAATATCAGTTCAACCATTTTATTAAGGCCACTCTTCAGAACTGTTTTCAAAAAGGTACTTTACAGTGGCACAAGATACACAAGTAAAAAATGTGGACTATAATTATAAAAGAGAAACCACTACAATCTGGAGTGTTTATGGCTTGAAATGACATTTCAGCACCACAGACAGCTCCTGATGGCAAAGAGATGGGAAATCCTAATCCACTTTATCCACAGAGAATTTTCCAGCCACTGTTTTCTGAAACTAAAACTTCTTTAGGCATTCAGTCACTAAAGGCATCTGAAGATAATTGTGCTTTATTAGGGGTTTAACCCAATAATCCCCTTGCTGGGACTGTTGCTAACATACTCCAGTCTTCTGTGACTCCTAATTTACATCCATGTTCATCCAATCAACCACTTCATAAAGCAACAGAGATAACATCCTTTAATGATTTTACTCAGGACAAAGCCTGGGTTCTGTATTTGTCTATGCATTTGTGAAAATAAAAGGGCTTCTCACAAGTAGATACAAGTTTGCTTTAAATGAAACACCATAAGTAACAAAAACTTTTTTTTGTGGTTAAGATAACCATCAGCTTGTGAAATCACAGGCATTGTTTCTCAGTGTGTCCTGCCTGTCTGCTTCTCCATCTGCCTGTCTGTCTGGCATTCTGGTTCCCTTGGCTGCAAGAGCTGCGGGTTAAATGGGGAAAAGGTTTTCAACATAGTCAGCTGGAGGCTGGAGGATATTTTTAGACTGGAAGAGCCACAAAGGGGCAGAGAGACAGAAACAGAAAGAGACAAACCTATTTTGACCCGTTTGACCCAATTTCTAAAGCTAATTATTTTTTATAGTTATCTTAATAAATACGTGCTTTATTTATGCTCTCCTTTTATGTATTTATTTTTGGCAACAGTGACTAATACACACATGTGGAATTCAGCTAGAATTTGAGTTATTTTTGTGTTGCTCCCTCTACTGTGGGTCTCCACATTGAGCACGACGTGTTTAGGCCTCTGATATCGATGTGTCTGGTTCAGCTCTCCATCCCAGTCAGCTTGGAAATGGTGGTGAATGGGGGGAAAAAATCTAAGAAATAAAACATGCTACCACATCTCGTCCACACCTACCCACAAACCCCCGTCACCCCTAAACACTCATAAGCCCCACCCCTCTCTTCTTGCCAGCTGAATTAATTTGATACTATTTTTGAAAGTCAGTGTTTCTAAGGGATACCTAATGACGCAATGACGTCAATGCAGGTCAATAGCACACTGCTGGAGAAGAGGACCAGCGAGAGAGAGACGGATAGAGAGACAAACACACAGACAGGGAGCGAAAAGAGAGATGATTGCAGATTTCGCCGTCGAGACACCCAGAGCCCTTCCCAGTGTTGTGACATGAATGTTTCTCTCCTCCTGGAGATTTCTCTCGCGTGTGAATTCCAATAATAGCGTGGACTCTCCGTCGCGCTTCTCCTGCCCCATTCATGCTTTCCGTCTCTGTCTGGAAGTCATTCACACGCACGCACACACACAGACAGCGAGGGGGGGAAAAAAGAGAGAGCGAGAGAGAGAGTCTAAGCTGTGAGGTGAATCGTGCGGCGCGCCTCCCCAAATGCGTAAAGTCCCCCTGATTTGGCGGGCTCTTTCTATCAGCAGGCTCACATTTGTAACTCTCCCCCCCTCCTCTCCAGCCACCACCGCCACCTTTCCACTCCCAAACCCTTCACCCCTCCCAACACCACCACCCAACCAACCCACCTTGCTTTTGAGCCGGCTCCCCTGAATCTTGAATGGCAACACCAAATATTTTACTCTCCGACTGAACAGAGAGACGACGCACATCGGACTGACCTGCTTTCTCCATCCTGACGCAGGCGGAGAGACTGTAGGCTGCCCTGCTTGGCCCCGTCTCTATCTGTCTCAGACTGCACAAATCCTTTCTTTAAAAAGAGTTTTTTAAAAAGAGAAAAATATCTAAATCAAAAAGGTAAGTGTCTTCTTTTGTAGCTGGCGCGCATCGCAACCCAGAAGCAGCTGTCCGGGAAGTTTGCGGATAGACCATGCGTAGATATTCTGGGACTTAGAGCCCCGGTGATTAGCCTGCCGGTTGATCTGAGGACGGAGTGTTCATCACTGTCATGATCCGGAGAGTAGTGGTGAGGATCGCCATCCAGCGTCTGGTTACCCGCCGTTTCTAGTCAAATACACCTTTTGGATACCATGTAAAGTGTCGGACACTTGGAGCTCACATCTTTGCGTTTTAGTTCACATTTTTTTTGTTCACAATCGTGAATGCTTACCTGATATAGATTCTAACTGATGCTCTTAACGGACAATCTTTCCTGTGTGCTGCACAGACACATCCAGTGAGACTTTATTTACCGGTATGCCGGTGTTTGTACACCTGCTAACTTAGGGAACAGCTCAGAATAGGTTATCAAGACAGCAGTAGAACTGTATTTTGTTGTTGTTGTGTGCATACTGACTGAGGATGGGATTTTGGAGACACTCAAAGAGAGCGGGCTGCGGTAATGCGTAGGAGTGTTCACGTGTTGGGGATCCTCTTCTTGAGGCTGCCTGCGCTGCTCAGATGCCTAGTAACAACTACGAGCGAGAAGGAAAGAGGGGAACTTTTGGCAAAATCTATTTTCTTCTGACCCTGTTTCTTGTGTTTCTAATATCTGTAGCAAGATGTACTATTTTAGTGTTTTGGCTGTGCAGTTCCCCCCTGTCGTGCCAGTAAAACAGAGAGTGAGAGACAGACGGAGAGAAAGAGAGTGCGATAGAGGGACAGAGAGAGATAGCTCCTCATTCAGTTTGTCACAAACAAAGCTGAGCTTAGTGCCGAGGCGACTTTAGTTCTCCACTTGTCAACAACTTTCCGCAGCGAGCTTGCGTCAGTCCACACGTGTTGTCAGTTACCTTCTTTTAACTGCATTTCTCCTTGCTGCATACTCTCAAAGTGCCGCTAACCTTCTCTGAAGCAACACAAGGTAGAGTCACTATTAACTGCCTTTAAGCCTGTTGTGTGAATGGCACTGGGTATGTGTGTCAGGAAAGTGGACACAGAGCTGTCCAGTATCACGGACAAACACGTCAGCACTGTGAACGGCACCCAGCACATGTTTTAGACGACTTTAACATCTGTTTAACCTGTGCACACACCACAAAGCTACATCGGATTGTAAACGGGACTGTAGCTTTGCGTAATGTGGAAAAACCGATATTTTCACATATATATATAATAAATAATCAGTCTTGCAGTTGTAGAGCGGAGATCTCACTAAAAATAAGGCTAGAAGAACCAGAAATTGTTTGTCAATTATTTTCATAAAAAGAACTGTAAATAGAAAAAGAACCAAATCAGACCATTTGGTCTACTACGTACCTTTGCGCAGAATTTTTCAAGGTACCTGTCAGGCAGGTTGTTCCAGGTCTCTTTAGGAACTTCTGTTTATTCATGTAATCCCAAAATTTATTGAGATCGGGGTCTGTGGGGGGTATGGCATCTGTTGCAGGGCTAATTGTTCCCGTTGTTGCTGAAAATAGTTCTTTATGACCCTGGGTGTGTATTTGGACATCCTGCAAATTGAATTTGGGCCCGATCACAGGCCTCACCGATGAAATTCCTAAATGGATTAGAATGTAATCATCTTGAGTGCCTAAAACTTTTGCACAGAGCTGTACTTCAGCCTTAAAGGTCCTCTATAGGGGAACACTCAGAGTGTGTGTGATCTACATGAGGTGTTCTTCTGGCTTTTTTTTTGTGCTTTTGTTTCTTCTTTGTATTCTGAGTTCGCTGTGCCAGTAAGAGCTGCAGCATGTTCTGTAGCTTGTCGCTGTGAGATGAAGTTGGACAAAGGTTTCACAAAAAAAAGGAGTCTGCTGTGGTTTGCAACTTGCTGAAGTCAGGAGTGCATCGAGGTGGTGGGGTTGGAGGCGGGGGTAGCAGGAGGAGGACCTCGAGCCGTGGCTGTCGACACCATGTGGTGATGTGGAGGCACTGCACTGAGGAACCTCGGCTGCATCTTCCATTGATACTGTTCCCTCTTTGATTGAATGATTGTGAACTACTGGGAACTGTGTGTGTGTACATGCGTGTTTGTGTATGTACTGTAGCTTGTGACGATGGTTTTGTGTGGAGCAGATGACAGATTTAACTGTTGTGTCATACTTCTGCTTGATCTTTGTGAGGAAAAAAGAGACAGGCATTAAGAGATTTCAAAATACCCAGAGCATAAAACAGACGGTTTTGCTCATTTTTTTCTGATTATTCAGTTTCCTTACTGTTATCTGGGTACAGAGGACATGCTAAATCCGCTCTCTGACTGTGTCCCTATACATGCACTCGCCAGCAGTCACGGACATACAGTTGGCCTACAGGCAGGGATAAAAATAGCACAAACCGATGCGACGGGCGCAGCCCTTTTCCCTTCTCAGAGTCGACTTTTCTAGGCTGCCACTCAGTGGATACTCACTACCTCCGTTTCTAAACCCCCGGTACCATCTACCTCAGCTTACCCCGTCCCATAGCGCAAAGTCTCGTGAATGTCCACGCGGCACAAGTGCAAATGGAAGGCGGGGGGTGTGCAGAGGGTCTTACAGTAAAAGGTGTTATAGATATGGAATTAGGGAGTGGAGGGTGGGGTGAGAGACAAAGCAATGCTGTGGAGTGAGGTTTATTCGTGCGCCTTTGCATGGACAATTGTGCGCTCCCCGTGGGTCTATTCCGTGGGTGAGCGGGTTCTGGTGCGTGGGCACGACCGGTGAATATAGAAGACGGAGGAGGCAGCGGCTCAGCTCGCTGTGTTTTCCTCTCCCTCGGCTTAGAGATACAGTGTTTTACCCGCCAAATGCACTGGATGCTGGGATATAAATTATCCAAGACCAAAACAGCACCAACACTTGGTGGGGGGATATATAGAGACAAGGGAGGGAGGGAAGGAGAGGAGCGAGGAGGGGGGAGGTGGGCTGGAAACCCAGATGCTCCAGCGTTAGAGGAGGGTTTTTACCAGGATATAACCTGCTCCAGGGCTGCTGTTTTCAACGAGTCCACACCACACTGTCCACCTGTATGTTCTCCTGTTTTGTCACTCTTTTTTTTTCTTTCTTTCCACGGCACATTTTCACAGCGCTGATCACAGAGCGGCCGTCTTTAATCAGACTCTACGGGCTGTAAAGTGAGAGAATCTAAACGTGACGTCAATGCCTAGTAACTGACGCAACCCTTCAACAAAAAAAAAAATGGCTTTTTATTTATTATTTTTCCTCTTCTCGTCAGCAAAGCTTAATTACTAAATTTTACAGTGCTTCGTCGACTAAAAGAAAAAAGAAAATCCCCCAGGGAGCGCCGGGTAGTCCGTGTTCATCAGTATTTGGACCTATTTAGCCTTTCTGAGTTTCAGCTGCTGAAGTGACACTGGGACCAGAAGCTTCTGAAGAGGGCGACAAGACATCAAATATTGTCGATGATAATGGCAGCGTCGACGAGTTCCAGGTTTTAGTTGTTGAGGGAGAAAGTAGCGTGTTTTTAAGGATGGAGGAGGACGTGGTGGTGCTGTTGAAGGCACATTGGGTTCCAAAAAAAAAAAAATCACTGCAATGATGCAACAGAGGGGAATCGGGGCTCTTGTGCAGAGTTGGAGAAGCAAAAATTAATTTACATTACATGCACTTCACGTAAGGATCCTAAGCGATGCCTTTTGTGAGTGTTTTTTTTTTCCCTTCCTCGTACTGTGACCTAAAAATAGCATCATAGTTTTGATCGTATGCCAGAAATAGACAGACGGGTATCACTTGTATAAAAAGGAGGCGATCCTGAGCAAACTTGGACGTGCCACTGTAAGCCTACATAATAACAAATGGAGGACTTAATCTGTTGCATTTCTCTCAGACTCTTGTTGCGGCATTTTTCACTAAAATCTCAACCTCTTGTCTGTGTTTCTCTTTCCGCAGTTTAGAACAAGGACGTGCCTGCGCCACGGTGAGTGAGACATTTGCACATGCAATGTTTAATTCCGTGTACTTTTTTTTGTGTAGCTTATGTGCTAGTGCATGCCGCCGAGTGCCTGTGCTGTTTCTCTTCTCCCAATTTTACCTCCCCCCTCTGTCTCATGCACGCAAAAACACTCGACTCCCGGTCGTAAGCATGGATTTTATTGGCATGATTTACGAGCCATGTTTGACTGTAGAGCCGAAGCAACCCTTCCTGCAGAGTAGGAATCACCCCTTTTAGTAAATAAGCAAGTGCAAAAACTCCCTTTGTCTGTTGGCGCTGTTGAGTCTCTATCACATATTTATTTTTTTCCCTCCCATCTCTATGCTTAACCGCGAAAGCGAGGGGAACCCTTCTCTGATGAGCGCTAAAGGACGCCTCCCCCCCCCCCCCCCCCACCCCCCAGTTTTCTTGTTTTTAAGAGGAGTCGTACTGACAGAAAAAGCGGCGGTGGAGGAGGAAGAGGAGGAGAGGAGGGAGTGAAGTGAAGGAGCTGTTGCTGCAGCAGAGACTAGGCGCACCGCATGGGGAAACCCGGGAGCTGTCCAGCAGCAATGGTGCTGAAACCACACCAAGTGGCAGTAGTGGGCTGTTGCTGGTGTGTTTGCCTGCCTGCCTGCCTGCCTGCGTGTATGTATGTGTGCGTGTGTGTGTGTGTGTGTGTGTGTGTGTGTGTGTGTGTGTGCGGGGCTGGTTGGTGTTGTTTCTGGCAGCCAAAAGCTTTATTTACTCCTGTTTGGAACCCAGCAGCATCTACACTGAGTGAATCCTCCTTCCTGAGGCGACAATGCTGAAGCACCCCCGCCTCCTTTAAGTTGCCTTCGCCCACTGATGGAAGACATTTGGCACGGAGAGAATGTTATAACCGAGCTTTTCCCGCCTGCATAGTTTGAACGGTCTCATCGGATGCCATAGGCAGACAGACGGAGAGAGGGAGAGATTTTTTTTTCTTTTTTTGGGGGGTAGGGGGGGTGGGGGGGATAGAGACAGAGAGAGAAAAGAGGCAGCAGCCGGACCGACTTGGATCAGCTCTTCTTCTGCTCACGTCAGCTCCGTCATTTCCAACTCATGAAGGAAGCAGTCTGATTTCTTTACCGATCCAACGCCGCTGTGGCGTTACAAGCCATCAGCCGCTGACAAGTTTGCAACGAAGAAGTAGTAAAAAACAGTTAAGATATTCTGTGTTTAAGTGCAGCAAGACGCGCCTGGCTTCACTGTTGTTGTGTGTTGTTGGTTTAGGAGCTCTCCTCACAGTAACTTTGCGTCCTAGCGGGAGGAGGGCGCACATGAGGCGAAAGGAGCGTCGCTATCACGGCCTCCACTCCGCGAAAGAGTTTGAAGGAATCACTCGTTCAATTAAGGTATCAGTGTTGAATTAGCGACCCGGAACGGAGAGATGAAGGAAGATGCTACAGGCGTCTGCACACTTCTGCAACCTGGGACACAAGAAGCGCGTTCACTCCGATCCCAGTCTGATTTTGGTCAAATTTCCCAGTATTTTGCATGCAGGCTACGAGGCTACCGTGCCACAGATGGATGAAAAAAAAAAACACCACTCCAACCACCTGTCTTTGTCATGCAAAATCCCGTTCACCTGCGATACATTGCTCCACCTCTCCAAACACACACATACACACAACCAAAAAAAACCAAAAAAAAAAACAACTCTGTAATTCTCCGTCGGTCAAAACGCGCAAATACCGACTCGAGGGAGCAGATCTTGCTCAATAATTCAATACCGACCGTGTAATTTCGGTGGAAACAACACGGATTCCCGAGTCGTGACTGCTAAAGTGAGTAATGTGAGCGTTGGCTGCGTCAGGAGAGGCAGTCACTGTGCAGTGCAGACGGTGGGGGAGAATCGTGACTGACTGGGTTGCAAATGAAAAGACCACCCAATAAAAAAAAGAGAGAGAAAAAAGAAAGAAAAAAACCCCACTCCGGCAGGGGGGTATAATGGGGGGGAGTAGGTGGGGCATGGCGGGAGGGAAAAGGTGGGGATGGGGGTGGAGGGGGGTAAGGGTCTGGGGTCTGAGGTGGGCTTTTGCACTAACCATTTCTAGCCCTCTCCTCCTCATCTCCTCTATTCGATCCCAAATACCCCCCCCCCCACTCCTAAGCTTGTTTTTAGTGTGAGCCCTGCTGCTTGCTGGCATGCTGGCAGCCAACTTGAATGCAGACGAGTTTCATCAGTGATAGTGGGGCGGAGTGGAGAGAGAGAGGATAAGGGGGGAGGAAAAAGATGAGGGGGGTGTGTGGGGGGGGAAAGAGATATGTTGGTTAGGGATCAAACCTGGTACAAAAAAAGGAGGGGAGCAGATAGAGGGAGAGAGGGAGAGAGAGGGGGAGAGAGAGAGGGTCCGAGATCCAGATCGTGACCCGGCCTCCACCTCGGTACAGTAACTTGCAGGTCCATGATGGAGGGGGGGAGCTGAGGGATGTTTGGGGGGGGGGGTTGGAGGGGGGGTGAAGTATTGCAGCGGGCACCCTAAAGATTTATGGAAGTGTTACAAGAAAAAAAAAAAAGAAACAAGGTAAGTTCTTCTTTTACATTTGATTTTTGCTAAATTTAACAGCAGCCAAACTTATTAAAGACTGTTTGAACTCTGTGTGGTTTACGGTCGTGACGAACTCTTGACGGCGACGCGCAACAACGTGCTGCTGTTGTTTGTGTTAACTTTGTCAGGCTGCATTGTTTTTCATGTTACAAGCTGTAAACTGTTGCAAATTGCATCCTAGCGGCACTATTTCCTCTGTTTGGTTTCTGCCTTTTTTTTTTTTGAAGCGCTCTGAATGCCTGAACCATCTTTGCGCCTGGCTGAATGTGCAGCTCGGAAACCCCCATGTGGTTTTTTGCAGTGGTACCCTCCGGTGAACTCTATAGGTGACCATGAGTCGCCTCAGATGCTTCTTGCTATGTTGTGATGCGATGTGGAGGTTCTGTGCAAAGCTTTTCCCACACTTGGTCGACACCCAGTTGTTATTTATATTATTTATTTATTTGCTTGTTTGCGTTTCCCCTCATTATTCCATGCAGCTTGTATCTGGCTCGTAAAGGGGGCGTTATTTGTGATTAGGCGAAAACGGCTCATTCTTGCTGCGATATATCTTGCTTATTCATTATAATCATGATAATTTGGTGTCATTTATCACGATATAAATGCAGTTTGGAGCGACGGTCAGTTACGCAGCCTCGCTAGACGTCCCTGCACAAAGACAGAAAAAATAGAAAATATTGACACACAGTCGCATCAAATACTTATATCCCTGTATCAGTGCATATAGCCAAAGTATACACTCTCTGGTATAGATCACAATTTGGTTAGCCGTCTTTTTTTTTCTTTCCTTTTTTTTTTTTCCTTTTTTTTTCAAAAAGGGGGGTCCCTATATGAGCGAGACACCGATTGGTTGATGACGAGGTTTGGTTTGCTCCAATAAGATCCCTCCCTGCTCTCTATTTATTGCCAGCAGTTTACAGCCTTGCTCCCTCCTCACCCAGAGCACTGGAGCGGCTGCAGAGAGCCAGCGCTTCACTATAGGGAGACACACCACGGACCAGGGAATATAATACAGAGAGAGAGAGTACACTGACAACAAAATGCATCGATGCACAGCTCCCAGTGATCACACGGGCTTTGCACAGCCGAGCGTTTGGATAAAAAAAAAGGAAAAAAAGCAAAGCAAGAAGAGGAAAATATAAGGGAGAGACAGGGTGAGAGAGGGAGCGAGAGAGAGAGGAAGGGGAGAGGAATGGTTGAGGGAGGAGAGACGAGAGGGGAGATAGAGGAGAATTTAAACTGGAGAAGGAGTGGGGAATCAGAGCGAAAGGACCTTGGACAGCTCTCAGTTGCAGCAGCAGCCTTGGCATCCGGAGACCCCCCTTCTTTCTCTTTCTGTCTTTCTCTCCATCTTCCATCCATCCTCTCCTTCTCCTAGTGTGTGTCTGTTTGTGTGTGTCTGTGCGTGTGTGCTGGAGGGACACACTCGCCTCGGGTTGCCGAAGGCTGGAGATATAATCAACCGAGCCGGGATGGAAGATAAATTCACGGAAGCGAAAAGCGAGCAGACTACCGGAGTCTCCGTCGGACGGCGGCGGCGGCAGCAGCAGCAGCAGCAGCAGATAATGTCCTTCACGAATCTTTTTGCGGTCTGGGCTTGCTGTTCATAACTATTAATCTGGGAAGCCCTTACCCCAAAAAGCATTTGCGGAGGGCGCAATCGCCGCGCCGAGACAACGACATCAGAAGACGGCTCCACTCGTGGAATTTTACAATCTTTGATTTTTTTAAAGGACTTTTTTCCTTTTTCTGCTCAAATTTTCCTTTTGCGTTATTGATGTCCTTATTTACTCTTGTTATTTTCGTCATTGCCACAGCAGTGGCGTTTTTGTCTTGGTTGCTTTTCAGCCCTACCTGTGTCATTTTTTTTCTCCAAGTCAACAGTTTTCTTCTTTGTTAGAAATTGTGTCGAAGCTCTGCAGACACGTCGCACCCAAGTTTTGCTCAAACTCTTGCGTGCCTCAGTGTCCATGAAAAATAACAACAACAACATAATTTTGGTATTTTCAGTCGAACAAACATGTCGACGGACCCCAAACTTTGGGCCATGTAACATTAAGTCATGATTTCAGCCAAACACACACTTCCCCCCTCCCTCCCTCCCCTCCAACCCCTCGTCCCACACTGAACCAGTGACAGTGGGCCCCAGCAGAGCAGAGTGTAAACACGGGGAGACCCTTGCAAGTTTCACGTGGATGGTCGTGTGTGTGCATGCGTGCGTGCGTGNGTCTGTATTTTGGGTAGTAGGGTACCACTCTGATTGGTGGACGTCATTGAACCTCTAACCCCTTTCATAAAACCACTGTGCGAAACATGGACGCAAGCGCACACACACACACACACACACACACACACACACACACACACCTGTAATCAAAGTGTTCCGATGGCCTTGTCGGGATTCCCCGACAAGGCCATCGGAACATGGGGAGAGAAGCAGATTGGTAGATGGAGAGGATAAGGAACAGCTGCAATCCCTGCCTCATACACTGACCGTGTAGTTACTCTGTGTGTGTGTGTGTGTGTGTGTGTGTGTGGCCTCCGTGCGAACATAGTACGCAGCCTCCCCCTTTATCACACACACTCTGTAAACGCACACGTGCCTCCCTCCCAGTTTTGTGAATAGTAGTTAATCCACCTTAAGCATCGCCCACCACTGTTCCCTGACAACGTTCCGCACAAAGAGCACACAGAGAAACCGGCCACGACCGCGTTCTTCCAGCCTGACCCACCAGACTGACAAACAAAACAAGAGGAAAAGGCTCGCCACCCTAAATTTGTGCAGCATATCAACTCCATCATTACTCACCCAAGTTGTGCAGCACAGCAAAACTTCTGGCTTCCGAAGCTACACGTAAATACCCAGTGATGTGGGCACGCAAAGTAATCATACCGATGAAGATAAAAGCCAGAGATGATCGTTACCTCTGTTAAAAGACAGAGTAAAAATAACTAAACGAGATTCAACACAGTTTAGCCTCGAAAAAAACCCCCACATGCAACTTTGCACTCAGTTTGTTCTGTGCTGTCCCGTCGCGGTTAAACTAAGTAATTATGATATATATCAAAATATATTTGCAGCACAGGGCCACAGAGCAGCCGTCACCCTGAACAAGTGTAGGTCTTGTCATAAACGACATATACTGAGAAATCTGAGCCCCCCTTCACGATGCCAAACTTGCAAGATGCAGCTTTGAAGCCTGACGATATAATCAGGATTGAAAAAAAAAGTGTAAAATGACGTATTTGACATTACAATTAAAGACTGTTGGTCACACGTGTCTTTTGGCCATGACGCACAGGTGCGAGAAAAGTGAGCTAAGTTTTTTGAAGTTTATGACGCACTGAAAGCAAGATAACTTACCTTGTTTAAAAAAGAAAAAAAAAGGGAAAACAGGAAGAAAAAAACTCTAATTTCCGAGAATGACATGTGACCCAACCTCAGAGCAACGCACACATCTGGCGAGGCTCATGCAGAATGCTGCGCAGACGATGCATTCGCAGGAACGCGCCCCCCCCTCAAGTTTCCTCATGCAGGTTATCTAAAGAGTCTAAAATGTAGCAGAGCTCAGTCACCGGGTTTGAACTCTAAAGACACAATGTAAAAAATACATCTGGAAACGACAGCACCGGCAGCTGTGACGTTATGGTCTTTAGGAAAAAAACATCGTGACCTCTGACCCGCTGACTCGCCCCGAGTTTCTCTGCGTCTTTAGTGGTTGTAATGGGGGGGAGCCACGGTCGTCTACAAGGTATAGGATGCTGGTTCTCTGTTACTTTATGGATGGAAAATGTGAGTGAAGTTAAACTTGTCTACGCTTCTCTTAAATAGGTGGCGTAATTATCGCGTTTACTGTGCGTATTTGTATCAATTTGGCGCGTAAAAACCGTGTTCTGACAGGGTTTGTCCGATAACCACCGGCTGCAGGTCATAAAGTTTCACCTCCTATCCCAAAACACTTGTTTAAATCCAATCTCTACCCCTGTCCATGTAGGCCCTTAACGGACGGCCACAGACGCCTAAATTTCACCATGCTTGTCCTGTCTTTCTGTCTTGCAGGAGAGAACAATGACAACCAAATCAACGGACGCTGCTGATGCTGCTGCCACCGCGGCCGCCGCCGCCGCCGCCGGAGCCTCCAGCTGTGCACCGGAGAGAAAAGGTGACCCGCGTTTTGGATGTTTTCACCGAGGAGCGACTGAGAGACACCGACCTTCCTGCCTCCCTCCCTTCCTCCCCCTCTGCTCTTCTTCATCCCGAGAACAGGTAATTGCACGGGCTGAGATGTGTTTGAGGATGACGTCAAACCCAAATCACCCCTTTAAATTGCATTTTGCGTTATAGGCTCGTAATGACTGCTCGGTGCATGTGAGCAGGAGTTGTGTCTTGCGCAGGGTCGTGTGCGGCTGGGTTCTCTTCTTTCTTGTGCCTTAACTTATTGTGGGCCTTTAAATTATCTGTAAATGCCATGAATTGCAGAGTCGAGTATATATTTAATTACTATCTTAAACACGTGTTTTTTTGCGCAGTAGTCAAACATGTCTAAAAATGTCACGTACAAGTAGCAGCATGTGCATTTTGCAGTATATATATCTACAGGACTTTTAGTTGCTCTGTCACATCAGTTGCAATAATCATAAGCTCTATATGTATAGTGTTAGTTTTGTTGGTCTCGGTTCAGTCGTGCTCTGCTGTTGTCCTGTATCATCAGCATATGTTTCCCACGGATCAGACATGTGTTATTATTCTTTCTAATAACGTGGCAGAAACCCACACACACACACACACACACACACACACACATACACACACACACACACACACACACACACCAACAGCTTGTCATTCAGACTTGTGTTACAGGAGTAATTGTCACATCTGAAATCAGTCGTCTGGTTGCAGGTTCGGATCACTGTTCACATCGGGATATTCAGGCGTGTTTGTTGTGTTTAGTTTCAGTGTTGGATGTCGCACTGGTCATCGGTGTTTGTAAGTGATGGTTGGTGGCGTCTGAACAGGTGTGAGCGTCTTCTGTCCGGCTGTGGCACGCGCTGCATCTGGTTTATGCTTCGTTTTTTGGCACCAAGAGGTCTAATACTCCTCAGTGTGAGTCATCACATCGTACACAATTCAGGCAACATTTCTGTTAGATGGACTTGCCCTTGTAATAACGCTGTGGTTACCAGCAGGAGTAAAGAAGGGAAACCCGCCCATGACCTGGTGCAGCAATTCAGCCCTCCTTGGTTCTGCACATTCTCATTTCAGTAATTATCAGTTTCTACTGTAAATCAAAGAGTGAGAAAAAGTTGAGTTTCATGGCGAATATGATCACGTTGTTGTGTCACGATCGGTGCGACGTGTAGATTGAGACATTACATGGCAGCTTGTTTTTTTTTTTCTTTCTGCGTCCCAGTTCAAAATCCTGTGAAGGTGCATTCAGGTGCTCCACGCCCTTGCTGTAAATACATGTGGAGGTGATCACAGTAGCTTTGCATTTGGCTGAGAGCAGCAACAAAATGGATATTGACAACTGTATGTGTGTGTACGGTGTGAATAAAAACACCAGTACAAAACACGACTTTCCACTTGTCCTATAAGAAAGTAATAAAGCGTTGCTTCTCAGACAGATTTGAATTTACCTGCTGTAAATACACACTTGCAAGGCAGTTTGTCTGGGTAATTGCTCAGCAAATGATCATGGACAAAGTCAGGGGTTATTGTGGTGATGGTGGAGGAGGGGGGTGGAGGGAGTTAGGTTAGGTTAGGTTAGGTTAGGTGGTCCAAGATTTATTTAAAGGGTCAGTTCATCCAAATGGCTGAAAACAAAGTTTCTTTGCTGCTGTTAACTATAGTCATACAGATTTCTTGGTTTTGTTTGTCCACATTTTGAGATTTCCATCTAGATGTTTGCCTACACCCAAATAACATAGAGGTGAATGGAATCATTTATTACGATATTTGACAAAATATACAGTTGATTCAGCACAAAGTTGTTCTAATGAAAGCCACTGACACACAAACTCCATCTGTAGGGAGAAATGTTGCAGGTAATTTCTGCAGTGCTGTGACCACAGGACAGCTCCATTCACCTGGAGTTTGTATTTGGTTGTTGGATGAAATCTCAGTTACAAATCTCAAATACATCAAAATTATCTGCTAGATGACCTGAGAGCTTTAAGGGAAGATATGTTTCTTTGGTATTTAGGTGCAGTAACTTTTTTAACTGGTGAACTGAGTCTAGGACTGTCAGAACACACAATTATCATGGCCAAAAGAATTTAGGATAACAATATTATCGCAGTATTTATAAGGGAAAAAAAGACACCCGCCAGATCCGTCTTCAGCTCTGTTTACTAAGTGTTTTGTCTCTTTGTTGGCAAATGAATTACACTCCAACTACGAGTGTAGGGAAGTGAAGAGAGGGTGTGTAACTGTGTTGTATGTTGTTCCTTTGTTGGAGTGTCAACTGCATAGTTACTGGAGCTGGATTATTTACGATATTATCATGTGTGTATTATGAACGTGACATCAGTGTTTTACTTTTTAAATATCACGATTATTATGAATATCGTGAATCCTTATGGTTCTTGTTTAACCAATCATATCAATAGGAGAATTTTGTCTTTGTAAAACACAAGTGTAATTTTCATATTCCAACCACAAAGCCACTTACTAGGCTATTTGGTGTTTATTGAAGTTATTGTCTACAAGTTCAGTGTTGTATACCGTCAGCGTGACTGTTGACTGTCTCATTTCATTGTACGTCTTTAGATGTGTTACTGACGTTGCTGCTTCCCTCTTGTGTGCTGAGCTCAAAATAATATTTCAAACGCCAAACCAACAGAATTCAAAGTGTGGGTGCAAAATGGTGGGGATGAAAAATTTCCATTCAAACATGTGAAGTGTATTCCACTGTTCAAGTTCCTGGTGTTACGGTGACACTGTGGCATTGTTTGGCAGTTATCACATTGCCACATAATGTGTCCCCTGTACAGAAAACAAAAAAAAACCCAAGAACGTTTTATTGGCTGGTTTAACTTGTACCTTTTACATGCATTTAAACCAACGACAGGTCAAAATGCACCAACACTCTGTTTTGATAATACACCCATAATTTAATGGTCTGCATGCCATCTTAAGTGTTGTGTAGTATGTTTTACCTGAGACAAAGAGTAAAGAGAGCATTTCAGTCGCCGCCTGTGTAAGATAAATCACAGCATGTTCATAAATATCCACTGACAATCGCTTGTCTCTAATACGAGCTACCAGTACGAAGCTATATTTAGGGAGATGACGTCATGGTTAAAACTGAGACCAAGGGGCTTTGAAGACGTGCAGGCTACAACAAGAAAGGAGTTATGATAAACTCTGGAGGCTATTACCGCAACACACACAATACATGCTTAGTTGTAACTTGTTATCAAAAATCAACATTATACCTTTATGCATTTAGTTTAAAGGATTATCCCATGGACAACACCATCCATTTGGTTTCAGTTACAAACAACATAGCGTAGCTTTGCAGTGATGTTTACATCTGCAGTCTCTTGAAAACCACATATGGATACAGCAACAAATCATTTAGTTGACTTTTTCCCTATATGCATCTTTTAGGGACTTATTAGAAATTGTGCTTTTTAAGTAATCTGAACTTTGTCATCAGTACTCGATTGGAAATGTAGACACAAAGGATAATCATGGAACACTGCTAATTAATGTGTCGTGTGATTTCTTTTTTCTTTCTTTTTTTTGCCAGGGAATTACCATTTGCCCCACTGTTTACACAAGAGAAAAAACTGTCCACTCGTACTTACTGAATCTTTTTTTATTCACAAGCACAGTATATGGTAGCACATTTTCTCAGTCCACCTCAAATCTCCATGAGAGACTGAAGCTGTATAAATGTCACCCTTGAGCATGAATTGTTTTTTGCTTCTTGTTTGTATGTGTGTTTAAAAACTATGATTTCAAGGATGATGCTGGTGAAATCCTACATTTTTCTTATTAATAATAACATTTACATAAAGCCAGCAAGTATAACCTGCGGAGCTAAAGCCCTACGCATTGTATTTCTGTGTGCCATTGTGCTCAACGATTGTGGCAGTAAGCAACATCTTTGCATGGTTACTTTTGTTTGCTTTGATTCCATCCTGCTGCCAGAAATACTGAATCTACTGAAACAGATGTGTGTTAATTCACAGGTGAAAAGTAGTTACTAAATACACAGTTTATTCCTGTTTGGAAATCATCCATCCATCCATCCATCCATCCATCCATCCATCATCTATACATCGCTTAATCCTCACGAGGATCACGGGGGGGCTGGAGCTTATCCCAGCTGACTTAGGGCGAAGGCAGGGGACACCCTGGACAGGTCACCAGTCTATCGCAGGGCCACACTTAGAGACAGACAACCAAGCACACTCACATTCACACCTACGGACAATTTAGAATCACCAATTAACCTCAACATGTTTTTGGACCTTGTGGGAGGAAGCCAGAGAACCCGGAGAGAACCCACGCTGCACGGGGAGAACATGCAAACTCCACGCAGAAAGATTCCGGTGCCCCCACCGGGACGCGAATAGGCAACCTTCTTGCTGTGAGGCAACAGTGCTAACCAACTGCGCCACCCTGCAGCCCTGTTTGGAAATCAGTTCCCTTTTATTATTAGGCACAAAAACTACTTGGTTCATTTGGGTAATTTCACCTTAGTAGAACTTTGTTGAGGTGATGCAAATATGGCGGTTTGGGTTAAAAAACTACTTTGTTAAGGTTAAAGGACCTTGTGCATTCTAGTTGCAATAATAAGTAATACATAAACTTAAAAAACAAAACAATGACAACACTTGGTTGGATACAATAATTAAGCATTGTTAAAATCTGATGAGTTGTCAATCCATCCACCCTGACCTCCACTCTTCTGCTACTCTCTATCAATCCTGCATACACAGTGCTGGTGCGTGAAATACTGGTGTAACAGATGTGTCAATTCACAATTGAGTATAGGCCCCAAATACACTTTACTCAGTTTGCAAATGAGCCCCCTTATATTAGTTGTAAAAAATATTTGGTTTATTTTTGGTAAAGTGCGTGGTTTTGTTTAAATTTAGTACTTTGCATAAATGAAACCTTGGTGGTTTGGATTAAGTAATCACAATGTTAAGGTTAGAAGACCCTCGTAGTCATGGCTACAATAATAAATGTGTACAATGTTAGGAGACAATTGTGATCATACTAGCAAATATTTGTTGACCCATCCATGCACCCCAACCTCCTCCCTATCGGTACTTTTTTACTCCATAAAAAAGTCAGCTGACGTCCTCCTTTTCTCTTACCATAATTAACGCACCTGCTAGAGGTCTTCTTGGCAGGACGGTCTCGTCCAGAGCTCTAGCAGAAGAGCGAAGCGCTGTTGTTGCATTGGTGAGTGAGGGCTCAAAGTGTATGAGCCCAAGTGAAAGCTAGTTAGTTTTTTTTAAGACCACAATGAGTGAAGTGAGTATACTTTACATTACTCTACTTTACTTTGCTTGGTCCTAGTTTTTAGAATGTGCTTCCATTAGTTGAAAAATTCTATTAGGCATAGTGCACTTACTCTGTGTATGTAAATGTGTGTTTGTGTGTGTGTGTGTGTGTTGCTTTTAGAACATACACATGTAATTCTCCCATACAAAATCTTATAGTTTTTATCCCAACTAGATGAGTAAAGTGGGACATCTGTCAATAGAAGCCCTGGAAGTAACATCTTTACTGAACTTCAGTGAACTATTGCCACTGTCAGTGGGAGACACCAGCTCCCCCCTCACTACATGATCTATTGGCCTTTTTAATCTAATTATAGGGTTGTATAGAATAATCCTTACAATCAAACCTACTATCTTTAGCTAGTAGCTTCAAAACCAGTTTTAAACTTCATAATGCCTTCCTAAACCTAAATCTAAATTTTACACAGCAGTGCAACATACAATGTGTAGTAATTTTGAATAGATATTTGGATAATGTTCTGTTGAGTGTGCGGAGTCATTTATTTTGCCATGATGGAGGGTTGTGGAGTTTGTTGTTTACAAAATGTGCTGCACAGGCAAACTACATTTATATGTGCAGTGTGTTAAAATATGCAGGTTTTGACATACACTCACTACAACTACTCTTCCCAAGTTTTCCAGTTTTTCAAATATTCAGGGAAAATACTTCATACATTTGCAAAACATCATACTTGAGGGGAATAAAACTAATCGTCAGTCTGCAAGAAGTTACACAAAGGCGCTTTAGAAGATATTCACACGCCTTCCTTTTTTGAATATGTTGTTGTGTTGCAAATTTAGATTTAGATTCAGATGGATAACATTAGCCTTTTCATATGACAATGTGAAAATATTAAAAACTTACCCCCCCCCCAAAAAAAAAATTCCTTTAGGTTGCAAGGTTCTTTTTCTTGCATGTGCCACCAGTTTCAAATCCTTCAACATTTCAATGGGATTCAAATCTTCAACTAGATCATTCCATAACCCTCCATTTCTGTTTTTGTAACCTTTCCTCGGTGGATTTGCTTGGGATCAATAGCCTGTCAAAATTTCCACTTTTGGTTCAATGTTAACTTTTAGACAGATGGACTCACATTATCTTCACGTACTCTTTCAAATGCTGCAGAATTCACCGTTGACTCAGTAACTGCAAAGTAGAGAAGCAACCCCAGACCATAACATTTCCAGCATCATACTTCACAGCGAGGTTCCCATCCTATACATACAATATTCCAAAATGCCAGTTTTTAGCCTATATGTTCACTGACAGACTGTAGTTTTGCTATGATGTGCTTTTGAACAACAAAGACTGTTTCTGGCACAAAAATTCTGCAATCTTAATCTCATCTGGTTGTAGATGCAGCACTTTGACAGATCCTGACTTACCTAAAAATCCTGTGATGAATTTTGGGGGTTCTTGGTTCTGTTGCATCAGACAGCCTGCTCTTGCTTTACTTTAATTAATTAAACTCTTTAGGCAGACCTTAAAGCACTATGTCAGGAGAACATCAGACATTGATGCTGCTCATCACCTGCTGATACTATGCATATGGGGAAGCATGATGGCAGCAGCATCATGCTATAGAGGAACTCTTCAGCAGCATTGACAGCACTGAGTAAAGGATGAATGCAGCCAAATACACAAAGGTCCTTGAAGAACCAGTTCCAGACTACAGAGACCTGAGACTGGTGACAGTCACCATGATAATGAGCCAAAGTATATCAAGCCACCAGGACAAGTCTGTGAATGTCTTTGAGTGGTCCAGCAAAAGACCAGACTTAAATCCCACATAACATTTGTGGAGAAACCTGAAGACAGCATTTGACATGCACATCCCATCCAATCTGATGAAGCTTGAGAGAATTTCACAGGATGGATGAAACAGTCAAAGTGTGCAAAGCCTTTGGAGAGGACTTTAAGTTGTAATTACTGCCAAATGGACCAAGTACTGAAGTAAGGGTTTCGTTTTGTTGATGAGAGATTTCAGTACTGGATCTTTAATAAATTTGCCAAAATGTGTAAATACATTTACACATACACAGCTGCTCTAAACTAACAGCATTGGTAATTACCAAAATCATTTTTTATGTTTCTGTAATGGTAAATGCACCAGCATGTAGAAGTTCTTCAATGGAAAGGATTTTTTAATGCTAAAATATAATTATTGTTGTTATCCATGAAATTTTCAAATTTACTGCTTAAAAACAATTTAAAAAATAGTAAAGCACATTATTATTTCTTGATTAAAATATCAAGTTATAGTTATTTATTTGCATTCCTGAATACAAAAATTTGTTTTAGTGGTTGAATGTTATGCTTGATTAATTCCGGACTTCTCAGGGAAGTCCAGTGAGCAGGCTCAAATTTGGGTATAAAAAGGTGAATTCAGTTTGAAATTCCTCATTTCAAGAGTTGAAGCATTTCAAGATGCTGGAAGGTCTATATAGAGTCCAAACCAGATGTTTACATACACTGTATAAAATGATACATAACCTTTTTTTTTCTCATTGTCTGAAATTAAATGTGACAAAAACTTTTCCTGTTTTCGGTCAGTTAGGATTACCGAAATGATTTCTATTTGCTAAATGCCAGAATAATGAGAGAGAGAATTTTATTTATTTATTTATTTAAAAAAAAAAGTTTTGTATTACTTTCTTCAAAGTCAGAAGTTTACATACATTTCTTTAGTATTTGATTGCATTGACTTTAAACTGTATGACTTGGGTCAAACATTTTGGATTTCCTTCCACAAGCTTCTCACAATAGTCTGCTAAAATTCTGGCCCATTCCTCCTGATAGAACTGGTGTAACTGAGTCAGGTTTGTTGGCCATCTTGCTCCACACGTCTTTTCAGTTCTATTTCGGGATTGAGATCAGGGCTTTGTGATAGCCACTCCAAAACATTTACTTTGTTATTACAAAGAGGCTCTTTATAGCTAATCTGGCGGTATGCTTAGGGTCATTGTCCATTTGGAAGACCCATTTGTGCCCAAGCTTTAACTTCCTGGCTGATGTCTTGAGATGTTGCTTCAATATTTCCACATAATGTTCTTTCCTCATGTTGCAATCTATTTTGTGAAGTGCACAAGTCCCTCCTGCAGCAAAACACCCCCACAACATGATGCTGCCACCCCCATACTTCACAGTTGGGATGGTGTTCTCAGGCTTGCGAGTTTCCCCCTTTTTTCTCCAAGTGTAAATGATGGTCATTATGGCCAAACGGTTCAATTTTAGTTTCATCAGACCACAGGACATGTCTCCAGAAATGAAGATTTTTGTCCCTGTGTGCATTTGCAAACTGTAATCTTGCTTTTGGATTAATGTCTTCTTCCTCTCTGAGTTTCCTTTCAGTCCATGTCGGTACAGGACTGGTTTCACTGTGGATAATGACTCTCTCTTACCAGCTTCAGCAGCATCTCCACAAGGTCTTTTGCTTTTGTTCTGGGGTTGATACGCACATTTCTCACCAAACACTTCATCTCTGGGACACAGAACCCATCTCCTTCCTGAGCGGTGTGTACAATTGTTTGAACAGGTGAACATGGAACCTTCAGGCATCTGTAAATTGTACCCAAGGATGAACTAGACTTGTGGAGGTCCACAGTTCTCTTCCTGATATCTTGGCTGATTTCTGTAGATTTTCTCATGTTGTCACAAAACGAAGCAGTGTGTTTGAGGTGTGCCTTAAAGTACATCCACATGTGTGCCTCCAGTTAACTCAAATGTCGTCAATTAACCAATCAGAAGCTTCCAAAGCCATGACATTATCATCTGGGCTTTCCCAAATAGTTTGAAGGCATAGTAATCTTAGTGTAGGCAAACTTCTGACTTTAAAGAAAGCAATAAAACATTCTTTAAAAAAATTATCTCTCTCATTATTCTGGCTTTTAGCAAATATAAATAATTTTGGTAATCCCAGCTGATCTAATACAGGAAATGTTGTATCTGATTTAATGTCAGACAGTGAGAAAAAAGGTTTATATCTTTTTGTACAGTGTATGTAAACTTCTGGTTTAATAAATTTGTAAAGCACTTTATTCCATTTGTTCTCCACCAAAGTAGTCAATCATGTAAAACAATATCCATAAAAAAAATTTACAGCATTGTTGAAGGCAAGGGTTGTCTTAGGCATGCACAATGCTACTGGGAAAGATTGCAGCATTGGTTTAGTGCAGCACAAAGTCTGTGGTGACTTGAAGCAAGAGACATGGTGTGTTTAATAACATTTAACTGAAACAAAAATGTTATTTGTGAACATAATCCAACAGTTACATTAACGATCACAACTGGGAAGACATTTTCATAAGATAGAACCGTGCAGCACTGTATTAATGTTCTGGCTTTACGGTAGTTCTATGTGTTTTCACAGTATGGTTATAACAGGCAGTGACCTGACACACCTGTGCATTGTGAGTAATCCAATGCTGTATCTCCTCTGAACGGTCTGTGAACGCTATTTATGAGGTGTTATTTCAACTGATGTACAGTCATGAACAAAAGTTTACGTGCACTTGTGAATACTGTGTATATCATGGCGGTCTTGAGTTTCCAGTGACTCCTATAACTCTGAATTTTCTATGATGGACTCATTGAAACCTATGTATCTGTCACACAACAAACATCATGTATTTTGGCTCTTTCATAGATTTATTGTAAGTCCTCTGGAAATACAATAAAATCTTCTGGGTTCGTACAACAATACAACAATTTGAATTATCAGTTTTAGTGTGTAGAAAGCTGCCATCATTGAATTTTCTTGGTGGCATGATCTCTTAACTTCTCATGACGAATTTAATTGACTACAGCTGCTGATTCCTTTCAGCCAATTTAAATAGAGCCCATGTGATACCCTCATAAGACTCAGCCACAAACATTACAGTGAGAAAATCTGAGGTGCTCAGCAATGATCTGAAAGAACAACTCATTGACTTGAACAAGCACAGAAAGTTAATTGAAGTGATTTCAAAACAGCTACAGATCCCAAAATAATCTGTACAAACAATGGTTTTTAAGTATAAAGTCCATGACACAGGAGTGTCACTGCTATGCTCAGGAGGAAAACACAAACTATCACCTGCTGCTAAGAGACAATTTCTCAGGATGGTCAAATGTCAACCAACAATTACCAAGAAGTAGGTCTGCATTGAACCCACTCGAACACAGGTGTCAGTGTCCACAGTCAAGTGTGGTTTACATGGGTTAGCAAGAAGGAAATCCTTTCTCCAGAATCGGTACCTTAAGACTTCACTGCTGATCACATGGACAAAGAAAAAGAGTTCTGGAGAAAAGTTCTGTGGTTAGATGAAGCAAAAATTAAGCTATTTGACAGCAATAACCAGAAATATGTTTGGAAGAGAGAAGATGAAGTCCTTAACTCTTAGAACACCAAACCTACCTTCAAGCATGGTGGTGGCAGTATTATGCTCTTGGGCTGTTTTTGCGCCAGTGGGACTGACGCTCTGTACAAAATAAATGGAATAATGAATGAGGAGGATTGCCTCCACATTCTTAAGGAAAACCTAAAATCATCAGCCAGAAGGCTGGGTCTTGGATGCAGTTGGGTGTTTCAACAAGACAGTGATCCCAAACGCACATCAAAAGTGGTAAAGTAATAGCTAAATCAGTCCTCATCAAAAACCTCATCAAGAACCTGTGGACTGTGGTGAAAAAACTACTCTGTCAGAAAGTCAACAAATTTTGTTTAACTGCACCAATTCTGCCAAGAGGAGGGTCAAAGATACAACCAGAAGCTTGTGGATGGCTACCAAAAGCACCTAGTTGAGGTGAGAATAGCTAAGGGACACTTAAACAAATATGAACATTATTGTGTGTATATTTTGGACCCAGCAGATTTTGTCATGTTTTCGGAAGACCTATAACAGATCTGTCAGCACGATATTAAACTATGACAGATTTTTATTTGAACCAATTGATTGTTGGAGTTGAAAGTTTTATTGCTGTGTATTGTTAAACTGACATAAAATGTTGACACATATGCTAAACAAAACCAAAAAAAGGAAAAAAAAAAGACAGTAAGAGGATGGAGTTGTTTAAATGAGCATCACATCAGATCACACTACTGTTTTCATTCTAGTATCTGATTTGAGATGTGCATGCTGACAAAAATAGAGCCATTCATCCAAGAGAACAGGAATAACTAAGTAATAAATGCGTTCTTCATGCGAATGGTACTCCCCTATAAAACCAGAGAATGAGTACTTTGAACATTGGAGGAGGAAGAGTTCTGCAGTGGAGGGTTTTAGTCACAGAGCTTGACATTTTTTCATGGGTGTGTCATCAGCTGAACTTGGGACAAATGGAGAGTTTAGTCAGTTACAGGGAGAACCTGATGAGCTTTTTTTTATTTTTATTTTTTTTAAATTTCTCAGTCAATTGTAACAACATAATATATTTGTTTGCCCAAACTTATACTTCAGAAAACTCAGTCACACAATCAATCAGTCAGTCTTTCTGTCGATAGTACTTTTCATACATGCCCGTTCGTGTAAATTAGGAAAGGAAGGCAGATTTCAAATCCCATTTACAAAAACCTTTACTGTTAAACGTCTTTGAAATATCTTTGACTACAATATTACTAGATTCCAAACCTAAATCCAGGCCTAAACTATATAATTAAGATTGTCATATGATAAACACATATTAAGTGAACTTCCTGGGGCAGCCTGATAGCCGGGCGTTTAGGGTGGACACCTCGTAGGCACAAACTCCATCAGCAGTGAGTCCTTGGTTTGAATCCCAGCCAGACGAGGCCCTTACTGTGCGTCACTTCTTTCCTGTCTTTCCCCACGTTTCCTCTCTCACTTCACCATCTCTTTCGAAGAAGGGCAACAATGAATAAATAAAATGTGAATTATTTTAAGCAGCTTTAATTTTCGGTCTTGTGATGCTTGTTCCAGAAAAAACTCACCTGTCTGTCAGTGTAAACACATTCATTAACTGGATATCAGCATATCAGTGCAGTGTTTAATATTAACTGGAAATTAAGCTGAGTCCAATTAAGAACATAGTAATTGTTAAGAAATTGTGCTGAAATATCACTTTATTGACAGCACTGTAAATCACAATATAGCATAACAAAATAACAAAATAATATTAGGGGTAATGTTGTCTGTATGTTCTGCTATTTTGAGGCCTTTGTCAGATCAGGATCCATAAACAGAATGTACACGTTAATGCCCAGAGTAAACCCACCACAATTTGGATAGTACCTAATGTGGTTATTTCATGAATACAGTTGAAACATATTTTTTTTTAGAGTGGCATATATTTGTATGATGTAAACAATTATGTTCTAAACATCCTTAAGTAGCAGTTGTGCAGCAGTGATGTTTTACTAACATGGAGATGTCTCAAGGGAAAACACAGAAAGAAACGCTATTCCTGTAATTTGAGATGTTTTATGTGTTTTGGCACATCGCTTGTCTTCTCGTGATTGAATATTTTTGTCTCCTTCACTGCAGTGTGTGTTTGCGTGTGTCATTGTGTTGAGCAGAGACTTTTGGAGGTTCTGGAGGTCCTGATGTCATGGCGTTGAGAACCGGATGGTACTCTCCCTCTCAGCATTTGAATGGGGAGGAGAAGGTGTGATTGTGTGTGTGTGTGTGTGTGTGTGTGTGTGTGTGTGTGTGTCTCCACCACCACTCCTGGTCGTGACTCACAGCACACAATGCTTTTCGCTCCTCTCCCGAGCCCTTTATTTATTTTTAGCTGAGCAGCGTTTTATACACCCAAGCTGTAGGCCTGCACACAAGATGAAACACACAGACGCGAAGGCACACATGTGATGCACAACATACATCCGTTCTTCCACACAAGCTTATTTTTTGGATTTGGTTTTTGTCATAGAGGTCAAACACACTTTTTCTGTCCAACGCACCAAGTTCACAAGACGTTGCAGTGTGTGTGTGTGTGTGTGTGTGTCTGCAGTCTGTACGTAACTTGTCTTTGCATTGATCACTGAACCTGATGAGCTGTGCTGTTGATCAAATGACCAATTATATTTGCATATTAACAGAGACCGGAGTTTGGTTACACTGGATAACATTTGCTGATCAAAAACTGTATTTCTGCAGTATTGCGTAAAACACTTTAAAGTTGTTTTACCAGTGACCAGTGATTTAAGACATAAAGGTTTCCCTCACATGGATTAAGCCTAGTCCCAGATTAAACATTTTTCAGTTTAGGGATTTTTTTCAGTGGAGAATGTCATTGCATTATTCTTTTAGTTCAGGACTGGGTTTAATCTACATCTGAAAAAAATGTCAGAAAGTTCTTTGCTCAGTTTTTGCTCAGTTTTTTAAAAAAAGGGAACCTCCCAGAATAATTTATAGAAATGAACACATCACTCAAGGATGGGGGAAAAAAGGCTGAGGACAAAACACACATTTTCATATCAACTTTTTGCAGATTACAGTCGTAGAGTCACTGCCATCAGTTTAGTGATTTGCACGTTAAAAGACGTCTTGATGTCTCATTTGAAACCATAGCTAACTTTGGTTCAAGAATTACACAACAATCTGCTACTCAGTGGAAAATGGGGGATACTAACTTGCTGTTGGCGCAGCCATGACATGAGACTTATAAAAGATATTTCAGCCATATTTAGGTTTTTTGGCCTGTAAATAATTTATTGTACACTGACATTATTTGTCATCAACTAGCTCAAGCTTCAGGGTTCTGTTTGGATTTGCTATGATTTCAGTCAAACATGTTTGCATTTTTTAAATGAGCCTTAATATAATATAATATGATATAATATCCGTCTATCCATTATCTATACATCGCTTAATCCTCATCCCAGCCGACTTAGGGCGAAGGCAGAAGACACCCTGGACAGGTCGCCAGTCTATCACAGGGCTTATAATATAATATAATACAATATAATATAGCGTGGAGTTTGCACATTCTCCCCGTGCAGCGTGGGTTCTCTCTGGGTTCTCCGGCTTCCTCCCACAGTCCAAAAACATGTTGAGGTTAACTGGTAAATCTAAATTGTCCGTAGCTGTGAATGTGAGTGTGCTTGGTTGTCTGTCTCTAAGTGTAGCCCTGTGATAGACTGGTGACCTGTCCAGGGTGTCCCCTGCCTTCGCCCTGAGTCAGCTGGGATAGGCTCCAGCCCCCCTGCAACACTCATAAGGATTCAGCGGTGTACAGATAGTGGATGGATAATATAATATAATTAGTGATGCATGATATTAAAACTTCTGGCCGATGCCAATATCCGATATTAAGATTTCAGATATCACCGATAACCGATATTACAGACGTTGATATTCAATTTTTGTTCACACTGAAAAATGAGTATATGTAAGCACTGTGAGAACGTGAAAACTATTTAAAAGAAGCCCATAACAAGTTAGACAACATAGTCGTCTTTATTATGTAACAAAAGTAAAACAAATTTAAACATATTTTAAGATATTTAACATTCAAGTCCAGAACCATTTAAGTGAGAACATCTGTGAAATAGCAGCAGTATCAAATGTAGAGTTGAATCAAATCAATCAAATCAAATCAAGTTTATTGTCATTTTGCTGTACATACAACAGCAGTACAAACAAGATGAGAGCGCTTCTTCAGCATCCAAAAACTAAACGCAATTAAATAAAGAAGCGTTTCCGTATCCGAATCAGCAGTTCAGCATTCTGACAGCTTGTGGAATGAAGCTGTTGAAGCTGTTGATCAGTCTGGAGGTTCTTCCTTCAGTGCTCCGGAAACATTTGCCTGATGGCAGTTCAAACAGTTTATGGAGAGGGTGTGAGGAGTCCCTGACAATGTTCAGTGTCCTGCTCCTGCAGCGGCTCTGGAAAAGTTCAGAGCCAGCATTATAACAGAGTAATGGCCCATTACGCTGCTGCCTGAATGTACTGGGAAAATATTTAACAACAAGCGTCAATGCAGTTTCTCTACCATTGTCTTCGCTGCTACTCACTGCTATTTGCTAGCGCATTCGCCGCTAACCGTCAGCAGTATTCGCTAAGACACCCTCGCCTTGACACACTGTCAAAAAATCCTGGTGAGGACCCTGAATGTCATCTCCTCCAGCTGTATGGCCGTCTGGGATGCCGCCACAGAGCCATGTTTCAGTTAAAGCAAACACACAGCAGTCTTTCCACTCTCTGTGGGTTTCTCTCAGCAAACGTAGCTCGTCCAGTTTGTTGTCGAGGGAGCGACATTGGAGAGTAGGAGCAACGGTCCTGCTGGTCTGGAGGGGTTAGCCTTTACCCTAGCATGGATCTCGACTCTCTTCCTCCTCCTTTGCTTACGTTTGTACCGTTTGTGCTTCCTTATCCCTCGGGTAACTACCGGCGTAGTCTCCGATAGGACTCCGTGTTGGTGTGTTATGTCCAAATCACAACCAAGCGCCGCAATTTTAGCGACGTTCATTGTCCTGATGTTCAGCAAGGTCTCTTGGATGTAGGTTTTGTAGAATGAACGTCTGGGATAGACAAGACACTCAAAACGTTCACTCTCGCTGTCTCCTGAAGGGGCCGCTGCATCTACCGCCATCTCTATGGAAACAAAGGCGCTAATGTTAAACAATCATCGGTTTTTCACACGAGCTAAATTTGCTCATTGGACCGATACTGATATATGGGAAAAAACACGAATATCGACTGATACCGATGTGGATGCCGATATATCGTGCATCCCTAAATAGAATAGAATAGAATAGAATAGAATATAATAGAATAGAATAGAATAGAATAGAATAATGCTGAACCACTTCAGACGCTACATAACCAGCAGGCTTAAATTATCTACATACTACAGAACTTTACATTACAACAAATCACTTTGTTACAACATAAAAGATGGATGGAGGATCAGAAGGAATGTTTATAATCTTTTTCAGATGGTCACTATTGCAAGTTGCATTTAGGACTTCTTTAAACAAGCCCACATTAGTGAAATTCACCTTCCATTGGATCAGAAAACCTGCTTGAAATCGTTTCAGCTCTCTGTCTTCAGAAATCCTGACTTTAGTTTAGAACAAAATGTGTTGTAAAACGCAAAATATTTTATTACATGTGGCACATTAGAATCCTAAAGTAGCATATAAAGAAAATACTCAAATCAAGTAGCTTAAACCTGTACTTGCACAGTGGTTGAGTAAATGTGCTTATTTATGTTTCACTGGTAAGCATTGTTCAAGCAGCTACTTGGTCAGAAATGAGATCATCTAAAGTGTATCTGTTTCCAGGCTGCCAAACTAATTCATGTTGTACATGTAAAGAAGTCAGTTGAAAATAAATGCAAACGTGATATGATTTCATGTATCTCACAGCAGGAGCCATTTTCTACACAATGGCAGCTCACAGTAAAGTTACTGGGAGGGTGAAGGTGGGTAGCCTGTGTACTGGAAGGCCTCATTTAACAGCTCCATGTAGATGCTCCTTCTTGTTAGGTTAATCCCTTACAAAAAATCAAAGACCCCCTCTGATGAAAACCAAGTTTTTTCACCTGTTAACATGTCCATGTGGTGCTTTTTATATGCTGGAAGACAAATCATGAGCAAAATAAGCAGTCAGCAGCATTTCTGAGTACTTGCATTTGCACAGTATTTGCAAAAACACAGATTCAGACTTTCAGGGTTTCATATGTAACAAACCAGACGAATCAATCAGTCAACTTCTCTATCATTATTCATTCTTCACGATCTGTACATATGTGTGTTGACTTACTTCAATATTACAACTTGCCATTGTGTAGCATAGAGTAGGTTTACAGTGTTTGAGCAGAGTTGTAGGCGAGCTGGTGTGCTCGAGATCTGCACATTCTAGAGGAAGCAACCGTGTATAGTTCCAACTAAGCCATTTTCAAGCAGGAAGGGATTACTTTCATAAAAAAAAAATCTGAATACAAACTTTGGTACACAGAGGTGGGGCAGTAAAATAAATCTGCTGATGAAAATATACCAAATTTTGGACACATTTTTGATGAACAGATGCAGTTAATGCAAAGGCGATAAAAGCCATTTCTTGTTTTGTCAGTTGAATACTGTTGATGTGAAAGTGCATCAGTAGTAGGTGATTTGTCTATATGAATAACATAGTAAGGTAAATAAAATACAACAGAAATAGCAGCTCGGGTGTGATGTGAAGAGATACTGTTCTAAATTAGATAAACTGCACTGGAATACATGTGTCCCATCATTTTCTTTTGAATCCCTTATGTGTAAGTAATCAGAATACAGCTCCAGAATGACTCCACCAGCACCAATGAAATCCCTTTAACAGAGATGAATTTATATAATGCTAATACACTGCCAGCTGTCAGAAAAACAAATGCTAACCCCAAATAATACCAAAAATGTGGTTTAATTTTGTCAAAATCTTTACATGAGAAGAAAATACTTCATCTCATTTGGTAGCTGCACTAGTACAAACTGCAACTATCATTTTATGCATCTGTCTTTATCACCATCCTCCCAGATTTGATTTCTAATTTCTCGCTGGTTTCTGTCCTTTTGCTTCTTTCTCCTTCCACTTTTTCTTCAGTTTTTGCCGTTATCCCTCGTTTTTTGTCAGTCTCTTTTTGCTTCTGTCTCTAAGTTTGTGCCTCACTCGTGACTCCACTCCCTCCCCTCCTCCCTCATCTGTCTCTCCCTCTCGCTCCGTCTTTATCCTCGTCTCTCATTCACTTCGTCTCTCTCAGGGGCCTGAGGTGAGGATTGACAGAGGGGAAATCCTGACTGACTGAAACCCAGCTGATGAGTTTTCCTCTTCTTCCTCCCTCTTCAGTTTCTGCTCTTCCATCACTCCACCCTGAACACCTGCTCTTTCTTTTCTCTCTTCCTCTGTTACCTTCCTTGCGTCTCTCCTTCTTCTCTTCATCCTCCCTTGGCTTCGTGCTGTTGGATTAAGGTACATCCTCACCTCTCCGCAGAAGGTCTGTCTTAGATGTTTGACTGAATGCAACACACTAGCCACTATTTTCTTTTTAAATGATCACAATAAAGCAAAGACAACACTATAATCTGAATGACTTATTAAAAACCAAATATTTTAGTGATGTAACTGCCAATGCTTCACAAACACAAAGTGAATAAAAAGCACACTAACAGGTGAAGAAATGTTTTCCAGAGTTTACTTCATTGACAGACCAGAACTAGTTTTGAAAGCATGAAACCCTAATGAAGTCCCAATTAGTCTAATGAATCCTGTGATAGTATTTACTTTTTCAAAGCTTATATTGCTCAGTTTTGTTTGTCATAAATGTATAAATTCAATGATGTTCTTTTGCTGAGGTTGTAGATACAGGTGATGATTTAATGATACCTATATTGAAGGGTGTTTATAATTTTTTGTCCTGTTAATTTACTTGAGCGGAAGCATGTCTGATTATAATAAAGTATGTTACCTCTGCGCTGAAATACGTAGCACCTCTAGACAGTGTAGACAAAAAAGCAAACAGTATAGGCATCGTAAAAGTAGACGTCATGGCCGAATAGATAGATTACATTAGATTACGTTTGACGTGTATCTAATAAATTAGTGTCTGAATATATGTTTGCCATGTTGTGGAAATTCTGAGTGTTCTATTTATTTTACTTATAGCCTTTCCAGGTGTATATTGAGGCAGCTTTTTGGAAAGTCTTACAACAGTTAGTACATACAGGGATTGCAGTGAGGTAGTGAGTGGGGTAGTGTTAGCAAAAGAATAGAATTTTAAAAGTCTTAATATTTAAAATAAAATGCTTGTGCATCTCAAAAATAAAAGGATTTTCCCCTTGTGGGAAAGTCAGTCCGTAACAGCATCAAGGTGTTACCAGACCAACGTGAAACAACATCTTACTATCGTTACAATGTACAATATTAAAATGAAATGATATAAACTGGGATCTTAAATCACCAGTAGGAGGTGATTTTACTGGTAAACATTTACACCTGCTGGTTTCAGCTATCAGGGGGATAGAGACACAATAAGAATGAAGGGTTGAATGATATTGTCCCATCTCCACCTTTTCAACCCCAAATAATTTCTGGATGCTTTTTTTTGCTTCAGTCACATTTTTACTCGCCGTGGGCTCATTTTTCACTGCAAGTCTATGGAAGCAGCACAACCACCGATAGAACTAGAAAGAACTCCAAAATGTCTTTATTGCAGGATGACAGTTGCCACAAGTCATAAAAAATAAAGTATAATTTATTTAATTTTCTATTTTCCAAAGGTTTAAAAACGTGGAATCAATTCAACTTTTTTTATTTTGTTTTTTTGTTTTTCATATGTCTCCAGGTGTTATTAATACAGGAACAAATGGTGTGTCTGAATGCTACAGATATTTTACCTGTTACATTTGTCATTTGTGTTCAAGCTTGTCTCCTATCTGCTATGTGTAGGCACAGCCTGCAGTTCAGCCAGAAAGTCAAAGAAGTTTTGTTGGTTGGAGTTGAATCACGAATGGCTTCTCGGTTGCGCACAGTACAGAAGTTTTAGTTGTTTATGGAGTCTGATGGGTGAAAATGGCTAATTTTGAGGAATTTTTTGAATAAAAAATATAGAATAATAGTCATGAAATGTCACAATTTTAAGCTTAGATTTGCTTGAACAACTGGACTACATTTCATAATCTCATAATTAGGTCATGGCCTGTGTGTAGTTTGAAATTATGAAGCTTCGTTCTGGTTTTACAGTTTCTGTCTTTGATAAAGTGTGTCATATTTTCATTTTTCTTAAAGATAACATAACTTTCTAACCCGCAGTGGGTTCTGAGGTTCAGCAGGTAAAACAAAACGTCGGAGGTACCCAATCAGACTTTAATATGAGATATTGCTGTTTGCTTCCTGCTTTAAACTGGTCTTTCATTTAAACCCAGATCCTGATCTATACTACATAACCAAACAGAACTGAAAAATGTTAGATGTGCCACTGTAGGATTTAGACAACCCTCCTATTGGTTGTGGTCAGGGGTTTGGAAATAACAGCATGCGTCTTTGGGTTGGAGGACTTGTTGGGTTGAATCTTGGTTCCTTGTATCTGGGAGGTATTTTTCAATTTAAGTGAAAATGCTGCAAGTTGTTTATTTTGTGTTCTATACTTGAGTAAATAAAAATATCCCTTGTTGAGGCACAATAATAATCTTTGTATTATTATTATTTCAAAACTGCGATCTTCAAACAATAATCCAGACTTTCTTGGCCAGTTACTCAATCAGAATAATTAATTTTAATTAATAAGCAGAAACACCCTTCTCTTTAATTCAGCTGCTCAGATTTTAGGATTTCCCTTGTCATATATGGTTGCAAATTGAATGTATTTGAATTTTGACTATTATCAACGAAGTGATTGATTGATTGATTACTTGAAAGAATAATTGACAGTTTTGTTGATAATACAAACATGCTATATTTTGATTACATTCTTTTTCATGCTCCTGAAGTTGAGCTCACTTGACGGGGCAACTCTCTGTGCGTCTTGTTTTGATGTCCTACACAGATACATAAAGATTTAACCAGTCAAAGCACAGAGTTGAAAGCAACTCACCTAAACTCAGTTTGCTCTATATCTGTTCACTATAAAGGATTCATGTTTTGAATGAGAAATGATCTTAATGGGACAATACTCCAAGGAACAAAACAAGCTGTAACTTTACATTAATGGAAAATAAGTAGATATATAAAATGTTTCACTACCTCCAGCACCACAGTTGTCACTTCTTTGAATTCATAGTGGAAATTGTTGATTTGTTTAGGTGGGAGTGGACCAGCACTGAAGCAACATTTTAAAAACCAACCACTAGAGCAGCTTCAAACATGAATCAGCTCAGTGTCAGTGAGTGCTGAATGCATTTTGGGGAATTTAAGAGATGATAAATGCTGATCATATTTCACAGTAAATGGGATATATGATGTTTGAATCTCAGAAATGTTACAGAATATTTACATTTAAATGTTGTGTTTTTTCATGCAGGTGTTTGCAGTCCCACCTCTCAGAACTGACAGCAATACTTGGTGGTCTGTGGGCCAGAGTATGTTTCTGCCACGTCATGTATGTATACAACAAGCAGAACAGAATCTAAAGCAATCAGAGCCAAGAAAACACTAGACCTTTTCGATTTTTTTTCGTTGTTTTTGCATGTAATTCTGGTGGACCTGCTGCTTCTTTGACATTGTTGGTGAGAAAGTGACATTTTTCCTGCCCCTACTGATTGGATATCTCCATTTAAAAATAACTGAGATAAACAAATCCACACATAAAGTGAAAATGTTGGTGGAGAATCTCAAGATTCTGAGAGTTATTGCCCCTTTTAAACATTATTTTTCTGTTTAATTTGAACTTTCAATGTTATTCATAGAAACATGCAACCATGTGAGTCTCCTTTCACCAGGCCATGTTATGCCATGTTATTTTATGTTATATTATGTTACACCCGACATTTAAACTGTGCCATTTTATTTTCAAAGAAACATTTCCATCAGTTCTGGTAAAAGCTCAATCTCTCATTCATGTGCCATTCATAATGAGGTGACATTAGACCAGATGATTGGATGTTTTCTGACTGCTCCTTGGAACACGTAGTTCTGTAGATTTGACCTAACGTTGCTAGCCTTGTACCTTTAAGTTTTTACTTAACAAATGCAATTATGTCATTATTGCTGCTGACAGTTCAACAAGAATGCTTCAAATGCAACAAAATCTTGAGGAATGACAAAATATCGTCTATGCAGAAATGGAATGTAACATAGCCAGCATTCACCAGACTAAATTTACAATCTTAAAAATATTTACAGACGATAAATAAGAATAACTGAAGAAGCTTTTGCTTTTTGCTGTTGCTGTGAACTGGCTGGCCAGAAAGTTTAAATTAATCAAAATCCCTACAAATACAACAAGCATATCACGGCATTAGACATTCTTTAAAGTCTTAAACAACCTATGTGCATAATTGCATTGTGTATTATTTTTCATATCTGTCAGAATCAAAGTCAGAAGTAATGTTTTGCTGTCAGACTACTGCAGATTCTCACAGAAGGAAAGGTTATGGTGCATGTCACAGGAGACTGTGGTTCATTTTCCACTTTATACCATCAGTTCAGTTCTTCTTTTACCCATTACTATGACTGTAGCTGAAGCTGCACTGACTTTGAGTTTCAGTTAAATACAGAAGTGTTGCAAATTAAAGAAAAAAAGAAAAGAAAAAAAACCCAGAACCCTTGCCCGCTACAGTGAGGGGATCTGGTGACTCTGTAATGCTGTAGGGGGCATTTTGCTGCATGGTTTGGGTCCTCTTGTCACCTTAGAGGACACAGTCACTGCAAATCAGTACTAAGTAGTTTTGAGTGATCACCTTTATCCTATGATGGAACATTTCTATCATGAAGGGAGTGCTCTCTTTTAGGATGGCAATGCCCTGATACAGAAGACACACGGTCACTGGATGGTTTAGTGAAAAGTATGTGAATCATATACTGTGACCTTCACAGTCACCAGATTTGACACCTGTGGAACACCTATGGGAGATTTCAGACTGACGTATTAGACAGTGCCTTGTCATCCACAATCATAAAACACCAAATGAGGAAATATCTTCTGGAAGAATGGTGTTCATTCCTCCAGTAGAGTTCCAAAGACTTGGAGAATCAGTGCCAAGCTGCACTGAGGCTGCGCTAATGGCGGGTGTTTGCCCAACACCGCATTAAGACACTTAATGTTGATACGTAGCCAGTTGTTTAAAAAAGTACAGAGAATGTTTACTTAGGTGATGGTAGGAATGCTTAAGTGCAGAAGTCCTCTGTTACAAGAGCAAGATATGCACCCAAAACTTTACTTAATTATAAGCTAAAGCAATCATTGTAAAGATTTGCCCATTGCAAAATAATGTATAATGTATAATTGGATTATATTTATTGATGCAATTCTGCATTATTTTAATGTTATACCTGGTGAAGGTCAGAAAAATGCTTACAAATTTGATCTATAATAATACATATGCTACATAATGCGTTATTAATCTGGATCGCTAAGTAACTTAAAGTAAATATACTGTGGAGTATTTGAGTTGCTTGGTTGCTTTCCACCACTGTATACAACCGTGGGGAGCTGTTTTGTGTAGATTTATTATTTCATTTAGTGTGACCACGTATTCTGATCACAGGAAACAGTCCCTGTTTCATTTAAAGCCTCCAACATGCCAAGAAATTTGCAAACATCTTCAAGTGCAGGTTTTCAAAACTGCAGTTTTTTCACTTTTCAACACAAGTGATCTGAGTAAAACCACAAAATGTTTAGTTTTTAAATTTGTCAATCTTACTCAGTGTTGTGGTTGCCATAACAACCATCCAGCTGCTTCAGCTGCCTTATTGCCGTCACATACAGTAGTTGAGCCTCTTTGTACATGTTTATTCTACTTTAGATGCTCAGGTTTAATCATATACATTCACAGTGAAAAAAACTTTACATTTTGACAATCATAAAAACCAAACCTCTAGCTATCAATTACACACAGACTCTGTAGTTGTTGAATTTCTTCCTCCTTCATATATAAAGTCAACACACATGGTCATGCTTCCTTGTTTGTTGTCACCAACAAGACTTTAAGTTTCCAGTTACTGTAAATAATCCTCATTCCTCATCCCTGCATGAGCCAAAAATCACATTTTAAATATAATGCAACCCAGTCAATCAACAGCATATGTTATGATCTTCATAATAAACATTAAGTTAAAATCATCAGCTTTTCAAAAATGGTCAAGAAAAGCTGAAATTGCAGAAACTTCATGAAAGTAGAATTTATGGCAGAACACTGCTTTAGATTTCACAGGTGTACCTTAAAAAAAAGTGGGCAGTGAGTATATAGCAGCTTTAAATATGGATTCAGATACCGGTTTTTATTTTTCACGTTATTTTTTCAGACAATAGTCAATACTTTGCAGCTAAGTGTGAGAACACATTTACCTGTTGTTTTGCCAAGCTATGCACCAAAAGATGATGCTGTGTGTTGAGGCAGGGGCACATTTCCGGACGGAAGTGTGGCGCTGTGTGTGTGTGTGTGTGTGTGTGTGTGTGTGTGTGTGTGTGTGTGTNGTGTGTGTGTGTGTGTGTGTGTGTGTGTGTGTGTGTGTGTGTGTGTGCTACTGGAGGGCAAACTGCCACGTCAGTTTGGATCAGAGGTTTCTGTCCTCTGCCAGGATGTCCTGTAGCAGACTCCACCTTCCTGGTTATGGCAGCGTCTCTCCACACTTTTACCCCAAACGCACAGTAAATACCACTTGGAATCTGCCCCTTGTACCTGCCAGTTAACCTCTCCTCACAGTCACACGCCCTAACACACATGCATTTTTTGGGAGAATGAGTCAAAAGAAAACAGGCGGCCCATGCCATTGGTGGTGAGGGGGAAGTGATTCAGGAGAGTGGGAAGGAGGGAGGTGAGGGTTGGGTGAGGGGCAGTTACTCTGTGGCCCCTGACGCAGCAAACAGACGCACACAAACACACACTCTCACACACACAGCAGTGCATATCCGTACGTCAACAGCACTGCGTCTCCGTGGCTTCATAGACGTAACTGAACACAGCATCACAGCATACAGTCCATTTAATTAACACACACTCATGCACACGAATATAAATAGACATAATTTCACCTCCTTTCCTTTCTTTCTCTGACCCCGCACACAAACGTCAGAGGGTTAAAATCATTTCTTGGGATGTTTCCTGATCCTGTCGCATCAACAGGCGGCCTCACGTCAGTGAACACACTTACATGCACTCACAAGTACGACGTCCACGGCTAATAATAGTTTCTTTCTGCTGTGCCACCGTTACTTCAAGGGTTGAACTGTCAATGAGACGAAGCAACTTCTAGTTAAGCTGATTGGGTTTACTTTTAATTCAGTCGAAATTATGAATCAGTGTTAACTTATTTTAATTCAGGCCAAATGTTTAAATCTTTTTTCTCTTCTTGTTTTATTTTCTACTTTTTCAGCTTCAGGAGCCGTTCATGAATAAGCCGCATCATATGTGATAACAAACTGTTCCTCACTTTGTCTTCACAGTTAATGGACAACGGTAAACACACGCACAGTCTCACACACACACTTACATATGTCAGGAATACACAATTTCACAAGTAAATTCTCACTCGTACACTGACGCACTCGTGCTGACACTTACTGACTCACTCTCACACTTTCTCTTCTCCACACACACACACAGACACACACGCACACACAGGAGATGTACAGTTAGTCAAATATAATTTTGTCAAACTTTTTCCAAGAATGTTTTCATCATTGATTTGTAATTTTTCACTTAACTTACAATTTTAGATTTAAATGTTAATTTACATGAACACACACACATACACACACCCACACACACTCATCAAAAATCTTCTGCAAACAGTTGAAATGTATAAACAACACAGAATGTCATCATCAGTCACTCACCCTTTATTTTACTTTTATTTCAAAACAACAGGAATCATTAACTCAGCATTTCCTTTTGCTGTTCTGTAAAAAGGAAAGTGGTTTAGATCCAGTTTAAATTTTCAGCTTGTGATGATCCTTTCTTAACTTTCTACAGAAATTAAATATCTCAAAATGCTGTGTTCTTTACCAAATAGTATTATTGAGATATATTATATATTAGATTATGCACATGAAGATGCAACTCAGGTTTGATAGAACAAAATGTTAGGAGCAGCATCACATGTGTGTGTCAACATAATGGGGACACATAACTTCCAACAAATATGGAGAATTGATTTCATGAAAATAAAACATGGAGTTTAACTGATTTTTAAAGACTTTGTTTTTTTTTTTAGATAAGTTTAAAGATACATCTGTATGTGAGAGAGAACACACACACACACACACACACACACACACACACACTGAATCTGTTTTGAATGTTTATTTTAAGCAACTTAAAGAATCTGTAAATGCACGTCTTTGTTTTCTTAAACATTTCTATAAACTTTATCATCTCCTAAAAAGAATCACACACAACTTTATATATTTAAATATCAAAATACACATGAAAATGGAAGCATACAAATAAAAGCGAAGACATAACCAAAGTAAACACCAGTGACCAACCAATATGATGCTTGAAGAACATACTAGTTGTTGTTTAATTATTTAATCGTGATACACACTCTGCCTCCACGAAACTTCATCTAACAGCTTCACATTTACTGTCATCAGCTGTTTTACATCCACTTGACCACGACTTCTAGTTTGTCCCGTGTGTCTGATGCATCCAACATTTTAAATGTGAAGGAGCTGCACTGATCATCATCCAAACATCAGTTAATTATTGATCTTCAAAGGCAGAGATATGCCAGCAACCACAACACACACACACACACACACACCCTCACACACACACACACACACACACACTCTTATTACCCCTTTTCTTTGAAAATTATAGGTTCCTAATCAAGTCTTCTTCTGACTTCACTTTAAATTGTGATCAAACTGGATTATGATTGGTTTTTGAGAGAAGCACTAATGCATAAAAACTTCCTTTTGGTGTTTGCTTCTATCATTCTGAAAAAATGTTTTAACTGGACTGTTTTTACATCTGAAGAGTGTATTAATTCAAAAACATAGAAGCAAAACAGAGTAGATCCTTAGGTTTTCTTTTTTGGTCATTTTAAACATTTAAATATATTGAACTTTGTCCTTTTGGGATCTATGTTGCAGTCATATGCGTCACATTTGGAAAGGTTTAGCCTTTGACAGTTTGTGATGTCAGAAAAGAAAGAAGAAGGTTCATTTTAAAAGGTTAATATGTCTGAATATTTTCTGAAACCTCTCTGTTTATCACACAGTTTGGCAGTTGTACAAAAAAATGTGTAATGAAAAGTTTGGGACAACAGGGAAAAAGTATGACATCTATGTCAAAATCTGCAGCTGTTAAGCATGGCTGCTACCGTCCCAAAATTTTAAAAAAAATCAACAAATATACAATATACTTTTTAAGTGTTATTCTGAACCACAGCAATCACACCCCTTGCAGTAGTTCTTTCATAAATGTTGCAATGTGGGACTGATTTTTTAGCTGGCACGGGCCTTCGTGCAGACAACGCAGAGACAGATAATATATGTTTAAGATTTAATGGCTACTCACTTACTGCTAGTATATATAAATAATTTTGCTTTTGCCTTTTGTCGTTGTAAGTGCAACTGCAACACAACTATGGCTTTTCTATTTTGTTTTCTATTTTTATTTTGGAGCTCACAACATTTAACAGTCACCTGTTTCGTCCAAATTTAGGGAACAAAGTTTACAGCTTGAACCACAACATTTTTAAGAAATTTATGCAATAACTTTCTGACACAGAAAATGTGAGTGTCTGATTTCAAGTAAGACCACAATTAAAGTCTGATCCAGGCCTGAAACTCACGTGCAGTGTGTTTACAGTGATGCTCACTGACTCCAATACTAAACTTGTTTTTCAGCTTCAAGATTCTTAGAAAAGGAGCTTTAAAAGAATGTACAGGTGAGACTCAAAGAGACAGTTACTGGAAGCAGAGAAGTAAACATGGGTGAATCCCTGTCACATAAGTGGAGAGAAAATAGTTACTTCTGAGAGATTTTCGTCACCTTAAACACTTTTATATGTATTTAACAGAAATGTACACATAGCAACAAACAAGTCTGAGCAGCTGTGAGCACTGAAAGACTGAGTTTCATAAATTCATGATTCTTTTAGTTGAACTGTTTAGTGTTTTATTGACTGTAAACTTGTAAATCTGACTTAAATGAAGATTTACCATTAATTTAAAGAAATGTACACGTATTACAGATGAGGTGATGTAAAAATGTACACTTTCAAACCCACCTCACTGTTCTGACGCAGCAGTTTGTTCAATGACACTGAAGTTCACTAAAACAGTGATAGGTTTTTCTCTTGTGTTGTCCAGATAATTGAGACACACTTTTTTACATTCTTACTTGTACAAAGTTGACTCTGGAAAAACAATGACCCCCAATACTTTTATCAGAATGTTTCAGCTTCTCCTAATCCTTCTGGTTTCACAAAAACTCAGGTTGAGCTGAACTAAAATTCTGTAACAGTTTAATATTTGATGTTTTACAGCTCTAGGATATTGTACTAAAATATATGTTGATGTAGACGTTGGACAAACTATATTCATCTGATTCCTCCATGCAGCTATATGGTTTCAAGCACTTCACTGTATTTTAGCAAAGTCTGTCTTTCTACTTTAAAGACAATGAAAAGTGCATAATAAGGAAGCCAAAAAAAAAAAAGTCAAAAGGAGACAAACTGGGAAAAGTAAAGATAAAATCAAATAAAGATTCAGGGTATGTGCATCATGACCAACAACTGGCTCCCACAGATACATTCATTTAGCTCTTTTTTCTTGTCCCTCACTCCATTTTAATTCACCTTTGCTTTTCTTCACTTTTAAATGTCTGTATAAAACAGTAGCTAGTAAGTAAAAGAAGAAACCTATGAAAAGCATTCAAATATTTGACTGCACAGCATATATTACGATGAGTCTTGCTACAAACGTTTAATAGAAATCCTAGTAATTACAGGATGCCTTTTTTTCCAGGAAAATATGAAAAACAAGTTGTTTTTTGCTTAGTAACTGTGCGCTTTTTTGGGTTTACGTAATCAGTTCTGAAACCGTTTCATAAGCGAAAAGGTCGACAAGGTTTCTCAACCCAAAGAGGAGTTTGAAAACCAGCAACTGGCATTAAAACACACCAGAAATCTCAAAACTGATTAAACTGAATGTGTTGCATCCCAAAATCAGGTTTATAACTATGGAGTGAAATAAATAAAAGTGAACTCATTTTCACCAGATTGTCTTCGCCACAGTCAGGGGGACGTGGTAGATTTGTTAGTTTCATGTCATTTACAGCTGATTGACTCATAGCACACAGATAATACAGTCTGCTGCGTATGCTCAGCTTAAAATCAAACTAAATTGAAGTTTTTATTCAACATACCACAAACACAAGATGTAAAGTGTTCAACACCTGACAGTCCAGTGTGTGTGTGTGTGTGTGTGTGTGTGTGTGTGTGTGTGTATAGGGGTTTACGAAGATTATATTTTAAAAACAGTACGTGAAGATCTCCGAAAAAGCAAATTGTAAGCAGTATTATTCAAATTTAAAGTCTTATTTTAATTTTGATATGTAATTAAAGTAAGTGAACTCTCTTCTTTAATCTTTCCATGAAAGCAGGATCCTCGTCAGAGCAGTGAGACTTAAACTGCAGTGCAACGCTGCTGCTGTAATTTGTGGCTGTTTATCTGTTTGTTTCAAGAGGCTGAAGCGTGTACGGAGGCAATGAAAGTTTGTAGACTTTTCTGACACACATTCAAGGTCATGCCTACATTTGTACCTCTGTGGTCTTCATTAGAATGTGGTTAAATGAAATGTCAGTGTGACTGCATTTAGTCAGAGTTGGGATTTGACAGATCTCTTCTTAGCATGCTTGCTCCTGTGTGATCCAGCTTCGGGATCAGAGCAGTGCTGACCTCACCCCGACAGTCCGCTCGTACAGCTGCTGTGATGTTGATGATGTTCAGCAGCAATTTTATATTAAACTTTATTTCGAAGCATGGACAGGAGTCAGAAGCATGCAGACAAAAACAGCAAATTAACAAATATTTTTAGAAATCATTCCCTACTTACAACCTGCAGCCTTTGAGTCCACTCAGACATACAATTATTTTTTTCTTTCTTTCTTTACAACAACCACAAACTCATCTGATTTTGGGAAGCAGCTGCATGTTCTTTACTTATGTGGATATTATTTTCTGACTATAGCTGCTGCCAGACGTCTTTTTTTTTTTCCTCTAACTCCTGTTTTAAGAGGCTGCAGCTAAATTGGTAAATTGTTTTAATGGACTGTTAATGCACTTAAAGACTTCAGGGTGCTTGTGCATGGTTGTGTGCAGACATGGTCAGATATTTTCTTTGCTTTTATAGAGAAGACAACTTCGGTCTACTGTTCTTATTTTGGACACACGTCACATTGTCAGGACACTCTTTAACTAGTGGGAAGTCAAAAGTGTACAAATCAAATAGTTTCAATTGATTCTTAACCGGAGAATGGAAATTGCTCATGTCTTATTAGGATGACTCCAAATCAACCTTTCTCATTCGTTCACAGCTTCATATAGTTCTTCCCAAGAAAATTAATGTAATGTTCATTGATTGATGGCATTATTATTGTTTTCTTGTGATTTATACATTTTTAAGTCGAGAAGAAGCTTTAGAAATACCAACATTTTAGTGAAAAGGGGGATAGTACTTGATACACTTTAAAACTGAGTCCTTTCCTATTTACTGTCTCATATTAGTTTCTTCAAACTCACCTGATTGAACACTTGAATGGCTAAGAATGTAAAAAATATTGATCTTTTAAAATAGCATTGAAGTGTATTTGTCAAGTAGACATAACTAGTAAAGTTTTTTTGTTTTCTTTTAGTCTCTTTTAGTTTAAATGCTACAAATGTTACAAAAACAGAGCCTTGAAATCTTTTTGTAATTATTTTTAGTTGGCACTGGGTTTTCACATCAAAGCACAGCACCATGAACACACCTGCAATATAACACTGGACACATGTTGTCCAGGACATGATAAACCATCTCTTGTTCAGTTTTCTCTCATGTTTAATGTCAATGATCCACTTTTACCAGTTCTTGACCAACATATTTAGCAGGTTAGTCAATTTTTTCATTTAACAAATATCCCAGTAAAACTCAGAACATTTATTTTTTTCACAACTTTACACCAGTTTTTTTTGTCCTTATCGTTCTGTCTCCATACAGATACATCAGTTGTTTTATATCCCATAATGTCTTAATAGCTGCATTTGCATCATCTCAAAAAGTCTTTAGTGCATCTCCAGAAAAATTAAGTATGGTTCTTCTCCGGGATAATTTCCAATTGGTTATTTTTTTTTTATCTTGGGTGTTATGAAGAACAGAATTATATTTGTCCATCCAAACTCTTGTTGTGCTTGTGTTAGTAGTAGCCCACAGTGTTGTGTACATTTTATAACATTTGTCATCTGAAGCTTCAGCTCAGATTTCCACTTGTTACTTATATATAGTTTATTTATATTTATATATAGACTCTCCTCCAGAGCTTGGTAGAAGGCTGAGATGACCTGAGGTCTGCCCTGGTGATATGCATCCTCTGTGATGTTAAATATACTGTCATATCCATGTCGAGGTCGGCCTCAGAGTTTTAAGCAGCAAAAAAATATAAAAATAAAATAAAAATCTGGCTCAGTAGCCTCCTATTCTGGTACAGTGACACCTTGCTCTGTCCATTCTTAAACCTTAACTCAAACATCCCTGTTTTAAATTTTGCTTCAACATCTTTTCTTCTTCCCATTCTCAGCTTTACATTTCCTGACTATGTTTTCTTAAATATCAAGAGTATATGTTGTTATTAAGTCCATCGTATGCTCTATAGTTCCAGACCAAACCTGTCAAAACCAAAATTTGAAAGTCCCTAACTTTCATTCCCTCCCTCATAATCATTTCATTTCAATTCCAAAAATCTGCACAGCTGCATACAGGTGGAGGCACTCAGCTCATTGTTTGACATACAAGTCAGTCTCACAGAACATAATGATGAGTCAAGAATGAGTAAAGAATCACACACACTTTTACACTATATTAGAAATGTATACAAAATAAGTTAAATATAGAAAATATCATGCAAGAATACAAATAACCTTACAAATAAATCCAAATCTACAATCTTACTCAGAATTAGTTGAGTTCAGTTGAACACAGAAGTAACTGTTTCTTTCATTCATATTTTTATTGTGTGTCTGCATGTTCTGCTCTCACTAATGTCCTCCTGACCTGCTGTTTCACTTCTCACAAGCTGTTGTGTGTGAGACTGAGATAGAGAAAGAAGATTAAAACCTATAAACCACTGACTCATACACGTATGCATGTTTTAACACGTTTGCAAACTCTCATTTTAGTTTTAGTTTGACAAAATAGTTTTAATGGACTTTTATTTGAAAATATGTTTTTAAGTGACTCAGAAAGATAAAGAAGAACCAGGATATTCATGCTTTTAGAAACTTACACACTTCCAGATGTTTGCATGTTTTCAGGACTCAGGCACTTTTTTTGTCACTTCTACAGAAGGGGTTATCTTTGAGTTTGATCCACGTAGCTCTTTCAAGCCAGTTCATTTAACATCCCTACGTTAATGGTGCTGGGTTAAATTCTTTTCTTCTTAGGTACATTTTTATATATTTATATTTAAAGTGTTTCCAGTATAACAGAGAGTCCTTACCTACTAAGTGTTAGTTGCTTCAGGCTCACAGTTGTGAGGATTTTAGCAATTGTTTAAAATGTTAAAATAAATTAGATTCTCAAAAAATGTTAATTTTAATCTCTATTTTTTTTTTTCTAAAAGTGTTGCAACTTATAGCTTCTGGAGTAAAATCCTCAGTTTTTTCTTCAAGAACATGTTTTATCATGAATGAAAACAACTAAATGAGGAGTAAAACTCTTACAATATCAGCTGTTTCACACCTGATGACTTTGACGCTTTTTGAAAACACTACTAACCAGTTATGTGTTCCAGCTGCCCCCTGCCCTGTCAGATGAGACGTCTCAAACACAGCTGAAAGATAAAAGCTACAAATACAGGCGAAATCAGTCTCTCTGCATCCTAAGTTTATCTCACTGTTGTTTATTTAAACCTGCATGCATGTGGCAGATATCCTTTAAGATGCTGGTCAGCCATTTTGTTGTGGCCACTCAATGGGTTGGCAGTCAGGCATGTGAGAGCTTCTGCTGAGGATTAACTGACTGATAAAAAAACTCCTTTATCATCATTAGTGCCATTGTTTACCAAGTCTACGTGTGTGTTTCTCCTTGCCTGGTTGTAGGAGTGGGGTTTTTTGGGGGGTTTTTTTTAGGTGAAACTGGTAATAAAAGCCTTTCGGAAGCAGTGCAGCCTCAGTGAAGCTTCCTCATGTCTGACAGAAAATGGCTGACTGTACAGCTGAAGGCACAGAGCTCCAGAGAGGCAGAGCAGCACTCCTGCATCTCTGCTTGGGAGAAAAGCTCCTGCTAAAGATGTCAAACTGTAAGATATGAACAATAATGGTGTTTTAAACAATGCATTTTTATACCAGAGGGGAATTTGAATGAGAAGTTTTATGTTATCACAGATTCTACAGCTTTGTATTTGTGAAATCAAAGCTTTGCAGAACATTTTATTTTAAGATAATGTACTTAAATGTTTCTTGTTAATTATATAACAAACATAAATAATGTGTTTTATATTGAAATGCACAGAACAGAAAATAACAGGTTTAGACAGATACAGTGAATTAAATACAAATAGCATCCAAAAACAGTGACCAACCCTGAATCTATTCTCACAGCTACAAACCATAAAAACAGACCAAATCAAACACACACATACATTAATATAGGAGCTTATTTTGGGACTGATATAAATCTCTGTGATCACTTGTGTTTTACATTACAGAGGAAAAAAAATAAAAGACTGATGTACTGCATAGGATAGATGGAATTAGAGTTTTTTTAAAAAGAAAGTTACAAGTTAATGCTTAAAATCTGAATCAGGTCTAATTTACATGTAAGGAATTTGTTCTGGTGCAGATGTCAGCACGATAAAACAAAGAAAAAAGACAGAAGATTACAATTAGCTGAAGAAACCAAAAAAAAAGCACAGTAAAACAACCGTACATGCTTATGCAGTAATTTGAAGTGTACAAATACACATAAGCATTATATAGAGTGAAGTAGCAGTAATATTGAGAGGTAAGTGCAGTGTAATGAGCAGCTTGGATAAATAAAAAGTGCAAATCCATAGTGTGCTATAAAAATCTGTTGTAGTGATCAATAGCTGTAGTTTTTAAATGAAGTACCATGTAATATAATGCATCATTGTTGTCCATGAGTGCACTTTTATCGCGTTTGGGAGTCATACAAAACAAAAAACAAGCAGACTGACTGTGCATGTCTCTCAGTGTGTGTATATTTTCTTATGATTTTACCTTAAATCTCATGTGTGTGTGTGTGTGCATGTTTCCAATGTTTCTTTCACATTATCCATAATATCAGTCACGTTAATTTAAATGTCTGTGTGTATTTCACCATTATGTCTGAGCAGATGCAGAATCAGTCTTGCCAAAAAGGGGAACTGTGAGCAGTCTGTCCTGTGAGCCGGAGGGGCTGGAAAAAAAAACAAAACACTGTTTGTGTCCTACCCCAACAAGGAGTCCCATCCCTGTTACCTGCACTCACGCACATTTTTTTCTCCTAATTACAGTCTAAACTCCATTCATTTGCAAACACAAAAGCACCACATTGTGTTTTGTTTTACTTTAGTGTTATATATGTTTTTATGACATCTCGGTGTCGACCAATTCATTCGTGTTGTGCCACAAAAGTTTTGTATTCCTGAATCTTTTTGTGTGTGCTTTTGTTTTTTTGTTTTTTAGGAATAAAAATATGATCACAAGAAGAAAGAAAATGGGAAAATACTGCAGCCAGTGAAGCAGAAGAGGAAGGTGGAGAGGAACAATGAAGGCTGTTGGGCCCAGAAGGGAGGGAGGAGGCAGCTGGATGGGCAACGAGCGAGTTTAAAGCAACCGAAGCCTTTGTTTCCAGTAGCACCGCCCGAAACCATGAAAGTTAAGCCAGTTTGAGAGGGACACATGCATTCCCCCACCCGCCCGCACTCAGAACCAGTGAGAGTTGCCTAACTCCAGTATGGGAAGGTAAACAGGTGTGACTTCTGATTGCTTAAGCATGAATGACTTCTGTTCTTGTTTGATATAAAGTGTGTCATCGCAGCAGACAGCAAAAGCTCTCCAGCTACGAAAACATTCCACTTTTCACAACTTTTTTTCACATTGAAATCAGTAAATAAGGAATTTATCAGTAAATAAAGAATTTATCTCAAGGACTTAATGTAGGTTTGGGTGTTACATGTGACGATGTGAGTGTGTATGTGTCTGCAAGTCAGTATGAGGCAGAATGTGTGTCTTTATTCAACTCATCTGTTCTTGATTTCAAGAACTTAATGTACATAAAACTAGAAGGTAAAGACCTAAACAGATTTACTTTAAAATTATTTAAAAACTAGACTCAGCATTGCTTAATTTGCCCACAAATGTCAAATTAGGTCTCATCTGCTGTATTACATTGATCTTTAGTTTTGCTTACACACACTATGAATCTGCAGCTGGGAAAAAGAAACTATTCTTAAAAAACAGGCAGAAAGGTGGAGCCACGAAAAGAGAAAGACGAGTCAAGTCCCAACAAGTACAGTACCAATGATTCCACTTGCTAAAAGGAGTCCTAACAATGATCCGACCAGCTAGTGCAGCTGAACGAAGTCACATTTTGTTCCAGCTGAGCTTAAAACCCACATTTTAAAGCGCCTGTCAGCCCCTGTCTGGATATTTGACATTTTGACCATTAGCTACAACTTTAAAGCAGCAGAACAAGGGAGGCTTGTGAATGTGAGCAGTCAGAATTAAACAGTACAGGTAGATTAATTCCCAGGTCAGCTGTGGAGTCGTTGGGAGGAGCATGTTACCACACCCAGCTGATGTGACTCTTTTTTTTGTGGCAAATTCTGGAGCAGTTTTTGAGTTTATTGTCATCGAAACTTTGCTGGATGAGAACATTTTGTCAGACCATGATGTAGCAGGTGTGTAGAGTAGCACAGGCTGCATCTTACACTAGTTCTGCAGTTCTCTGAGCAAATAGTCATTGGACATCTTTCATATATGGAGTGATCAGGTCTCTGCTGAGGGCTTGGGGCATAAAAAAAACAACATGAAGATCTCCTTTTTTTTTTTTTTTTAAAGATTAGAGAGGCTCAGCTTTCTTAAAAAACAGCACCAGCATCCCCTAACTCTAAAAGCATTAGTCAGTCCTTGTGTATTAATTGTTTTCTTCTAAATTTGTAATATGTATCTATATAGTATAATATAATATAATATAATTTGTAATATCTATCTATATCTATATGTGTATATATATATCCTGAGTAGAGGTGATCTGGTAAGGTTTTTGACAGTCAATGCCAATGCTTGTAAAGCACTTGATTGCCTTCACACTCGGCTTCCAGTTTCGTAGTAACACCGTCATGAAGGTAGCAATGTCCCATTTTTGTCAAATAAAATGCTGATTCCAAAAAAATCCTATGCAAGGAGGAAGTTGGTGGTGCGACAGAGTTAAATCGTGTTACACTGAGAGGCCTTTCTGTTTTTTAGTTTCATGTTGACTGGTAGAAATTGGATGGACACAATAACAGAAACACCTGTCAGTAACATGCAACAAATTTCAGCCTCCAAAATGATCATTAGCTGACTGCATGCGTCTCTAAGGCCTCTCTTTTAAACAAACTGGTCATTCCCTCACAAAGGCAGGTTTTGCAGGAGGACTGTTGTATTTACATTGCATTAGTTTTTGCTAGGTGTCCTACGTAAGCTGGCTGCTGGTTGTTTATTGAATTCCCTTAAATGTAATTATTTTTCATGGCAAAGAAATCTAAATTCTCTCTCTTCAATGTGTGTTCAGTCACTCAGACCTATCGAAAATCACAAAACATGTGCATTTAACACCAAGTGTGATAGACTAATTTCAGTAGGTTGAGCTGCAAACTTTGCAAAGTGGCACCTTTAAAAACTGGCTTAGTAAAATTATCCAAATCTCTACCATATTTACAACTGATAACACTCACAGGCTGGTGTTCAATGGTGAATGTTGGACATAACGGGATGCTAGCTAAGGTTGTGTGGTTACTTCTCGCATACCTCATACCCCACGTCAGTGATCTGAAGTGTGTGTATATGTCAGTGCGTTTGAAGCGTGTGTTTGCTGACTGTGAGGTGAGGTGTCGACTGCAGCAGGCTCCTCACGGTGTTCGCCAGTTTGAAAATCCCAGTGAGAAGAGGAGACGCAGCGAAATGACGCTACAGGCTCTCACTGACGTTATGTGGGTTTCTAATAATGAAATGTCAAACTGCACGTGAAGTGTAGAACGTCACACAAGGTGTGTATTTTAAAACAAAAGTAAAACTGCTGATTGAAAAGCTTTCAGCATATTGCTTTGGCTTAAACTATTTAAAATTTCTCAAGACATTATTCTTTTTACTCTTCAAGTAGCTTAAATGATGTGGTTTTGAGTTGTAATGTAACAGCTTTGTTGTCACAAGAGTGTGTGTGTGAGAGAGAGGATGTGCGTGTGGATCTAGTTGTGTTTCTGAGCATCTACATACATATATTCTGAATTAAAATTGGGCACAGTGTGTGTAAGGCTGATATTGGTGTTATGTTAAAGGTCTTTCACATGAATGTTGGTAAATTTCAAGACCAGTGTAAAAGGTGAGTGAGTGTGAGTGTCTTTCAGTGTGTGTGTTAAAGTGTGTGGGTCTGATTGTGTTTCTGAGCACCTACCGATGTTCTAAATGACCAGCTGGGCACAGTGTGTGTAAGGCTGATTTCAGATGTCAGTGTGTGTGAGTGTGTGTGTAAAAGAGAGAGGGACAGTGTGCGTGAGTGTGTGTGTGTGAGGGTGATGTACAGTGTTTTATTAAGGATTTCTAACATGAATTTTGGTACATTTAAAGGTATGATGAGAGTCACACATGCTGACTCACACATGTTCCTTGTGAGTTGTATTTGTATGAAGAAACATTCAAACTGTTACCATATGAAATGTAAAAGTACAGGAGAATGACACACACACACACAGCTGAAAAGTGTGTGTGTGTGTGTGTGTGTGTGTGTGTGTGTGTGTGTATTGTGCACAACTGATTAAGTTCAGAGAGGCGAGGCAATATTTAAACTTACAACTGAAACATTGAAATTGTATTACGTCCTACTAATAAAAATAACTACAGTTTTATATTTTAGGAACCACTAAGTTCAGTTGTGTGTCACACTGTGTGGTGGTACTTTTAACATGCAAAACTGTGACACACACACAATGCACAAATGTGAAATGTATTTTCCTCCTCACTTGTTTAATATCTGAGAGAAAACTAACTCATGCAAACACTTTTCCTGCATGCTTTTTAACATAGATTTAAGCAGACTGACCTCACAGCTGAAAATTCTGATTATAATTCTGTTCTTTTAAATAACAATTTAACAAAAACACACAATTAACTGATTTCATCTGTCATCATTTTGGGCATTTTTGCAGTTTTCATGCTCAGGGATGCTTGTTGATTTGCCGTTATGTATTAAAAATACATTGCAGGAAGAGGTTTGAGTGTTACATGTAGCGGTGTGTGTGTGTGTGAGTGGGTTTGTGTGCTGGTCTGTGTGTCTCCAAGTCTCAGACGAACATGATTCATAGTTAGGGGTCTGTGTTTGTTAGATTTCAACGTGGATCTTTATTTCTTTTCATATATTTTGACTGTGATAATGAAAACTTTGATCAGACTAAACAGACCTAAAGAAACATTAAATGTGGAAATGTTTGGGGTTCTTTTAGAAAACAAAAAAATGCTGGTGGTGTTAGAGCATACACACATGCACTAACACCACCAGTAAACGTGTGTGTGCATGCGTGCGTGCGTGTGTGTGTGTGTGTGTGTGTGTGTGTGTGTGTGTGTGTGTGTGTGTGTGTTGGCCCTTCTGTCTCCAAATCAGTATGAGGCAGAGTGTGTATCTTTGTTCAGTGTATGTGAGAGCAGACTTGCGTTCAAAAAAGTCTTGTGTATTGTGACACAGTTGGTTTAAATGGTTTGTAATGGGATCTCTTTCATTTTTATTCTCTTGCAGAATAAACACTTGTGACAGCAGCCACCGTAGAAGGCAGCTCTCCACGCTCAGCACCATCTCCTCAGCTGGAATTAAAACACACATAACGGGTAAATTACATGTTGTATGTTTCATGTCATAGTAAAAAAACAAATTACAGCAAATGACATAAATTCTGTGCACTGTGTCCAGTTGCATTTGTACAAAAAATTTACTCATTATCCCTTTTTTAAACACAAAATTACTGACTAATAGAAAAAGAAAACTGTAAAATATTATTTGATCAGAAAGCACAGCTGTTGGTGGCTTATTTTTTTAAGTTAGAAGCCTTACTAGTGGCTGATCTTTTAAAATTTCAACACACATGACAAATGAGTCAATTTGTCTGCTTCCAGAAGTTGCCAGTGTGGAAAAAAAGGAGAGATTGTAGAGTTTTATACAAGTAAAAATGCAATATTAAAACAAAACAAAACAAAACAAAACATATATTATACCAAGCCAATAACGACTGATGTGTGCTGTAATGTTTGTCTTTGACAGTCATCCCTCCACTAAATTAAACTACAAGATGTTCAGATGTTAAACTGCTGTCTTTTTTTGTTGCTGAAAATACAATGTAGACTCCTATGTGTGTCCTCAGATTGCAGCTGCTGTGAGGCTGCTGTCGCCGTCGGATGGAGCAGGAATGTAGGTATGTAGGAAATCAAAACACGGAAAGCTAAATTGTAAACGTTGGTTGTAATATTGTTGAGAACGTGTCTGATGACTGTGTCGGTTGTCAGAGGTTTTTAAGGCTGTGAACATGACTCCCTGGGCAGATGTTTGCGAAAGGAACTGTCAGTTTTTGGAGTTCAGAAAGAGAAGCCGGAGTCCTGTGTAACTCGTGGATATTTGCGACCATCAGGGCAGACTTTGAGACTCAGTTATAAAGTAATCACGCGGTGTTTTGCTTGTGTTAGGATGCTGCGTTATGTGACCGGGATGCTTCTTCTGAAAAGTTATTATTAAGCCTTAAAGGAGTAAGTTGTGTTACAGACGCTAACCGGTGGATATCATCAGCTGAAAGGGCAAAAATGGGACAAGGAGCAGCCGCTGTGGGGAGGACAGCTGTGCGTAAAGGACGCGGTCTTCTTGCTCCTCTCTGTCAGCTGTTTGTCTGATGCTCGGACAGTTGTGGAATCAGGGCAAGACAGAGGCCAGTTTTTTTTTGTTTTTGTTGATATGTATAACTTATGTGAAACTTTATTCGTGTTAAAGGGGAGGTTCTGCGTGTCGCTGTCCACTTCTGCTGCGCTAAATTGCGCATTTCAGCACCACGGAGGTGGACAGCAACAAACAAAGCCCTGAGAATTCAAAAAAAAAAGCAAGAAAGAAAATGAACTGTCCTCTAGACTCCGGAAAAGTGTGTGTTTAAACTGCAACAGTGCCAACAAAAGCCTTATATGCTATTTAGCTAATGTGGGGAGGGAGAGAGGTTGACATCAGTAGTGACGGTCGAGGCATTTTTATTGTTTTTGTCATCGTGAGAAATTATCGGCACAAAGGAAACGTTTGTCCGGAACGCTGCACTTTGTGTGTGAGTGAGTGTGTGTGTGACTCTTTTTTCCTTTTCTTTTACATGATATTTAAATTCTGTTCATTTTTGCCAACCTTAAAAAAAAATCATCGTCACATTAACAAAATGCAAGAATAAAATTGGACTCAGGAGTGTGAAGGTATGGAAAGAGAAACTAGCAGGAACACGGTGGGGGCAACTACTGATTTGTGGTGTTGTGGTGTCAAAGTGGACGGTGGGATTAGAGGGTGTGTGTGTGTGTGTGTGTGTGTGTGTGTGCGTGTGTGTGAGTGTGTCTGTCGTTAAAATGAGGTGAGCACGAGGCTCTGATAAAGTGAGAGAAAGTGTGTGTGTGTCTGTGTGTTGAGAAGAGAGGGCAGAAAAAGAAACGTGAGAGCAGCTTTGTGTTGCAGGATTGAGGGGAGCTGGTGTGTGTGAGAGAGTGTGTGCTCAGGGCCATCGGTGCTGGGAGTTGTGTATCCATTTTTCATGTCTACAAAACAAAAACGTGAAATTAGGAAACACTCGA
>NW_007577752.1:279298-416559 GCF_000690725.1 Stegastes partitus | reverse complement strand
TGATATTTAATTATAATCTGTTCAAAGAAAATGTAAAATTAATTGTGTCTCTCCTGAAAAACTCATGTAATTTTGTTGGCTGTGCCACACTATGCTTGTTTATCATGCGAACATTCCTGTAAATGTCTGTTTTCAAAATATGGGTGCATGTTAGAGCCTGTAAATATTTGTTGAACTGGCTGATATTGGCTGTGCAGTGATGCCAGGGTACAAATTCTTCAAATGAGTGCCAGAAAATAGATTTTTGTAAAGATTATTTTATATTTGTAAACTGTATTTTACTCTTCACTTTGTAACCTGACTGAGAGACAGCTAGTCACTAATACATTTAATTTCACCCCCTTTTGAAAGCGTTACACAACTTGCTGCTCCTTTTCTCGGTGTCACGTTGACTTCGATCCCTCCACTTGTGTCAAAGAATGCGAGCAGCTGCATGATGCAGGTCGGCATGTGGACACATTTTTATACTCTTGTCCCTCTGCTGAGTATATGACAGGCTTTGCTTTGTGCCACAGAGCCTCGGTTTGTCAGGATTTCATGTTTAGTTTGTGTGTGTCTGAGAGAGACAGACGGGGAGCATGGCGGCAGATGGGGTGTGCTGGAGACTAAAAAATGCTGTTGCAAGTAGCCTCTGTAGGTCGGAGTTGGTGGGGAGGGAGGGGGGGGCAGAGAGCACATACTGCTGAGAGAATCGTGACAGTCGGATGTGGTGAAGCATCGGGTGTGTGTGAGCAGGACTGGATCATTCGTGAACGTGGGAATGTGAAGTATAGTGAAATAAAGCGATGGATATCCACTTGCCTGTCTCAGTGTTTATGTAACACACGCACACACACATCACATCTCATCTCCCCGCTTGCTCAATGTTTTGGATGGGGAACTTACGACTATGGGGCAATCTCGCGAGAGTGGGAAAAAGGCTAGAGAGTGGAGCTGGGGCTTGTAGTTTTTCCTCACGAAGAGCTCGTACTTGCATGTTGCGGCAGAGGAGAGTGTAGAAGAGTGCTCTGGCGCAAACACGAGCGAATCTAAGAGTCAGAATGCCTCGGTGCACCTGATTTCTACATTTTTCTGTGGTTATCAGCAGTATGATGCAGACTGAATACTTAAAATAGAAGAGTGACTCATGTCTACTTGGAAGCAGGCTGACCTCACAGACTGGCATCAGTTTAGCCAATAACCTGCCTCCAAATGCTCTCGATGGGGCGGGAGGACGCGCACATTTTTCACCAATGAGAGCATCCTTTCATTCATAAAGTGGTGTGGGCAGTTTTTTTTCCGAGAGCGTGGGTTTGGAGGGTTTCATAATCCTGACTGAAACCGTCAAACCTGTTCTGGTGGGAGCCAATGACAGACTCCGGATGGGAGCTGCCGTAATGTTTGCCCAATCGCTCCTCATTCCGGTCTCCCTTTGACCCACCCTGCTTCATACAGAAAATCGAATGAATGGGGGAAGCTCTGGACTTGTCTGACATGTAAATGCGCCTACCGGAGGGGCGGACGTGCGGAGGAGCAGCCGCTGCAGCCAGTGAAGAGTGGCGGAGGGCGGCGCGGAGTAGGAGGTGGGCGGTGCGCTTTAAATCAGGCTAGACAAGTGTTGGGGGAGTGTGTGTGATGCTACAACCTCCTTATAAAGGGACTCTCTCTCACGTTGTGGCTTGGAAATTAGAGCACATTGCCTAAAATTGAGGTCTCCACATACACACTCTCACACACGCCGAGTCACCGAGAGCCGCTGCCATGAACTGGATGAACGTGGAGGAGATGATCCGCAGGGCCGAGACGCCTCTCTTCTGGGTCGGTGCGTTCACTGTGGCCTCCCTGGCGCTGTGGCTGCTCTACAGGCTCATCTCAGGCTTTAGGATCTGGGTCTGGGGAAATGGGCAGCTGCTCTCTCCGAAGCTGGGCAAATGGGCAGGTGAGTGGGGTCACATAAATTTTCACGCCACCTACAGCACATCACGGTCACGAAGAGGGCAGCTCAGAAGTAGGCAGGTGGACTCGACGTGCAAACACAAGAATGAGGTTATTGAGCTCAAACTTCACTTTGGCACAGAGAAAAAGCTGCGTTCTTGTGCGTTTTTTTTTTCCTTCTTTTTTTGTGTGTGGCTTAATTCAAGGGGAGGCTGGTGTTGCGTAACAAGCGCAGGTAAGCAGCTGATTGACTGACAAGATAATGGTCCTTATTAGCTCAATTGTGCTTTTTCTTCCTCCTCGCGTCAAACACAGCACCGTCTGCTGCCAGGGGCTCCAATCAGCGTTTTCACCCACATTTGGAGCGGTGGGGGGATGCCCCACATTGGTGAGCCAGGAGCCAAATTGCGCAGGCTATGCGCACTTTTCAGAGAGCTGTTTTATGTGGGTGAGCTCTCAGCCAGAGCACTACTGAACCACATTAGCCCATCCGCATGATGTAGGACAAACCCATATGCTTAATTAAAATGTGACCTACATCTAGATAATTTTTCACTTATCTGTGTCACACTGGAGTGCTTTGTCTGTCATTCTGACACGTGTGTTAATCTATTTTTTTACTTTGTATATCTAAATATTCAGGCGATATTTAGTCATTCTTTTGTTTGTGTCGTCGGTTTCTTTTAAATCATTCCTTCCGTTTGCCCTACATATTGTTTGCTAAAACTAGAGTGTCATATGTAGGATTTGACTGTTTAGTGCACTTTTTGGCCAAATGGGAGTGATTTAGCCGTCAAACATGAGTATATTTTGGTTTGGTGGAGACTAGTCTCATAGGAATCGCCCTGCCATGGCTTGACCCACTTCTCTAGTCTCCTATGTGGAGAAGACTGCTGCGTCTGGAGCCTCTTGCTGCGCAATTTGCCAGCCACTCTCCCTCGCATCGGGATAGGTCGATATTCTCCCCCTTTCTGTCATCCAAAAACCAGGCGGATGTTCTGAATGGCTGTTGTGTGTGTGTTTTTTTAATAACACAGATGTTTATCTGTGCACCGTGACGCACTTCATCTCCAAATCGGCGTTTTTATTTATTTATTTATTAAATGGATGTTTAATTGATGCCCTGTGCGCCATAAGAAGGAATGAAATGCATGACGCAAAGGTAGGGTGCTTTTAGGAATGACTAATGCACATTTTTACTGATTCTGATGGAAGATGCGGAGGAATACCGGTGCACACTGATGAGTCATGCGCTTGTTCATCGCTTCGTCATCCATTGGCCGTATAGAAATTGTGATCACCACCTTCACTCCACCTCCACCACCCCCAGTGCCTTGTCAGATATAGCACTAACTTCGCACTCGAGGTTTATCTCTCGCATTCTTAAGAAACCAAAAGTGATTTCTTGTGTTTATATAATTTTATTCTATGAGCCAGTTTTTGGTGCATCAAATGTTATCCCCAACATGCTCGGCGTTAAGAGTGAAGGGGAAACTCCTGAAAGGTGCATTTCAGCGAATGATTCTTATGTAGTTCACCTAAAGGCTCGTGGAAAAAAAACGGTTATCCAACTTTTCCACAGCGTCGCATTTGTTCTTGTCTACTCTTTTCGTGAACTTGCACGCCACTCCCTGAAACCAATTGCCTGCCACCAGTCTGACAAGTCTGGTGTTTGTTTCCAATCACAGCGGTTGGAGATGGCAGGAGGTGAACAGGTGTGTGAGTGAGCAGGGGTGGGGGTGTAGCTGTGCGTTAGGGATGAGGTGTCCTCCTCAGCTGGTTGTACCAGATGCGCAGGTCTGCTCAGTTTAGGCAGTGGTGTGATATGTCTTTTACGCAAGTGGTGAGACTCCTTGTCCCCACCTTTCACCTAACGACAGAGACGCATGTTGTAACAAGTTTTACTACCTCTAACACGTGAATAGTCTCGGAGCTTCTTTATTTTAATATCCATGAAGCATGTGTCAAGCCTTGTCGAGTTTTACTTCGCTCTAAAGAAATCGTCCTCTGACTTCTATTAGTTATACTCCACATCTGAATCCAGTTTTTTTCTCGAGAGATGTCAGGGTTTACAAACCTTTATTTATATCTAAGCAAGTAAATTCTGACTGTGCCACATACAACACAAACAGGAAGGTTGAAAAGTCATGTCACTCTAAGAGTGTAGATGAGGAAATATATCTATTAACCAACAGCCTTCCACTTTTAATGCAAACTGTAGACTTGTAGCAAGTGGCTGATTATGTGAGATTTTAGCAGCTACAGTAAACTCAATCTTTTAAATAATAAAAGTAAGAACTCTGTTTTTTCCCCCCAATCATGTATGATTCTAAGAATTTAATGAATCTATATATGAATCTATATATGAATCTAAGAATTGGTTCTATAGAACCAATACTTAGATGGACTTGCTCTCTAGAACAACCAGAAAAGTTTCATGACTTGACTCATCCTTTAAACATGTGTTTTCTACAACCACACATGGTGGTTAAACACGAGGCAGCTGTGCTATTTCCTGGTCAGATAGGCTTGAGCATGGGCAGGTGGATAGTGCAGGTAAAAAAAATCTCTTAAAAGTGGATCAGATAAGAATAACTTCCCTTTTCTGCAAGCAGGTTTGCAGTTGATATTCTTTGGTTTGAGGAAACTTGTCAGTTTTTCATGTAATCACTGCACTATCTGTGTCTGTGCTGAAGCTCTGCAGCTCTCACATGCAGAGCAGAACAGAGCAGAGCAGGGATTTCTCTGGAGTTCCTCTGCCAATGACTGGTCTTCCCCTTAGTGTTTGGGACTCCTAGTGGCAGAACAGCAGAGCTGCAGCATGAGTCAAGGCGGCTTCCCCAGCCTTTCTGCTGCACTGTTTCCACAAACCTGCTGTCAGCCCAAACCATGTCTGCAGCTCAGCTTTTCGTTCTTTTCAATCCTGAGTGAACGAATGGTCGTTAAATACTTTTTGAACCTTTTTTCAAAAATAAATTCTTGCAGATTTTAGAAATGAATCAATGCACCAGAAGAAATTTTAAATATTTTCAACAATGTGCAAGAATCTGTCTTTTAAAAGGACATTCAGTCTGAACATTTTAAGATTATTTTTAAACAGATGTTTTTTTAAATGATGCAGTGTTGCGTATTTCTGCTTCCAGTGAAGCAGCTTTTCAATCTAATGTGTAGTAGTGCTCAGTTTTCTCCTCTCCACTCCCTCCTCCAGTCTTGGCCCTCAGCATGCCATATTATATAAGGGAGCCAGTGTCTGTCCTGTTGCGTGTGTGCGAAACTCCATTATAGGGAAATAAATTAGACCAAAGGGAGCTTTTTGCAAAGGGGGGGAGGGATAGTGACGTGACATGCGCCTTAGAAGTGCCCCCTCCCCCCTTTGACATTAGAGTTTATTGAGAAAATGGTCCTATTATATAAGAAGGATGCAGCCATTCATCAGTACAGCACAAGAGTGACAAAGACTTGGGTCAGCACTTACGCAAGAATTTGCTTGAGTTTGATTTGGCTCCGGGAATACACATTTGCTGCATCCATGTTTACCAACACAAGCTGTGGGCGAGTCAGTTGCAGACGCTATTAATTATTGTGTGATAATAATGTTCTGTGTATCTTTTTTATGAATAGGCATTAGGCTTCATTCATGGTAAGGAAAATGCACACATGTGAATGAAATTTATCCGTGTGTGTGTGTGCGCGTTTCAACTGAGGCAGGGTCTCCACTTCTTCATCCTTGTGAATGTGCTTCCCCCTAGTGCTTTGTGTGTGTGAGAGAGTGTGTGGGCGGAGAGAAAGAGAACACTGCTGTTCATGTGATGAACACGCTCTGTGACACGTGCTGCAGCCAGGGATGCTTGGTTTAAAAAAAAAAAAAAGGGAGAGAGAAAAATCCTCTGCATCTCTCTCATTTCAAGCCCTTCTCAATCCCTCCCCCCTCGCTCACTTCGTCTCACCCAACTCCCCATCCACCAAGTGTGGCTGTTTCTCTATATTTTGCTCTTTGTAGCTACAGTACCGCTCCTCTCAGAATGTTGTTCCCTTCTTCACTTTAATTTTTCCTCATTGATCATGATCACGAACACCTTCTTACAATGTGTCACCACAGAATTCCCCCTCCATTAATTTTGTATTTCATAGCATTTAGATATTTAATTTCTGTCCAACACTGATATTTGTCAATGCACAGTTCATCTTTATTTTTTTTAAAAACAACAATGCACATATTAACTGTTAATGCTGTAGCTTCACAAACACTCGTGCTTTTCTTTGTCATATCACATTAAAATGAATGCACCAAGACTAAAAGAACAGTTTAAGAAGTATAGTTTCTTCTTCTAGTTACTTCTGAATGATTTCAGTCATTTTTTGAACATAACTTGTTTAAACAAATGATCGTTTGTGTCATAAATATGTTTAATATTTTTTTGATTAATTGTTTAGTATTTATGCAGTCTGATTCACACCTAATAGTCAGGAGCCCAAATTATGTCAGTTAAATATCAGATATAAGGTAAGAGGCAAATCTCTACAAAAAGTTGGGTCACGGGCGTGTTTGCGTTTTATTACAGTCAACTCGCTGCTGATCAACAAAGTGTTTGAACTTTAAATTGCCATTTGAAGGCTCTGCGCTGACAAAGAAGCTGAAGCTTCTCAAAAAATAAAGGTGAGGTGATGATCTGCATCGGCACAAGTTCCTTAGACAGAGCAGCGTACAAGTGGCTGTAAAATCTTTGCAGCTGAAGCCCCAGCGACTCTCAGAATGCTTTTTATTTGCACATCAAGTTGCAGGCACCCATCACTTTAACTGAGTTCTAGCTTGACTACATTTTGCAAAGGGAATCAAGTTCAATAACAAAGTAACTGCTTATACAAGTTGTCTAAACGTACTATACTTGACTGCCAGCATATTTGGAGTCTGTGGTTTATTGGCCTTTGTAAAGTGACACAACAAGCTACACTCAAACATACCAGAAAGGCAGTTTGTTCAGTTGTGAGTATCTGTTGAAGTGTACTTCAGGGTTTTGGGTGTCAGTCTTACTGAGACGAACCCAAGCAGAGGAATGTGCTGCATGAAATCATGTTCTGTTCTGTTTTCATTACCCAACAAATAAAGTCCCATCATGACGTACATGGGGAGTGTAGGAGATGAAACTGTTGCACAGCGGATTCCCATACTTTTATGTGTGGTTCAAGTCTTTAAATACTAGCTTTAGAGTAACTTCACATCGTTGCATCCACTAGTATGAGTTGTATCACTAATTCAGGGATGTAAATGATACAATGGGTCTTTTCACTCCTGCAACGTTGAGGTCTGAGTGCTTGCAGGTTGTCATGCCTACCATCAAAGACTCCAGCAGGTGATTTCACTGATTAACACCCCTTCAGCCAAAGGACGGACTAATAAAGTTGAATCACTTGCTTTAGGCTTTGTTTGAAATGAAAACCTCCACACAGTACAGTCTGTTCTTAAAAGCACACGGTCAAATAGCCAAAGTTTGTTTGCTGCTCAAAAATCACCTTGTCTAAAACCAAGTAGTTGTGGTGAAAGAAATTGATTTTAAACAAGGCATGTGACCAGAGGAGGGAGGGGGGACAGGACTATTTTTGCTCTGTACCCAAATATAGATGCTGGTTCTATCTTGGGCAGCTCTGAAGTACATGTTCTCTTTTTCTCTCTCTCTGTCTCTCACCCTCCCTCACCTCATCTTTCCCTCTCCCCCGGCCTGATCAAGCTTTATTTTTGTCGACTTTTATGCTAACCATGTGACTTTCCTCCTCTGCTAATTAAAGCAGCATGTGTGTGCGTTTGAATGTGGAAGGTGGGCGGATGGAGAATGGGGTGAGTGTTTTGGGTGAGGGATGAGGTGAGGGGGGGGCTCTGTCTTTGGATCTTCTGCTGCATCCCTCCCTCCATCTCTCTCTCTTTTTTTTTTTTTTTTTTTTCTCTCCCTCTGAGGTAGGAGGGGCTGCTCGTTGATAGGCGAGTTTGGGGTGCGACAGATTACATAACAGTACGTAACGAGAGTGGGGCATACAAGGACCGCAGTCTCTCCTCACTGAGAATCTTAATTGGGGGTTCGGCGGTGGTGGGGAGGGTTATGAGGAGTTTTCGCACTCATTTTAGTTTGGTCCTCTGTCTTTGTGTAAGTTCATTCGTCCAAAATAAAATAGAATAGCTTACCCTGTGGGTAACCATTCCAGTGCTCTCTACAACTAAGAACTAGATTAACTTATTTTTACTAATCACCACACCGTCTTGTGAGTGAATGATCAGGTACAGAAATCTAAATGACCATATTCAGAAAGGTTTTCTTTTATCTTTGAGTATAAGCTGCTCATGTTCACACTCGTGCCTTCTCATGCCATCCACGTTATTCTGAATCAAAGATTTTTCACAAATATCAGCAGATAAGGTATTTGTGGTTGTTCTGTTCTTTTCCCCCTGCTCACCAGTTTAGATCTTCTGTGTTTCTTTTTTTCCCCAAGCCTGCAGTGCTCATGCTGGCATCGGGGCTTTAGGTGGAGGGCTCAGGATGCAGCAGCAGCCTGGCCGTCGTGGCAATGATGGTGGGGGATCTTGTTGGTATTCAGGTGTTGCAGCAGGCAGGCAAGCAGGCAGCTCCCAGACGAGGCAGTGCAGGCGCTGCTATTTTTACTCCTCCTGCTGCTTTTTTTAGACCCTCAGAATAGTGAGCAGGCAGCGGCAGGGGCTGCTCCACTGCTGAGGAGGGAGGGAGGGAGACAGGAAAGGCTGGGGGATGTCAATACCTCTGGACGTGTTGTGCAGCACTAAGCACAGCAGAGCTGTGGTGCAAACGCGCCCCCATCAGGGCGCCTCAAAGCCAGCGTGGTGGACCAGTTTTCTCAGAGGTGTTGGAATGGGGGAAACTGGGTTCAGAGTACCGTTGCTAGGAATGAATGAGAGGCAGCAGTGCACACATCCACTCCTGCCAGCGCATGCATTCATGGATTCACACACTGCTTTTCAAAGCCCTCTCCTGCATCTCCATTTTTTTTTTTTTTCATTGCACACAGCACTTTCATACGTGGTTGCCCCCATCCACACACATTCACCCTTTGTTGTCTGCGTGTGAGCGTCAGTGCTGCTGTCACTCACGTGCTTGCTTGCGTAGATCCTTCTTTGTTACATTATATCTGTGTGTCACTGATGTAATGCATTGCTCACGTGAGGGGAATTATATCCTGCTGGGAACACTGGGAGATATACATATGGGCGTGTGTTTGACTGACGTGAATAATGGGATTTTTGAACATTGCGTACTTAAACCCATATATCTGACAGGCTACTCTGCTTAGAACCCAGAATATTTTCTTCTCGTATCTGTTGCACCGGTGATGGCTAAATTTATTTAGAAGTTCTTATTGTCCCCTTAGGTTTTTTTTTTTTTTTTGATTCTTGTCTTTTCTCTGAAGAGGAGAAATTACTTGTTAATTGACTCCAGCATAACTTGCATCCTGCTTTTGTTTTGTTTTTTTACACATTTCAACAAAATCTCCTCCATATTAGTTCTACATTCTTTCTTAATCGTAATTCCAATATCCTGCTGATGCAGTTTAGTTTTTTGTTGCTGTTTTGTCTGTTAGAGCAAGAAAATACCTTGAGTGGACAAAAAAGATAATTTTTCTTGTCATTCATTCATTCATTCGTATCAGTAGTATCATTAAATAGGCAGATCCTTGTACTAGTGCTTAAATTATGTGGGTTTTTTTTTTCCATACATGCACTGTGACCGTGTCAGAATAAAAATGTCTTTTTAATTTTAACTTTACGTATTGGATACATTTAAAGATAAAGCAAACTGGAACCTGACTGGTTTACCTCAACACTATAGTTCAAATGGCACAAACTTGCAGAGTGGAAATTTTCCACTTAAAATGCTCACTTAGAAATAAGACTGGAAAGCTGGAGGAGTGACACAACTTTTGCATTCTGCACGACATGCATCTGACACATGGCACACAGGTGTCATGTATAAGTTCAAAAGGTGATGTTGTGCCTGCATTATTAGTACTTAACACATTCTTGCACGCACACCTCATTTAAAGTTCCAAAAGTGACGCTGTACGTGCATTTTGGTTCACTCTTGATGCATTCCAGCATACAGGTGGAGTTCTCTGCACCTGTAACTCAGTCATGCAAGAGAACGTCAAGCGTCCCAACTGTCTTTGTATGGGGGCAAATGGTGCATTCCCTTGTGACAGGAATGTGGTCGGTGCACTGCGGCTTCTTCGTGCGTTTTATGTTGTTTTGTTCTTGCTCTTAGTTTCAGCTGTCATTGCTTGTCATTTATTCCTCGATGGAATCCATGGTTCTAGTTAAAGAGTCAAAGAAGGTGCCTATCATCAGTAGGACATTACCTCACATGTTCATACAAGGTACCTCAGAAAAGCCTGTCTTGCAGTTATCTCTGGCAGCCTTTTTGATTGTCATGATCATGAAACAGTTTCATGCTCTTCTCTTCTACACTGTGTTTGTTATACTTCTTGAATACTCTTGAATTAAGCTTTAAACTTGCATGATAGTTATAACAAAGAGGCTGATTTTACAGTCCTCTTTTTGGAAATGAGGTTTCCACCTGTCGTCCATCACATGCATCATTTCCAGTGTCGTGGATTTGTGTTGAATATGAACTCTGTAGCTCATAAAGCAAATAAACTTTATCCACTTCATCATCATATCGACGGGGATTGTCCCCCCACCCTCAAGCCATTTTACTTTGCAGCAACTGTAGCCTCTCCCAGCTTCTATTTGCCTCCACCTGCATCTGCAGCGAGGGGCTGACTTGGTACAGCCTGCGCCCATTGAGGCTTTTCTGCCACGGAGCATTTCATTCTTAACATGGGGGAGGTTTAAAAATAACCAGGGATTCTGCTCTCTTTTCACTTTTGACTTTGTGCTACTCGCTCTCACTCCTCTTCTCTCATTCACTCACTTGTTCTTCTCTCTCCCCCTCCCCTCCTTCTCCCCCTCTCCTCCACCGCGATCTCTATTCTGTCTTTCTCCTTCACTCATTCGTTCTCTTGCTTCGCTCCAGTTCTATTTTTAGCCGCCCCTAGGATCCCTCATCACCCCCCGTCTCCCCCCCACCCTCCCTACCCCACTTCACCCTCCTCCTTTCTCCTGCTCAATGTTCGTCATCACTCCCTCCTCTCTGCATCCCCTCTCTCATCTTGTCTCTTTTTCCAGCTCTCCAGCTCTTTGCCAGAGAATGTCCTCTACCTCTATTAATCTTTCATCAAGCCGTGCTAATATATTCATGATTCACAACTGTGTGTGTATATTCGTGAGTACCCCAATCTCCCCCTCACCACCACACCCTTTTTTTTTTTTTTTTTTTTTTATTTTTTTTAGAGCTCTTAAGATCTTGGTGTGATGACACCACCCACCTCAATATCAAAGGGAACAAAATATTCCCATTTTGCTTCACAACTCATTCTTTGTCCTACATGTTGTCTGTGAGCACCAAATGAATTTTTTTTTTTTTTTTTTGTCCTATGTTCATTTCTCTACCTGCCTTCTGTCTTCCTTCCCTCCATCCTTTCTCCCCACCATCCTCCGTCAGTCAAGCAGGGGCTGGGGTTGGTGGGCAGTGAGTGTTTAAAAATAGCCCTGCTTGCTTGACAAGGTGAGGAGAACTCTGAACACAAGAAGAACATCAGCTCCTCTCTCTGCTTCCGTCTCCTCACACTTCAGCCTCTTTACCATCTTTTGTTGTGCTTCTAAGAAATCCTCTGCTTTTACCGAACTGTTCTGCACCTCACTGATTTGCCAGCATTCTCCTTCCTCCACCTTTTCTCTAAACTAGACACACCTGATTTAACCTCGCCAGTCAGATTTGTCAGTATATAAAACTGATAGGTGATTTGAGGCTGTGTTCATGTGCTGGAAATCGTATTGTTTTAGATCACAGGAGCTGCTCCCAGTGAGGTATCAGTGGGTGTTGAGGGCTTTGTGAATCCTATACTGGCTTCTATCTTTGTTCTACTTTAATCTATACCATTTCATCTCCACCTCTTTATAATCTCTGTTCCCTTGGTTGTCTTTGTAGCTCAGTCTTGATGATTTGTCTCCTATCTATACCATCTTAGGCTGTATTATATGCATCTCTGCGCCAAAAGTGATCTACACACTCACTTGCGTGTGTGCACGTTAAGCATCTCATCCACAGGAAGTGTTATTTGACTGATGAAAAAGCTGTCATTATAGAGCAGGTGGATAGTATTGTGGGATATGTCTGCCATCTGATTTGCTTTACAGTACTGTTTTTCACCCGTGAAGTCCTCTGAATTAACTCCATGTTGAAGTTTAAACCATATTGGTGATGGTTGCAAGTAGCCAAACTTGATTTGAGCATGTGCCATGGGTTTCAGAACACGTGTGTGTTCATGTTCATGTGTGAAAGCTGCAATGCAAAAATAACAAACACTACAGGTAACGTAGTACCAAAGCAGTAAGTCGGTGTACAGTGACTTGTCAGGGTTGCTGATATAACATGGCTGAAGCCTTTCGGCAGGGTTAGACTAAGATTACTCAAACTGAGAAGAAAACCGAAACCATGATTTCAATCAAATCATTCTTTCAAAACCAATTCAGTATTTTTGTTTCAGATTTTAAGGAGCATACTTATTAACTGAACAGAATTTGACTTGGCCCTGCCCTTCTGTGAAAGTGTACCAAGACAACCTAATGACCTTTTTTCTTTTCTTTTTTCTTCTTCTTTCTGTTTCTCTGCAGTTGTGACGGGAGCCACGGATGGAATCGGGAAATCCTATGCGGAGGAGGTGAGGCTCCTGGACCCTTATTTATTTCATTTCTTTCACGGAAAAGCTGTGACTCATGCACATACACGCACCATGTTCACTCAGAGGCCACGGTAGGGGAGAGCTCTTACAGGCCTATTAACGTGTAAGAGAGTCCTCACACACGTAAACACACACACTTCAACATAGGCTTACCAACAGAGGTAACAAGCACACGTTGAACAGGGGCTACCCTGCCACGTGTTTGGCTCATACCAGTGTGGGCGAGCTGGCTGTACAATATAGTCATGTAGGGCCTTTGACTCATGCTGTTGCTGTTGGTGCTACTGCAGGGCTAGCTGCTTGTCACACAACAGCAGGCCACAGTTTTATCCAGTAAATGTATGCAGAATATTAAGGTATGCTTTCATATGGAAGAGCATCATTTCCAATAATTTGAGATGCGCAAACAGATTACCTCACTGTAAATAGTTTGCATATTGAAGCCCCAACTTTTTTTACAACAGATATTGTGACTTGTCACTGTTGGGAATGAGTGTCTCAGTACGTTATGATGGTGAACCAGCATGCACAAAACACATCCTCCCTAAGTAGAAGAAAGCCCTCACATGTGCAACAAATCAAAAAATCTGCAGTGAAAATAGTCCATTCTGATTTAATGTACACATTCTTTCCACTCTGAAGTCTCTCTTCTGGAAGCATGTTTCTGAAAAACTGAGCAAAACCAGTGTGTTTTTACATAAAAGTGGAGATAGATGATCATGAATTTGCTTCAGAGTCGTGGTGTACTTGTAGAAAGTTGAAAAACACATATTTAAGAAAAAATGTTTTTACATCATATACATTATTGCATGATGTGTTTGCTCCTCTTGTTACCATCTATAGTTACCACTTCTTATGACTTTATCAAACTTCTCTGAAACAAAGTCAGAAAAAAAGGCAGCAACAACCTGACAAATCTGCTGCCTTCGTCGGCACGCTTTTATAAAGAACACATCATGTCATCATAATCAACAGAAACACTATTTCACTTGAGAGGAGGATGTATGTGACATTGTTCTCAGTGCAATAAAATTATGATCAAACCTGTAGAGCTGTTACTAACCGGTTTTTCCTTTCTAGCTGGCTCGTCGAGGATTTGCAATGATGTTGATCAGTCGCTCCCAGGACAAGCTGGATGACGTTGCAAGGTCGCTTGGTAAGTGTGCATAAAAGTGTGTTTGTCTCCACAACATCATGGAAAGCTGTTTGGGGTTTAAAGCACAGCGAGTGGGTTGATGAGGATGTGTGTGACGTGCAACCTCCCAGCCTGTGGGCTACAGGGTCTCCCAGGCCTCGATAGAAGGGCATATGTTCTGCATAAGGAGTTAGCGCATAGTGAAAACAGAAAAGTGAGTTTAAAAAAACCCACCGTCACCCTGTGCACAACATTGTGGATGTAATAGCTCTCCTTTTCAACACAATGTATTTGTTTTACGCAGTGTGTCATTTTGTGAGTAGTTTCCTCCAAATCCCATTTTTCACGCTCTTGTGCATCCTGCTAAGTCAAGCCTTCATTCTGTTAGAATTCTGGTGAGTTTAAAACCTGCAGCCAACAAAGCAGGCTGTGTTTTTACTCCCTCACTGTTCACATGAAGAAAGACAGATTAAATATCTGGCCCAATGAAGTGGAAAATCATGGACCAACCTGTTTTGAGATATTTGCTACAAACAGACTTGGCTTGTCTCATTCAAGTCCAAAACAAGTTGTAAAATGAGTGTCCATATGACAGGCAAAACTTTTGTCCTCTTCCATGCTGGCTTGTCTCCAGATTAAAACAGAGACTGAATAGTGAATGTCCCCCCTCCCATTAATGGTGCCCTCTCCCCGACTCGCTCTCTTTCCATCTGTCTCTGACGTCTCCCACAGCGCAATTTCCCCTGTCGTGCTTCAAGTCCACAGAGGGGGCTGATGGGTAGTCACGAGCAGGGTGCGGCGTGCCAAAGTCTGGCACTCCTCCCTCACGATTAGTCTGACAAAACCGCCCTCCTTAGCATGTAACAGGGCAACCCACCCTGTCCCACCTATAATTTTATTGTTGAACGTGCCTCTCCTTTATGTTTCACAATCGTCTCATTTTGACTCGTCGCACCTGCTGGCAATCCCAAATTTCTCCTCCAATTTGGCAGCCTCAGACTTAATATTTCTGCTTCTTTGCCATCATGTCACCAGCTGCTTTTTTCATTTTCTTGATCAATGATCTGAGCTGGATACAGATTTCAGGGAGACTCCAACCCATAAGCCTCTTTTTTTTTTGTTAAATTTATTGTACTCACCCCCACCTCACATCCTTCTCAGGTTTTAATCTGGTCTCAAGTCTGACTGAACACACACTGACACACTACTGGCCTTTGCCAGGGCACATCCCAGGAATTTTCCTCTTATAACTCCCTCGGCCACCTATCAGCTAAACGAGTCTTTGGACAATAAATTCTAATTGCAGCAGGCGCGTCAAACATGACGAGGTAGTGGAGGGAGGAGGGGGAGAAGACCACTCGGCTGGTTTGTTGGTACACAGTGCCCTCTTCAGTTGGAGCCAGACAGTGGCTGGTTTCATGCTTCATTCGTTTGAATGGATTGAAGGTTTTGAAACAGAGGATTGCTCTGTTGTTGGGCTATGTAATCAGCTTTTGCACAAAGTGCTGGCTGATTTGTGATTCATGGTATGAATGTGTGGTGTAAAGGCATTGCCCACTACAACGAATGATCTGAAACATGCCGCCTTCTTGGCTTTGTTTTTGTTTGCACACCATTTGCAGGATGTAACTTTGATATCTGCAGTTTAAAACACTTTTTGCTCATTTCTACACCTAGATATCATTTTAACTTGGATACTTCTTTTACCCCTTGATAGAGGAGCAGTATAAAGTGGAGACCAGGACTATTGCCGTCGACTTTGGCAGGACAGACATCTACCCAAAGATTGAGGTGGGGCTGGCTGGTCTGGAGATCGGTGTTCTCGGTAAGAACAGATGGTTGCAACTTTTCTGTCTCCTAATGACAAGAGAGTGTATAGATTTATCCCTCTGCTGTTTCCAGTGAAGACTTGCAGGTTATACATGTCTACATGTTGACCTCGTCTTGTCTTCAGTGTCGTGAACAGTTATATTGCAAAGAGACAAAGACTAAAGACATCTCCCAAAGGGTAAAGCGACACCACAAGACAAACTGCATGCCAATTCCACTACGAGCACATGACACTCCCTCAACATGTGCATTCAAGCAGCATGAGATAGCTTGTGTTGACAGCATGTGGTGAAATGTTCACAGTCATGAGCATTTTAGAAATTTGACAGAATTCATGGGGTTGAAGGGTGTTGTGACTTGTACAACTGTTGGCAGGGCGTTTTTTACGTTTCACTATATAGATTCTTATTGTGTGTTGAGCAAAGTAGGTTCACTTTTTTTGAGATACTTGAATTCACATCTTTATAGCGTCACTGAAAAGGAAAAGTTGGCAGTGTTGCACTTACTACTGACAGGGTCATGTTTAAGGTCTGCGCTGTGGCAGTGTGCAGTTTCTTTACCATCTAACCATCGAATCAATAATCTCTCCCCATCTTCCACATCTCTGAGGCTCTTTCATTTTCAATGTCTGTCTTGAGTTTAAGCTTCAGAGACATTTCAGCAAACGTCTTTCGGACACTGATAAATCAAGTTGTGTCACATGTTTACAGGTGCACTAAAATCAGAGCTGTTGATATAACATTTACATGTTGAGACTCTCGAGTTCACGTTGTACTTTTCAACTAAACATTTAAGGTACTCTTTGTTCTTTTTTATGATACCAGTTGTGCTCTACTGGTTGCAAGGTGTGGCTGTGTCTACTGTGGAGTAAATGCCTATTTCTAGCTTGTTTGCTTTTGCTGCCACCTCATGGTAGATATTTAAGATAGTTTAAGTTCTCCAGCTTCAGGTTATTTAATAAAACAGTAGAATAATTGTGCTTTTTCCTCACTCTTCTGTCATTCAACAGTCAACAATGTTGGTGTGTCTTATCCCTATCCCGAGTACTACCTCCACATTCCTGATCTGGACGATGTGAGTTTGTTTTTCACATCATATCCTCTTTATTTGCTGATAGATGCTCTGAGTTTCTGCTAGTTTATTGTGACTTCAAGACCTTGAAATAACTAAAAAAAAAAAAAAAAAAAAGCACATAAATATTAAAATGTTTAGTTTTGTATTGTATTAAGTCTACAAATACTTCGCTTCTTTTTATTCCTTGGCTTGTCTTCCTGCTCTGTCTTGTATAATATTTAACGTAAGTGTTTAGCTGACTGGTGCTTTCTGTGTTTCAGTTTATCACAAATATGATCAATGTCAACATGACCTCAGTGTGCCAGGTAAGTTTGCCTCCTTCTCAGATGACTTTGTACTCTTTATCTCTGCTCTACTACACTCAGCCCGATGATTCATATCACACCCCAAGTGCTTGTTTAAAGCTCATCCATGGGTATCACTTTCGCCCTTTTTGTTGTTTTCCTATTCTTTTTCCTGTCTCCTCTTCTGCTGTTCATACCATGGTACCTGCAGTGTCTCAGTTGTTCCCAAAGCAACGGTGGACTACACCAACGCTGTCTGTACTCACCACCCACGCATCTCTCTCTCTCTCTTTCTCTCTCTCTTTCTCTCTCTCTCTCTCTCTCTCTCTCTCTCTCTCTCTCTCTCTCTCCCTCTCTCTCCCTCTCTCTGCTGGTCTCTGCCTGTCTCTCTCTATCCCTCCTACTTTTTGTCTTTTTCTTTCAGATAAAACTCTGTCCTCCGTTCCCCTTTCTCCTTGTTCTCCTTCCTAAGTTGTGCGATTGTTAACTGAGCTTGTTGTTCTTTTAGATGACCCGTCTTGTGCTGCCCAGAATGGCTGAAAGGTGAGTTAAATGATGGGCTTCCATGTTTTGCGACACGACTGTAGTCAAACCTGGGCATAAAGGAAGAATCTTGGCACAGAGCTAAACAGGGAATCCCAAAATTAAACAAAACTCTTTTTGTTTTGTGAGAAACAGTATTTGGGAGATGACACTTTACAAAGGTGACTCTTTTACTGGGAAGTAGGACAAGAAATCCTCACCGAGCCGTTTCCATCACTGCATCTCTCTTTCCCTCGCCTCCTTTGTTCACAATGCTGACAAGCTTTCAATTCACACAAAGTGCTTTTCCCACCCGATTGGCTGCTCTGTTCCCATGTGATTCCTGCTGGCCAATAGCGGAGCAGGCACATTTGGTGCCGTGTGAGGCTGGAGCGTCTCCACTACATCACTGCAGCAACAGGCTGCCATGGCAACGCACAGGGCCACTACCACACTGTTTTAGTGTGTGCAATATCACTTTGTGTGTATTTGTCAGTGTGCTAAATGTGTATAGACACAGGGTTCCCACTGGCCTGGAAAATCATTGAAAGTTTGTGGATGTGATGTGGAGAAAAAATAAGGACTTAGAAACACTTCTGAAAATACATTTATCCACTGTGGTGGGGTCAGGTCCTGAGGAAAGCCTTGTTTAGAATTGTGTTACAGCAGCAGCATTGAAACTGAAGATTTCACAAGGCTTTTTTTAATGTTGCAAAATGTGAAGTTAACTATAGCCTTCTGATATGTCATTTTGCTGATAAGTTTAAGTCGTGGAATGTCATGAATTCTCTCAGCACTCGTGTGTCTGCTGCATTCTTGAGTGTCATCTTTGCCTCACAGACAACAAAATAAAATTCTACATTTTTCTTGTTGTGTTTTTTTTTTTTTTTCTTAGATCCAAAGGCGTTGTCCTCAACATTTCCTCCGCTAGTGGCATGTACCCCGTCCCTCTGCTGACAGTCTACTCTGCAACCAAGGTATGTGTGACATTTGGGCTTGTGTAACTTACAAACAAGCAACACTTCTACCTTGAAGTCAAATGTTTACATTTGTGTGTGATACTTTCATCAAGCTATCCTACCTTTCTGTGCACATTTAAAGACAGTGGTAACAACAACATTTTATAGACTGTCAAGTTAAATGTGACCTTCTTTGTGTGCAGGCCTTTGTGGATTTCTTCTCTCGTGGCCTTCAGGAGGAGTACAGGCGTCAGGGCATCATCATCCAGGTGAGTTCGGGACTTTTCTGGTGGAGCTTAAGCCCTCAACTTCACACTTTGTGTTTTTTGGGGGTTTTTTTGTTTTGGCTTTTTTTGGTTTCAATTAATGGCATACTCAACATTTTTTTTTAGCTTTTATATATATATATATATATGTGTGTGTAAATGAAACCAGTGGCAACATTACAACATCCCACTTCTAACTTTGACACATTGATCATTCTCGTTTGTGTTTATTTATTATGAGGTTAAAAATAGCATAAATTTAAAGGATGTTTTCCTTACATGTTGAATCACTGCCTGAATATCTCGGCTCATAAGTGAACATGTTCCACATTTGCTAATGGCTCTGTAAAAAAGGCTGAAAAAGCTGCTTCTCTGATGTTCTCTGAACTCACTTGCCTTTTCAACTCAATAAATTACCAAATCAAACTTGTTGCTCCCAACCAGTCTTACTTGAAGGGTGATGAAATCCAGATTGAGTAATGCCTCTGATGTGGCATTGTTGCCTTCCAAGCAGTGGTATTTTTAAAAATATGTTGCTGCACATAAGACTGGTTTGTTCTGTTTATAGCACCTCTGAAGTCCCTCACTCATGTGCCACCTTGTGGTTGGAGTGTGTAAAGGAGTTTCAACTGAAACAACAGTTAGCAGTAAGATTTTATGCAGTTTGAGCAAAGTGTATGTTGAGCTCAGTCTCAGAGGAGGACACATGAATTGCCAGCCTTTAAAATACAACTTTGTGCCCAAGCTGCAAGACTGAAATGTTGGTTTTAATCAAGAAATTTGTCATATTCTGATTTTGTTTTAATTGTTGTTGGGCCAGGATATTTTTTAATGGCAAGTTTAAAGCTCATCTCAACTGTAATTATTATTTTTTGTCTTCCTGCAGAGCGTGCTGCCCTTCTTTGTGGCCACTAAAATGACACGCATCAGAAAGCCCACCCTAGACAAGCCTACCCCAGAGCGCTATGTGGCCGCTGAGGTCACCACTGTGGGTCTGCAGAGCCAGACCAATGGTTACTTCCCCCATGCTGTCATGGTAAGAAATGGAAACCTTAAAAAAATGAAAATCTAAGCAGGAATACATTCACTAAACTCTAATATTACTCTAATTTATCAAGTGTCAAACAAAAGACTGAACTACTTTTCTCAGCAGCTGGTTTTTAAACCTATGAGTGACTTTTAATCCATATTCAGATACAATTACAAGCAGGCTGCATTTAGTCAATACAACTGATATAAAAGCTTTCAGAAATGACTACATTTATGTCTTTCAATTAAAGAAAATACCATGAAAGCTCTCATTCAAATACAGTGTAAATGTAACCCCTTTTTGTATTGTTTCTATGATCACAGGGTTGGGTGACCACCAAACTGGTGCCGAGCAGTATTGTTATTTTCCTGGGAGCCAGAATGAACCGTCTTCAGCGTACTGGATACCTGCACAGGAGGAAGCTGCGGGAGCAGAAGAATGGAGCGGGTTTCAAGAGTGAATAGGAAGACGGCTGATGAAGATGAGGCAGCCTCTCAACTTTGTCCTGGTGAAGTGTTTCGGGAAGGGAGAGATTGTGTAAGTGTGCAATTGATCCTCCAGGGTTGCCTCAGATTTCCCCTTTGTGCCTTCAGTAAACATGCATAAGAGTGCATGTGTGACTGTATTTAAAACTGTTGTTTGTCTGGAGAGAAATGGAATAAGAGGGCCAGAGGTGAAACAATAATATAATGCTGCTCTTGGCAAAGGACATGAATATTTTTTTGTCACTGACACTGATGGTGGAAATGATACGGCGAAAAAAGTGACCTGCTGTTGTAAGCAGTGGAAAATGGTGGTGGGATCTTTTTTTTATATAAATATAGATGTGTATAATTATTTATTTTATATTTGTATGGACAGAAAAGCCAAACTCAGACTTTAAACATTAGCTTCCAACCTGGTTCTGTTTACAAATTGATGAATATATTTAAAAATGACAATATCTGCTTTCTATCATGCCAGTTTACTGGGATGTCTCAGCTCACTGTGCATTGGCTCTTTCTTTTTTCTTTTTTTTTGTTTTTCTTTTTTTTCTTTTGATATTGTGAGTTTACAGTCTGTTTAAAATGACATTTTGTGGTGGGTTGTTGTTGTACCAGTGTATCGCTTGTTCGAAGCCAAATTTTGTCATTGTTTTAAAGTGCCTTTCTCCTTGCATTATTGCTGGAAGTGGTCAGAATAACTGAAAGGGTACTTTGTGGTTTTACTTATTATGAAAAGATCTTATCAACTGGTGCTATGTCCATGTGAGCTACTCGGTTACTCTATTTTCTGCCTCTAGTCACAATGACAACCTGTCACTTGTTTTTCAAATGTGTTTTGAGAAGATTTCATAGGAATGGAGAATAATCTCAGTTGACTGTGGTGCAGAAATCCCTCCACTTAAAGTTAAAACATAAATACTGGAACGTTTTACAACATTACCTGTGGTTCCACATTTACAAACAGACTGGTTCACATACAACCAAAGGTTTGCTGTAAAGTGCTGAACTGCTCCTCTTTTCTCGTTAGTTACCAAATCAGTGCCTCATATGATGTAGTCTGACCTGTGCCTCAGCTAAGTGTTTTTGTGAATGTTTTTTCCTTTCTAAAGTCTTTTATATGCTTGGAAAATAAAAATGGAATTTCTACATATAAAATGTGCCGCAGAAATTATCCCACTGATGGCAACTTATGTTTTCTACTGTTTGTTAATAAAAGCTTTGACAAAGAGCATGGTGTTTTGCTTTTCTTTTTTTAAACGGAGAGTTAAAAGTTAGATTTAAAGACTTTGATTTGCTGATTTGGGGTAAAGAGAGATCACCAAGCTTACTCACATTCACACCTAATGACGATTTAGAATCACCAATTAACCTCAGCATGTCTTTGGACTGTGGGAGGAAGCCGGCGTACCTGGTAAGAACCCATGCAGGCACACAAAGAACACACAAACTCCACACAGAAAGATCCCTGGCCGAGATTCAACCCAGGACCTTCTAGCTGTGAGGCAACCCGCGGAAACAACGTGCTGCCAATTGATTTAGCTGCTTTTAATTATTCTTTTCCATATTGGATTGATTTAAATCCAAAATTTACTGAAGTAAAAATATCTAATATTAAAATGATAAAACTTCACTTTGCACAATGCTCCCTGTCAGCCTCTTGTTGTACACGATAACATACAATCTGCTATATTACAACTCCATACTTAAATATATGCTGCTGGTTAGTTTAATTTCATAAATATGTTTTGAATGACGAAAACTGCTAACTCCAACTTTTGAAATACCATAATGTGCAGGGTTTCACCTTCAAATACTGTAAAGAACATTTCTGAAGAATAAAGTAACTTAAATAAAATTGATACACGAGGCACACATACCTTAAAGCTAAGCTTAATAAATCAATAAAAAATGTAATTCTTGTGGAAATTATACAAAAGGTAAATTCACAGCCAGCAAGTGTGTCCATCAGAATTATTTATTACAATAAATCATACCAATGTATACTGGCCTCCATAACACTAGAGCCAAAAATGTACAGTCACTTGTCTCTCATACTCCTCCCAGCAGGGGGGAAAAACAGTGGAGGTCTGTCTCAGGATTTTGATGATATGTTCCTCTAAAAAATTATTTGTGTGGGCTTCAAAAGACAAGATAAAGCCTCTTGTGCACCCCAAGACCTCAGGGTCAATCTCAGCTCCTTCACACAAACAAAAATGCCTGAGAGTATAACCATCACACTACAGAGCACAAACTTAACATATGAAATGTGCAACAGAACAACATACCTAGTTTCAGCAGTAAAACAAGTCAAATCCAAACGGTTTAAAGTACTTTAACTTGCTTATAATCGGAGATTGAAGAAAACGATCGGCCGGAACTATAATTCCACATCTCAGTTCGGGATAGGATTTGTTTTTCTGTAACACCCCTGCAATGGCCGTCAAGGCACAGGCGCTCTAGCTCATGAGTAGTCATCACGCTTCTCTTGGCTCCGTCGTTGGATTTTAGCTGCTGTTTCGGTGAGTATTTATAGGTTTTGCTTGAACATAAGTCATTCAGGTGTTTGTTGCGTAATTTTGATATTTACAGCGGGTTTATTAATGTCATTTAAAGTTCGTTAGCAGCTTCACACAACGTTACTTGTCCTAAACAGCCGCCGTCTGAACAAAGTTAACAGTTAAACTTGCTAATTTAGCAGATCAGAAATCCTCCCAGATGATGAAGTTTAGTAAGTAAAGGATTTGTAAAAGCGTTAACAGCTGCGTCCTGAAAATGCAACTTCAGCTAAGTGATTTTAAGAACCTTCATGATTCAGTAACTAGCTTAAACTCCATTAGGATTTATTTTATTCTCAGGTAAACGTAAATTACCTTATTACCTGAGGTAAAATTCTCAGGTAATAAGTGTAGAAATGATGAGGGAAGAACACAACACTTGTTCATGAAAGACAACATTTTAAAATACTAAAACCTACACAGAAGCTCACACAGTATAACACAGAATAAATGAAATAACTCTTATGAAAACCATCATATGACTGAGACAATCATGTATATATAACCATCACAACATCAGATTAAGTTTTACATAGGTCAGCAAGACGAAGGCACTGCAACAAAATACAAACTCCACATGCAGACACAGACAGCATTTAATGTCATAATAAAGCATGTTGTACAATGTATTTGTGCAATTATCTCAGTTTGGGTTAGTGGCACTCCTCTTCAGTGATAACTCTACTGTTGTTCTTTGGGGTACATCGACATATCATTGCTGTGACGCTGCAGGGGACACATAAAACAGAGGATTGGGTGTTCAACACAATTCTTGCCGTCTGGTGAATTGCTGTACATCAACTTGTTCCTTCTCTACATTCTTTTATGACAGAAATGTCTTTATGTAAAGGAAAACATAAAATTCAGGCACCAGGTCACAGTTCAAAATATAATGGAATTTAATGTCGTGGTGCTCTCAGGCATTCTGTGTTGCTTTCAAATACGTATTTTCCTCTGGATCAGATTTCCTTATTTACTTATTATCCCAGATGAGACATCACATACAGACCTGATTTACTTTTCTGTCCTCTTTAGTGTCTTTGTTTTGGGGCAAGAAACCTCTTTAAATGTGCATGTGACACCTTTTCACATCAATGATAAATTCATTCATTTTAAATAATTTTTAAACCCCCAGACTTGAATAAATATGACTTAAATAATGTGCTTCAGCAAGACTTCTGCTCATCCAAAACTTTCTGCACATTCAAAACATATCGTGCTGAAATAAAAAACCCTGCCCGTAGTCCTTTTGTCCCCTTCAGGTTTTTTTTTGTGTGTGAAATGCACATGTAAATTTTGAGGAGGACATATTCTCTGCATTGTCCCTGAAATCTGCTCCTGTGTTTCTACACATAATGTCAATTCTGTCATTGTTGTAAAAGGTAGTTCAGGTGAAGGCATAGGGTTTATAAATATGGGATGAGTCTTAGGTGGTATGTGGAGTAAATGATTAGCTGTCTTTATTACTGTCCATGTGTGGACAATTTTCCATGTTGATGAATCCTTGCCTTTTTTTTTTTTCTGACACTGTAGATGTGATGTGATGTCAGACAAACGCCAGCGTGCCAGAGTCCAGGGCTCCTGGGCCAAACAACTGCCAAAACACTCAGGTCCAACAGGTTCAACAGGTCTGACAGGTAATTCAAGGTGTAGTGTATACTAAAATATGCCACTGCTTATGCAAGCTTCTTATCGAATTAGATCATTGTTGATGAATTTACAGAGTCAAAGCCCTGGATGCTGATAAAATAATACAATTTCTCTTTTGGATGAAATACCACCATGGACGAAAGGATTGGCACCCCCGGAATTTTTCCAGAAAATACACCATTTCTCTCAGAAATTGTTGCTATTACAAATGCATTTGGTATATACATGTTTATTTCCTGTATGTACATTGGAAAAACACAAAAAAGCAGAAGAAAAGAGACAACATTTACATAATTTTACACAAAACTCAAAAAATAGGCAGGACAAAATTGTAGGCACCCTCAATTCAGTATTTGGTCACACACCCTTTGAAAGAAATAACTGAAACCAATCGCTTCCTATAACCATCAACAAGCTTCTTATACCTCTCAACTGGAATTTTGGACCACTCTTCTTTTGCAAACTGCTCCAGGTCTCTCAGATTTGATGGGTGCCTTCTTGCAACAGCAATTCTGAGATCTCTCCATAGTGTTCAATGGGATTTAGATCCGGACTCATTGCTGGCCACTTCAGAACTCTCCAGCACTTTGTCTCTAACCATTTCTTAATGCTATTTGAGGTATCTTTCGGGTAATTTTTCTGCTGGAACACCCATGATTCTGACGCAGACACTGATTTCTGACACTAGGCCCTACATTGCAAAATATTTTGATTGTCTCCAGATATCATGATTCCTTGCAAACCATCAAGGCACCCAGTGCCAGAGGCAGCAAAACAACCAGGACACATCTTTGAACCTCCGCCATGTTTGACCGGAGATACTGTGTTCTTTTCTTTCTAGGCCTCATTCCATTTTTTGTAAACAGTAAAATGACATACTTTTCCAAAAAGCTCTACTCTGTCCACAAAACGTTCTCCCAGAAGGATTGAGGCTTACTAAGGTACATTTTTGAAAACTCCAGTCTGGCTTTTTTGTGTCTCTTTGACAGTAGTGGGGTTCTCCTCAGTCTTCTGCCATAGCGCTTCTTCTCATTCAGATGATGACGTATGGTCCGAGCTGATACTTTTCCACCCTGAGTCAGCAGGACAGCCTAAATTTGTGAAGAAGTTGACTGAGGATGTTTATCCACCATTCTAACTATCCTGCGTTACATTCTTTTGTCAATTTTTCTCTTCCGTCCCCATCCAGAAAGATTATCCACAGTTCCATGAGTTATAAACTACTTGATTATATTATGCACAGGAGACAAAGGAACTTCAAGATCTCTTGAGGTGGTCTTGTAACCTTAAGGTTGTTCATATTTTTGCACAATTTTACTTCTATATTGCCAGTACCTGTTACTTGCCACAGGTGAATTTAAATGAACATCACATGCTTGAAATAAAATGATTTACCCACAGTTTTAAAAGGGTGCCAACAAGCTTGTCCGGCCCATTTTTTGAGTTTTGTGTAACATTATGTAAATTTTGGCTTTTTTGTGTTTTCCCAATACACATAAGGTAAATAAACACATGTACACCAAAAACATTTGTAATAGCAACAATTTCTGGGAGGAACGGTGTATTTTCTGGAAAAATTCTAGGGGTGCCAATTCTTTCGTGCATGACTGTACATCCAATTGTGAAACACATTTTACTGTTTTACTGTGTTCTGCAAACCTGCCTGATATCTAGAAAATGGTTCCTAATTTAGATTTTTTGACAGTTGCAGTGCCAAACAATCATCAACCCAAAGATGCTACCACAGCCTCTGGTTCTTGGGGAATTAGGTCCCAGCAAACATCTAAGAATTTTGAGTTTCACCAACCCTCCAAGGTATACCATGGATATGAAAAAACTCACCATTGACTACTGGGAAAATTTGGCCTTACCAGTGGGCTAAAAGTGCATTTTAAGATATTGCTAATTCTTTCTCTTTTTCTTATTTGTAGCCAGTTAGAGATGTTCCACCGGAGAAAGTGATAGAGTAAGTTACGCATTTTTATCTTCACTGGACATCCTTAGGCATTTGTTTCATGAAAAATAAATGAATAAATAAAAACTTGTTTCTGTCTTTTGTAGCATGGTGGCTTGTTACCTGGTTGTATTCTATGCACAGATTGACTAACATATATCATCTTGCTCTGGATAGGAAAACAGGTGATTATGAGATCAGCCAAGGACCATCAGGGGTGTCCAGGTAAGTACTGTTTAGTTAAGAGGGAATCTGTCTGACTGGGAAATGTAGAGAGATGAAAATCAAATCAAATGGAAAAGAAGAGAGCAATAGTGTTGATGGTATCAAACCAGTGTGTTTAGTGAAGGTGAGATAAATCTGTGATTTAGTTTTAAACCCACTAGATGGCAGTGATCACACAGGCAATTCTATATGTGGCTTATGGTGAATGTCGTGTCTCATTCATGTCTTACTTCTTTTATGGCTCACACTAGGTCACAGAGGGGTGAGGTATGTTTATAATAGTTGTCTTAATCTGTGATGTATACATAACATGATGGACAACCACAATCTTGGCCTTTTGTTTATCAGTTTCTAAATGTTCAGGGTTAAAAATGTTTGTTACTACTAAAATACATCTGTCATCTATGACAGAAGTGCAACTTTAAGAAGTGGAACAAGACTAAAAGGAAAAGAAAAACCTTGATATTTATGCTCTGGTTTATATTCCTCCTTTGTTGCCAAGTGCTCTTGAGCAGTGCAGCAAAGTCCTCTAGAACAGGCACATATTGCTCTTTTGCTCTTCGTAAGTGTTCACAGTTCTGAAAATGATTTTGTTATTCTGCTCTGCTACAGAGTCTTACCTGGATCAGACTGTGATTTTGATTACCAACTATAGAGCATGTGCAATGTTTAATAGGCACCAAAGGTCAATAACAAAGACCATCGACAAATCTGATAAGTTTTAGTTTTGGCTGATTTTGACAGTTTAATGAATTATTGTAGTGGGTAAGCAGCCAACAATTATGCTGTTTAATGTAAAGGATCATTTGAAACCACTGTTACCGATTCTTTGGCTGACAGAAACTTCCTGTGTATTTCTTGATTTTTTTGTAACTTTTTCACTTTTCCATTATTTTGAAGGAATTTTGTCCATTATTTATAAAATATCTTGGAAAGGTCCACATTCAGATATGGATAGGGTAGCTCATTCAGGACAGTGAACACAACACTAAATGACTTACATACAGTACATACTGTGTACATCCACATTTCTTTATGGGGACTTAGTGTGTACTTTGTCTTTCAATCTTTTCAGACTGCGATTGCTGCCGGGATTTCTTCCCCCAGAAGAGGCTGACTGGATATTCAGTAAGCTCCTAGCAGAGCTTCCCTGGTCCCAGAAGACCAACTACAGACAGGGTAGGCACCAGGGGCTTAAAAAATAAGCAGTGTGTAAAAGGTGAAATGTGAGTAAGTGTTGGGTTGACTGGAGGGTAAGAAGGGTTTCCTCACTTCAGCAGGCATGTTGTTGGGTTCATGTTTGTTTCAGTTTCATGAAAATCCAGTGGTAAAGTTCTTTGTTTCCCCATGCTTGAGGCATTTATGTGGTGGTTTTAAAAATTAGAAAGTGCCTAAATAGTGCACACCTCTTTCAAGGCTGCAGTTGTTATTATTTTTGATATTTTAATAGCAGACTATGTGTAGAAATTTTCAGTATACATCTGGATTTAAATAGGTATTTATTTTATACCCTCTCCAAATTTTAATTACCAGTTAATAGTATAGTTTGAGAAGTTTACAGAAGCAAAAACTGCAGCCACTCTGCCACACTTGTAATTTGTGCATAGGCTTTAACAGTAGCCATTGTTAATTAAAAGAAAGAAAACTCACACATTGTACTCAGACTATATACAGCGAGCATGTTGACATGAAGCCAGACTTTGTCACAGAATCAGTCTTTTCTCTCAGCTGGCTCTCATCCATCTTGTGTGCTATTCTGCGATATCTCCATAGCAGATAAACAGCACGATGAAGACAAGGGGCTACGATTTCTGACCACAGATGCAAGTTGTGTAATCCTCAGCCCATCCTTCCTCAGACTTTGTCAACAAAGTCCATGTGACGTTTGGGAAAAGTTGAGAAAGAAGTGAAAAGCAGACTCTTCAACATGTCCCCACTCCTACGTCATTTGTCCTGCCCTGTTTGAAACCCCCCCTTCTAATACACTGACTCAATTTTTCCGACCATTTAAAATAAAGGACTGAGTTAAGGTTTTGTTTATCTTTCCCCCCGATAACATGTTTTTATGGAAAGAGAAAAGCTTTTGAGAGTTGATAAATGAGTACACATATTTATAAACACTAACTCCAGAGACCTTTAACGTTTCAGTGCCATAAAAAGTGATGACTGCCCAAGCAGTTTATTTTGGTTTCACTGTGTTCCTGAACCAGACTGCTGGCCAAAATACACTAATGGCAGAGAATTGGTTCTTGGACAAGAGCTCATTCTTTGAGAGAGATACACCCAGACCCACAGAGAGAAACTGGATTTAGATGTTTGTTACCTTCTGTTAGAGCAAGATCCCAGTGATAAAACATCGGAGTGTTTCACGTGGCTCAGTTCCTGTCATTTTAGATAGCAGTGTTGCTGCACCATGTCAGACTTTGTTGAGAGTTCACTGATTTGGGACCCAAAACTAAGTACTATCAAATATTTTTGCAGAATTTTGAGATTTTTGCTTTCCAAACCTGGTATTTTTTTGAATTTCACCCTCAAAAAAAGTCTCACCTGGAAAGTCATTTTATCTCCACACAGTCATGAAATCTGGTTAGGACACAATTACATATGTCAAAGTTTTTTTTTCTCATCCTACCCTGGCCTTAAAATGGAGAAGATATAACTTTACACAATTGTCTCCTTTAGAATGTGAGATTTAATGTCTAAGGTTGACCTCCGATATTTATGCTTCCATATTATATATTATGCCAGAGAAAGATTTAGTATGTCCTAGTAAATAGTATGTCAGATGTTATATCCCAAAAATACCAGGATGTGCTACTACATCTAGTTAAATTTCAAAATGATTTTCTAGTCATTCTTACCCACAATCCTCCATCCAATCCAGTCAAGTTACATACAAGTATAGTATGTATAGTATGTATGTACAGCTAGAGCTGCCATTATTATGGTGAAGGAGCATGTCCCATTTGTGGGCATGCTGCATGCAACAATCTGTACTTTGTGAGGGCAGCTGTTGTACATACTTAAAGTAAAAAGAAAGCGTATGCAATTTGGCAAACAGCCAAAGTCTCACCACTATCTCAACCCACCACTCCCCACTCATATCAGCTTGAGCACACCACACCAGCTCACCTGGGACTCTGCTCAGACACTTTAAAACTACTGTACAATGGCAAGCTGTGTTGCTGAAGTAACTGAGGCATACACGTTCTAACTTGAAACGGATTTTCCTTCTTTCCTTCTTTTTATTAAAAAGGGACAGTGCACATTAATGAACAAACGTACAAAATACATATTGTAAATGTGCCAGAGTTAGCATAAATGCTAGTTTGCATCTGTTGTCCCTTGGTGGGTCATAGACTAAAACAATTAATTCACAAGGCTTTAAAATACACAAATACAATACAGCCAATCAAAGAATAATACAAAGTGCATGATTATAAGTGCAAGAGTTGAAGTACTAGAGTTTGAAGTCCTGAAATTAAGGTGCTTAAGTTAAAGTGTGTATTGCCAGTATATGAGTTATTGGAAAAGTACACAAAATGAATAAAGAGTTCATTATTCAGCTATACAAAAATCACCAAGGGCAGTACATGTATACATATGTGCATGTAGACATGTACCATAGAATATCAAATAAGTACTTAAAAGTACAGAAAGGCAGGGCGGATGTGTGCAGCACACAGCACATGCATATGTGTATCTGTACACCATAGACAGTCTACCTAGCTGTGAGAACAAGTTTGGTTGTTTATAAGCTATAAGTTTTTGAGATGAGATTTGAAGGTGGTGCATTCTCTTATTGTGGTTGGTATGGAGTTCCAGGTGTTAGTACCCCTCACTGGCAGCACAGATTGACCAAAGGTAGTTCGTCTGTGGGGGACCTCGCAGTCTCTTCTGGTGATGGTCTTCTTATTTTGAAGACAAGTAATGATACAGAAAGTCTCGACCTGCAAGCTGACAGGATTGGTTCCTTTGGTTGGTTATGGATGAAACTTCAGATGTCTAAAGCAGTGTTTTATAAACTGTCATCAGTGCAGTTTTAAGGTGTAAATACTTGGCATGGCAATGACTGCTTATTTCACCTATGTGTCCTCCAGCATATAACAAGCACAGTATGGAAATGTTAACGAGGTATTTAAAAATAAATAAATAAAAAATACACTCTGAATTGTGGTATTAACTCAGGTATAGTGTCACAGATTTTTTGTTTTGTTTTTAAACAATTTTCAGGGACATTATGTACATAGTAGTAATGTTCTTCTTGTGATTACAAACAAGAGGTGTCAAGGAAATGTAGTGTTGATTTTGTTCTGTGTGTGCATGTGTGTGTGGGTGTTTTGGTCTAGGTGAAGCCTATGAGGAGCCCAGGCTGACCTGCTGGTATGGAGAGCTGCCATACACGTACGCTCGCTCCACCATGGCTGCCAACACACAGGTTAGATAACTGCAACAAGACTCAAAGAAGAAACATGTTTTCACACAGCATCTGTCACACATTTACTTTGCACCAATATCTGCTCCTTATTTTTCATTTCTTAGGCCCTTGAGTTGCTGTTTTTTTTTTTGTTTTTTTTTAAAAATGTAATATTTTTTTATTGTATTGGCTTTTCTCTCCCATGATTATTTAATCGAGGCAGGATACAGATTAATCTAAACCAGTCTAAACACGGTGTCGTATTTGCTTTTGCAGTCTCCTGTTTTTAACACTTCATCCCTCTTTGTCTTTTTTTCTTATTCTGTTTTTTCTTCCAGTATTTATCCCTTACCTTATTTACAGAATTCTCTTTCTTTGTTTTCCTTTTTTGTCACAGTGGCATCCGTTGCTGGTAACACTTCGCCAGGCCGTGGAGCAGGCGAGCGGCTGCAGCTTCAACTCCCTGCTGTGTAACTTATATCGCGATGGCCATGACAGCATCGGCTGGCACAGTGACGACGAAGCCTCCCTGGGTTCAAAGCCCGTCATTGCCTCCCTCAGTCTAGGTGACACCAGAGTGTTCAGCCTCCGCAAGCAGCCTCCACCGGTGAGATGATGGTAGAATGTGAAAACTAACTTACCCCACTCCAATTAGTACTTGTCTGTTGTTGTGCACTTTTAAAATATGTATCACTTCTAAACACTAAATGTCTTAACATCATTGTCTTGTGTTACTCTCATACTTTTATAGTTAGAGAAGCTGTGCTAATTTAATAAAACAAGCTTTGTTCCTTTATGTTTTTCTTACTTTGGCCTTAAATCCAGTATTCATCAAAATGGTCTCAGATAGTATTTGAACTGGCCCCTTAAAATCTGTTTCGGTTGAGTTAAACTGGTAGTACGACTTGGCTCACAGTCAAGGAGACCATCTCCCACTTCTACTGCATGCTACTTAAGAAAAGCAAACTACTGTGCAAACCTTAACAAAAAGGAGGGTGAGCGTAGTGGAGTGCAGAACAGCAGCCAAGGTGAGTTAGTGAAAACTGGACACAGATGAAAGGTTTCAGTTACTTGTTGTGTTTAGTCTCCACAGAGTATGTAGAGGCCCTATGTTTAATATTTGTGTTATTTTAAGTGTTAAAGTATACACTTCTGAGGAGGCAGGCTTCATTAGTTGTGATGTGGATGAGATGCACTGGTATTTAGCAGTGATTTGGTTACAGAACTGCCTTCAGCTTTGTTTTTTACCCCCTTTTTTTTTTCCAACTGTTTGGCCATTAAGCTGTGTTGTGTAATGTTACAGTGCAGAGGTCAGCTATGTGTGTGTGTGTGTGTTACAGTTATACATTGTGCTCTACTATGTGTATGTGTGTTAGGAGGAGAATGGTGACTATACTTACGTGGAGCGCATTCGGGTTCCTTTAAGTCATGGGACACTTCTGCTAATGGAAGAAGCCACACAGGATGATTGGCAGGTAGGCAAAGGCAAACACAACACAAATGGCCATGTAAAGAAAACGCAAGTTAATAAAATTAACAGCTGCTGAGCAGATCAGAACCAGACAGAAAGTAGAAAGATATTTGTTTTCATTTGTCTGGATTTTGATTGCTCTTTCTATTTTTTTGCAAACATCTTCTTTAGGTGATGATTGCTGTTTTCAGTCAGTGAAACAGCTTAAACAATACTGTATATCCTGTTCCTCATGTTTAATCTTATTATTACTAATTGCGCTAACGTCTTCTTTTTGTACCAAAACTTGCATATCAATCACACACCACCCTGTACATCACTGGATTTGTCCCTGAAAAAAACACCTTATACCAGATGCTTAGAAATTCATTTGAAGACTTTAATCAGCAAATATAAAAGTTGTGTGTTATTGCTTCAAGGTTCACATGGTTTGCCTGTTTGGATGGACTCAATTACACTGCACTGTGACAAAAACTTTATCTACCACTATGCCACAGATACTTCCATAATAATGGATATACTTCAGTGACTGATAACAAGTTATAAAACTGACAACTAACTTCTGACATTTACAGTAAGTAGTCATAGACTGAAAACCTGCCTTTGCCTGTGTGTGCATATTGAAGTGTTACTGCTTCTGACTGAACACACATGAGAGGATCGACCTGCATTCAGGTTCCTCCCCTGATCAACAGGCAGCAATGATCAATGGAATGGCCTGGAGAGATAAACAGAGCTTCAGCATAATGAGAATCATTTATTTTACAATCAGAGACAGCAGCTAGGTTTGCTTGTGTGGGAAAGTGTATGTTATACAGAGTGTGAGTGTGTAATTGGGTCACGCTCAGCAGTGAGAATATGTTATATTACAATGGTTTGAATTTCATTATGCCTAAATCTCAGCTGAGCAGATAAAAGCCTTACTTATGTCAAAAATAGGTCAAACTATTTAGGTCTACCTTCTCTGTATAGAAGAAAAAAGAGTCAAGAATGCATAGCAAAACAGCTGCTCAGGAGACGGCACAGATCCTGTGAACACTTAAACTAAGAAAAAATATAATAAATAAAGAATGAAAACAACATTTAAAAAATATATGTTTTTAGTAGCAAAAAGACAGTGATATATGTATAAACTGTTTTTTGGGTTTTTTATAGCTAAACTCTACAAAACTGAGAGTTTGAGTTGGTAAGATTAGAAAAGCCATTGTTATTTGCACATCATGTACAATAAGAATAAATCTAAGAACTTATTAAAATACTTATTTCTGAGCATTTGTGAAGTGCAAGAACAATACTAAAAATGTACGTTTATCTGAAGAGAAAGAGAAGGTGCTGCTTTGTAAAAATTGAACTAATTGTGTAAATATTCCTATTTTCATGCCAAGTACTCAACGAAATTGAATCAATGTCCTGCATTCCATGAAAGGGCAGGAGTTAAATGATGGAACAACATAACTGATATAGAATAGCAGTGGCTCACAAATGGAACCTTGTGGAACTCCATGTAGTGTTCTCGGAAGTGAGAGGCGTCGATAAAGAGTAACATATTGACTTACCATAAACATTTATGCATGCCATTCTTGGCCGCTAGTATGTATGTATATATAAAACAAAATCTCTAAAAATGTGTTACTTTAGTTGCAAAGAATACCACCATATGAAGTCTTTTACTACTTGCCCACCTGCACCTCCACTAAAAAGTTAGTGAACAGAGTGAGACATAACCAAAGTGATGGGGGAATAAAGTCAGTGAGATCTACAGACAGTGAAAGAGGTTGGAGCTTAAAAGAAAAAAAAAAAAGGATAAGGTCACAGGTGTTTTATGGCGACATCTCGCAGAGTATCTCAGCAAAGGTTTCATTGCTCCTTTAAAGACCTTCCCAGAGAAAGAAGATCACTCCAGCTATTAATCCTCACTCTGTCACTACAGTCAAAGTTGGCCTAACAAAACCATCTGGCTCAGACAGAAAGGTTTGGAAGTGAGTGCTAAATATTTAACTAAACTCATCAGTCCTTCTAAACTGCCTCATTTATTTGAAAATGGATACATGGTTATTTCTGCCTTTCCTGGGCTCTTTTTTTATTCTTTCTTTTGATGCTGTTGTGAAAAAAAACAAACCTTTCACCTCCTTTTCAGACACAGGGGAAAAAGGAGCGTGTCTGAGGGCACAAGATGCACAAATAAATTAAGTCTATCTTTCCCTTGGGCAAAAGGTCTAGACATAAGTTAGCAGAACTTGATTGGGACACTTCATGGCTGTGCTGTCCCATGAAACATTTTAATTCTGCTTTTGCAAAGGTAAATAAAAATGACTTTTACCCCCCATTTGTCACATGGTAACAAAATAGTGTTTGTTGCATGTTGCCACATTTTCTGGTTGGACCTTGTTTACAGTGCAGAGGTCAGCAGCAAAACAAAAATAACCCTGTGGTTGAGAAACTCCTGAGTATATAGGTCTTTTTTGTGCTGTTAGATTTATTTATACTTTTGCAAGTTAACTAAGCAAACCTGTCCTACTAAAAACAGAGCAGTTCTTTTTTCATCGCCATCCTCTCCTTCAGTGCTCACCAGTAGGTGAAAGGCAATCCTAGATTTACCATGTTTTGGAACAAGCTTTGTCTGCTTGGTGTTTTGGCATTTGATGGCTGTTTAAGGTCTTGCACCGTGTTGCTACCTTTTTAAAGTCCTGACATTGCCTGCGCTCTGTTATTGGCTGGGGGGTTACACACCCACCTCACCAAGCTTGGAGCCCAGAAAATTCAGTAGAAAATACAGGCAGGATCTCTCGAGATGACCACAACCAAGTGTTTGTAATCAGTGGTGATTGAGAGGGGTTATTTTTGTATAAGTCTGGTATTTGTAGGAATTTCCTGTATAGTATACATTTCATATTTTGTCTGAAAATAAAAAGTATATATACAGTATAATTGGTAAGAATTGTCCTTTAATAGCCATCTGCCAATGAGAACAATGTTTAACGTAGACTCTTACATCCACGCAAGTACATTTTCATTTTTAAACTTTTGCTACATTTATGCCTAGCGTCCACACTTCTCGATCATTTTAAGATCCCTGAAAAAAGAGACTTTTGGAAATGCAGCTGACTCCGTTTCAGTCCTGTGGGGTTGTGTTGTAGTCTTAACAAACAGAAACTGAGACTTCTGGAAACGTTGACGTAGACACCCATGTTTGCTTTCTCATCGGACCTTAACGTCACAACGAGACGTACCGCCATGTGACCATGTTCTGAAAGACAACACAGACGTCAGCCTTCACTGCCAGTGGTTAATTCAATAGAATGAATTACAGCTGTTGCTTACCTTTTTGTCTATCGTAACAGCTGCTGTGCAGTTAAATCTCTGGTCTTCCTGTTTGTCATTGCTATTCTTCAGAAGTATTTTCTGCAACTGAGCAACCAACCCCCCTGCTTCATGTTTACACTGGCCTCTCCATACCTAGTGTAGATCAATAGCCATATAATTTGTGTTTTGTATGCATGGAGATTTTTTCTGACACAGTGCTAAAATGCTCATCTGGACAAAGTTTGCTTTAAAGTTTCACTTTAAAATGAAAAATGTATTTGTGTGACTGTAACATAAGCACCAACCTCCTAACTTCATAAAGACTGTTTTGGATAAAAGACCAGCATAGAAATATTTGACCTGTAAATGTAAAATACTTTGCATATCAGTCCTTCTGTCCTCAACAGCATCAAGTGGCTAAAGAGTACCATGACAGGGGCCCTCGCATCAACTTGACTTTCAGAACTATCTACGAAGAGCCGGAGGGCCACAGGCCAGGTACCAAGATGCGATTCAGAGCCAAACAACCCTCAGGGTCAGGTACCTAAGACTCAGGAAACTCTGTGTCCAGTTGTTGTCAGACTCACGGTGCTGGAGATGAGACGGATGAGATATGAACAAGACAAGCTAATCAATGATGCACATAATTTGAAAGAAAGGCTAGACAGCGTGAACATCATTATCCTATTTATTGAGCTTTGTACGCAATTTCAGCTCTGAGGAGAAAGTCTAGTAATCACATCAGTGAGTCACACACGACAGTATGAATAACATAATATTAATGCTGCTGCAGTCATGAGCAGTCGTGATTCTCAAATGTCAGTGTTTTCAGAAAACTATTCTGAAGCAATGGTCCTGTCTTTGGTTTTAAGGGATGAGACATCATAAGCTCTACACATGTTATGTTGATTTTATGTATTTATTCTGAAGGGACAGTTGATTATGATCACATCATTTGACAGCAGTCTTCAGTCAGTACTGCAGGTACAGGGACAGCCTGCGCTGTTCTAGTTGCCAGCAGGTTTGTACGAGGAAACTCCCAGGTGGCAACAGCAGGTATCAGAATCAACATGCAGGTCTTTATTCTGTATATCTCCTTGGTAAGTTACTTAGATTTATTTGGTTTGATTGGTCTTTTATGGCAAACTTTCATTTGACCTACAGTTGTATATCAGCCGTTTTGTCTGAGAAGTAAATGTGTGCATATTGATAATTCCATGCCACTGAAATGTGTTTCTTTATGAAAGTCAGTCGATTATTGTCAGAGTGCTCACAGTACAGAATGCCACTCTTCATTTTCTTTTGGTAAAATGTCCTCAGATGTATATGATTTTCAGCCTTGTTTATCTTGGTGAGCGTTCTAGAAAGAACATAGCTGCTATAAATAGTGAAGGAGCAAGTCAAGTGGCTACTTTAGCCAAATAGGATCTCTATGATCTGTCCCTTAAGGAGACAGTTGTTTTTGCACTGTGCATGAAACGGGCAACCAGCACAGTGTCAGCACCAACTATCCAAATTAAATCACTTAAATTACTTATTTGATTAAATAGTTTCTGTTTCAGTTGCAATTGCAAAAATACCTTTTTTGTTTCATTTGAAAAGAATGTACAGTTAGTAAAAAATTAAGTTCAATGTTTGAAACCTTAACTATTTCATTACACCTTGTATTTTGCAGTTTGGCATACTGGTTCTTCATGTGCTGTTTATTGTGGTCACTAATACCAGAACCTGCTGCTGTTTCAAAATGTAAAACTTAAAAAGTTGTAAAACTTACATCAGTACTTTTCTTTGGCAAATAAAGAAATGGAGAGAACTTTTTGTGACTCACTTCTATCATCCATGTTTATACCAGATTCAGTTTGTTTCTTATATCTCTGAAACACAGCACGTAAATGGAAATATGCTGCTGAGGATTACACTTTCAAGCTGGGGTAGGCAGAAATCTGGAGAACAAAACAGCAGAAGTTGAAAATATCTGGCCCTCCTCTTGCAACTCTTCCTTTTCCACACTCTCTTCTGAGCTGTTATAACCAGATAAACGCACATTTTAAAAGCAAATATAGTCACCCTAACTGAAGGTCCTCTGTCTGACCCATTGTGCCGCCACATCCTATACTTTGTTGCTCTCTGTGCTATCTCACCTGCTCTGGGTAAAAACACCCGTGATTGACAGTCTCCTGTCACAAGCTAAGTTTTCTAGAGACTGAAAAGGGAGAAAAGAGGAGGTGCAGAAGACTAGTTTCCTCTCAGACCACTTAAATGACAACATCCTGAAAGGTTAGTATTGAATTTTCGTCATGCACTGCAAATAATACCTATCCAGCTTTACCAAGCTATAAAGTCATAAAGTTTAAGAAGCCTACAATATGGAGTTACAAGTTGAAACTACTGGGTGTCCTTTGGATCTAAGGTACTACATCCACACATGCTTCAGGTGGGGAGGAGTTGTATGATGGTTTTCTTCAGAAATTATGTTACTGTAATAGAACAACAATGGTGAACAGCTAACATATAAGCTGATTAGAGGAGCTTTTTTTTTTTCATGTGAAAGTGATCCCTGGTTCTTTCCCAACATGACAATTTCAAAAATCTTGGGGCAGTATATGTCTTAAAAGTGCAATATTGTGCCTCTTTTTAGCAAATTAATCAAAGTCACATATGTCTCCAGACATTGTGTCTCGCTCAGAATACTACAAAAACAGTACATCTCACCATGACTGTATAACCTCTGGTTTAAACAGGCTGTTTGATCTGAAAACCAATGAGCTGCTGCTGTTCCTGCCCACTAAGAACATGCTGTTTGTGACTATGATTGACAGCTCCAGCAGTGTGAACTAAACCACTGCTGGTTAGTCACATCACACCTAAGTTGAGTTCTTAGTCACTTGTAAAACTAGGAGGATGACTAGCTGTCAGAGGGATTGGGGAATGGCAGAAGTGAGCAACTTCATGTCTTAACAGCTTTTATTTTACACCTCCGAGTTTATAATCACCACAAGACACAATTTTCACCATATGGGACCTTTAAGGCAGATACAGATTACTTTAACCAGCCACATTGATTGATTGATTGATTGATTGATTGATTGATTGATTGATTGAAATATTTATTTCGAATATGTAAAGACAAGTACCAAGTAAACAAAGAATTAATATTTCATATATATAAATATACACTTATATACGTACAAATCCATACACATACATCTTAAATGAAATCATGTAACAAAAGAAATATTCCACAGTTCTGGACTATGTCTACATATTTGAAAAGGAGTGAGAAGAAGTATGTAAACACTTATTTAATCCCACAACCTTTTCCATAAACTATGGATTGATAATTTCTAGTTTCTTATATATATATGTGATATACAGTTTCTGTTTATACATATAAGATACAATGAAAATATATACAATTATCATACTACCAATTCTTATATATATATACACACATATACATGCATACTCACATATATACATACACATGTACACATACACATTCACAGATACACACACACACACACACAAACGTACATATACAGTCATACTAAAGAAAATAGCGTTCTATGTTCTATTTTCTATTTTTTATTTATCGTTCGAGACCGATAAGTAATTCATAGGTACCAATAAGTAAAAAGATTAACATTTGATGAAATGATTTGATTTCCTGGTTAGTTTGTTACACTAAGGAGAGCCAAGAGGTGTTTTTGATTGCTGTGGTTCTGAAATAGAAAATTACATTATTGTGTCCTATGTTCCTAAATCATAGATTTTATTTTATTTTTTTAAGCATCTTACTATCTACCTTTTTGAATACATGACATGGAGATCTCAGTGCTGTCCTCGACTGGTCAAAAATCTGTTTCAGACAGGCAGGTTCAAACATAATACCAAGATGTAATAAGAAGTTTGTCATGTAAATATACTGAAACCTGAATATATTGTTTGCAAAATACAGCAAATGGAAAAAAGTGTGCTCCAGGTTCTCTTAGAGTCGAGACATTATGTAACCATTGTTGTAATTATACTCAAAAGACGTGATAAGGTTGTTTAATGGAAAGTTCTTAATCAGTTTATATTGTGGCGGTATCAAATCATGTGCTTCACTGCAGTCACAAAGTGTTAGGTGAGGTTTTTTGTCACTTTGGCTGAAATTCATTACATGGGATTTATGAGTTTAATCAAACAGTCGGGTTAGCATGCTGACTCTCACCTTGAAAGTTACTTAAGGCTGCTTACATCCTGTGAACTCAGTTGTTTATGTCAATAGTTCCCATTTTCTGAACAATAAAGGCTTGCAAATAAACTGGATCACACATTTAAGAAGTTGTAAAGACACTGGTCCTCTGTCTCTGGGTGATTCCTGGTGATACATTACATGTTGATATATTTAGATATTAAGTAACTGGCCTTGTAAGCTCAACTGGCTGGTCCAAGTCCAGTCATACCAGTCGCTCTCTATGTGGCTTATTAATAGCTGTTTGCTATGGAATGCTCCAATCTAAGTGTTCACCATAGCAAAGTATCCCTTGATAAATGCATAGAGACAAGTTATTTAACTGTTGGGAAATAGAAAGATTGTGCAGATAGTGAAGCTTCATGTAACTGCTGTCTCTCAGAGGGGAAAAGCTGAAAAAAACAAGCTTTCCTTCTGTTTTAATGAGGCATGTACAAAAGGGGCTCTAACAGCCAAGACTGGTGCAAAAAGCTTTGCAAGAACCAAGAAAGGTGGATAAATCATGTGGAGCAAAGACTGAAGGTAATTTCATGATTACATAATCGTCTTGCTACACACAAAGTGGAGTATCAGTCCACACCAGTCAGCAGAACTGCTGAAACCTCAGATGACTCTTAAATTTCTGAATCTCTTCAGCTAGACTTTAGTGCACATAGAATTTGATCTAGTAATGTAGTAATGTTTTTTTCCGGAAATTAAGTTGTCTTATTTTTAGACCAATGTGGCGTTTTTCACTTTTTCAACCTTTAAAAACATAATATGTTTATATCGATTCCCGCACAAACACTAAACTGAAATGAAGTGGACACTTAAAAGTCAGTCTGCCGTGAAGAGCAGTTGGGAATATTGTGAATTATTACAGTGAGTTAAGTGTATTTCTTAAGATTCTCTGGCCATAAAAACTGAATTCAGTCCTCACCTTCACCAAGGTAGTGGTTCAGAATTGTATTTGTTCACTCTGCAAGCTAAATTGGAATTCAACAGATGCAGCGAGACAATGGTAAGTATGGGACATGTAAATGCATGGTGAGGAGAATGTTTCCTCTAAACTGTAAACATTGATCAACACTATCAGCCACTAACTGACAAGAAGTATTTCCGAGTTTTAAAATGTATTTATTTATTATTATTTTATTTTTTATTTTTTTACAAAGGCAGCATTACTTAAATTTGATAGAAAAAGCAAAAAAATAAATAAAATTGGTGTGACTATAGACTTGTCCCAGGACCAGGCACATACAGTATTTACGAACTCCAAAAAGATTTTTTATTAAGTTATGCTGAAATAAAGCCCCCAAGTGAACTATTCAAGCTCAACAAACACCCCTTGACCATGACAAGACACTGTAAACTCACTGCAGCACTTTCAGTTCTCAATTTTCTGTGTACCTTTCCATCAGTACATGGGTTACTGTAACCATGACAACTTCATTGGCTCCCTCTTCTACTTCTTGCTTTACTGTGGTGCATTGATGGTTTTAAGTATTACATAAAAACCCTGATCTTAAAATAAACTGCAGGAATCACATTTTTCTTTTTGCAAAAAGCTTTGCTAACTTATGACAGAGTGGCAGATTTTTGTCTATGTTGAGGTGGATTTAGTGACTCATCGTGTTTAACAAGTTCTGCAGATACCCTCACTTGAATGCTGCAGTATAGGTGAGAAATCTGCCCTGCTGTGCCCGACTCTGACTGGCTGCATGATGTTGGGCCTCCAGTGGCACAGACTGGGACAGTTTGTACAAGAAGGGAACATCACACTGTTGAACATTGAATAGGTTCGGGCTGAACATTTGATTTAATTCTGTGACATTACCTTAATGTTCCACACAACAGAACAGGTACATTTCCTGCAGCAAATTTTGCATCTACCTGCTGCCGGTCATTCTGGTCAACATTAAGATATAATAATCAAAGTTAAGTAAAAGTATGGTTGTTAAACTTTGTACATCTGCAGCTTTTATTGTCCATCAATACACATCAATCTGAATAATTTAATGCACCCTTTGTTTTGCAACTTGTTTCATATCAAGGATCTTTCAAGCTGCATTAATTAGTATTTTTATTCTGAGAGTTAGTTCATGTTCGGTGTATTTCAAATTAAATTTAGAGTTCCATTTGCAGTATATCTCAGTGTAAAATGCATACCAACTTTAGCAGGACTTTATTAATAAAATGAGAAAATTCCTCTCATGTATCAAATCAACTAGGTTATGTAGTTTATACATATCTTATATATGTCTTATATTTATCTTATACATATCTTTTTCCTTCTTCCTTATTCCTGTATCTGTAGCACTTTCCCAGCTCGGTCTGGTTGTTGTTGCCATTTTCCAGGCTGCCTGGAAAGGAACTTGGAATGTGACACGATAGCTAACGAACAAGCTGCCAGGCATTCCTGCGTTACCCACTGTTTGCTTGTTCCAGATCCTGACACCTGTTGTGCAGAGCTGGGAATGTTTGGGTTTACGGGAGCTCCATCGGAGCGTCGGGTTCTGCTAACTCCTTTTATTTCTCACTTTAGTCACTGGAGCCACTGTATGGATCACAGTCAATTAGACATCAGTCCAGCTACTTTCCTGTCCGTGGTGTTTACTGTGACCTCTTGAATTCCAGTAACCAGCCTCACATGAGCATACAACGCGTAAATCTCTGAACCCTGTTAGATTAAAAAGCTTTGAATAGATTGTGTGGCTTATTATAAAGTCCTGATCCATAAGCTCTCTGTAATTAATCCACTTGGGAATTTATACCCATGTATACTAAGTACAGATGTGACAATGTTATATAATGGTGTAATTAATGGACTTGTATAATAAATCTAAGGTAACCACTGTGCCTCACAGGGCCGCTAAATGCTGCAGGGAAGGGCAGAAATTACATAAATTAAAGGTCACAACTTTGAGTCAAATTGTCACTATTTGCAGATTTGCTGACCTAATAAAACTTTAGAGTTTGTATTAGTTTGTTGGGATGATGATGCCACTTGGAAAAACTTAACAAGAAAAGCAATATACAAATGTGAGAATGCTTTTCCCTGAAGTCCATAACTGTACTTTGAGCAGTAGCCTTGGTCATGTTTGTGTTGTGGAAAAATGTAATATTATATTCTGGTTGAATAGTGCTGCAAGCTCATTCCTAAACACAGTTAAACACGCTGCCATTAAGTCAAACAGCAGTGTGTCAGTTTAGATAAGAGCAGCGTACAAGCTGCTGCGTGTGCAGGGAGGATGTTTGCAAGTCAGTAACATCTTAGCATTTCAGTTCAGATCACTGTTGGTATATTCTGGGAAACCTAAACAGACCTGCATCCACATACACATGTATTTGTTTTCTCATTTTGTGTCTCCATGTGTGTGTCTTTGGCATAGACGTGAGTGCAGTGTGAAGTCATGCTGGGAAGCTGCTCTGGGAACGAGGTGACCGATTCACTTCACCCTCCCAGCTCATCCCTCCTCCCCTCCTTCCTCCCCTCTCCTAGGCTTTGTGGATTTAGTTAGCTGTCCTTTGCAATGCCTCCTCCTTCACCTATGACCCTGTTTATCTTGAGGCTCTACTTCATTCCTGTCTTCTTTCACCTTTTCTTGTGTCTTTCATCCAGCTTGGTCAAGTTGCCTTGTTGGTCACATCCTACCGTAGCTGCCTTGCTGTGGTTGACCTCTGACAGAGATGAATAGGTTTGTGCCTCCCATAGTGAATGTGTTAGCTTGAGGTTGGCTGCTAGATTTAAGACACATCACAGTCTGATCTGATACTTAGATGACTTTTGAGGACTTACATGGAGTCACTTGAATAAAAAGATTTTCAACCCTATGTAGTAAATTATATGAGGACAAGTACATCATCTTCCTTTCTTCTGTCCATCATTCCCTTTCCATTAAATTTTTTGTCTTTTTGAAATTTGAAGCAAGCATGATTTAGTGAGGGCTGCAGGGTGGCGCAGTTGGTAGCACTGTTGCCTCGCAGCAAGAAGGTTGCCGGTTCGCGTTCCGGTGGGGGCACCGGAATCTTTCTGCGTGGAGTTTGCATGTTCTCCCCTTGCAGCGTGGGTTCTCTCCGGGTTCTCCGGCTTCCTCCCACACAGTCCAAAAACATGTTGAGGTTAACTGGTGATTCTAAATTGTCCGTAGGTGTGAATGTGAGTGTGCTTGGTTGTCTGTCTCTAAGTGTGGCCCTGCGATGGACTGGCGACCTGTCCAGGGTGTCCCCTGCCTTCGCCCTAAGTCGGCTGGGATAGGCTCCAGCCCCCCACGACCCTAGTGAGGATTAAGCGGTGTATAGATAATGGATGGATGATGTAGTGGACTAAAAAAAAATGTATCGCCCACCTCTTTTCCTATTTTGTAAGTAAGATATGCTTTTTAACATAACACTGAATTGGACAATAGTGTTCTTGCACTGTGAAGGTGAGGAAGAACATTTTTCAATGTATGTAGTGGTTAAAATTAACATTTAAATATATGCATCAATAATATCCATCATATACATCCATACTTTGCTATGCATATGAACTTTTACATGGTGTGGTTGTTGCTTCTCTCACATGATACACACTTGAGAGCGCAGTTGGATAGAAGCTTCAAAATAGTCCTTTCCCCATTTTTGGTTAAAAGCAGTAAAACATTTCATGTGTCTGTTCTTCATATTTTTATTTCAATGGCTTGTTCTAAATTTGGATTCTTGGAAAACATGACCTTAGCTGGTCTTAAGGCTTCTCTCCCACTGTTTTCAGTGTCCGCCCCTTGTCCCGTAAAGCCACGTCTTTCCTGTGTGAGTTTTAGCAGCTGGCACTAATCTCATGTTAACAGACACGTGATTAGTGGTTTGTTGAGAATATTACAAGTAATTGTAATGCATCACCAACGTGATCACACTTCACAGGCTGATCCAGAGACAGTCCTGTAACCAGAAGGTCACACATGTAGATCCATAGACGGCATCTTCTTATCAACAGTACAGTTGAATCTGTGTTATGAAGTCAGTAGACACCTCTTCACTCTGGTTAGAGGCTCACTCCAGGGGCTCTAACCAGCTTGAGAACAAGGCAAATTGGTTTTATTGGAATGCCTGGGAAAGCCAGTAGTACAGCTACCAAGTGTTAAGCCCAGGATCTTTCAGTTTTTGATGGGAAATCAACTGTTAATCCTTTGCCCCTTTGACCTGTATTCTGATTTGGATTGCAGTACATTGTCCGTTCTTATTTGTGTGAGTGAAACAAGGTGGATAGCACAACTTTAAGTCCAATAACCTGCAGTTCGGATCAATAATGAAGCAATAATGAAAACTCCTCATTAAACAGACATTTTTTATATTGTCAATCTGGCAAAAGCTGAGAGTGCAATGATTTCAATGAGTAAACTTAGTAAATATGACCTCAGACACATCTATTGTCGATTCTTCCTGATTTAACATTAAAAACAACCGGCAACCCCAAAAAATTATTATTTTCTATTTGTGATTCTTTAAATATATTTTATCTTTGGCTGCACATGGCCATGCAGCATAAACAGACGCAGTGTTCCTAGATGGGAATACTCTCAGTCCCAGTCTATAAATAACCTTGTTGTCCCTGTGGTGTCTTACTGACTCAGTCTCAATAGAGGGAGGGTAGAGGAACCAGGCCAACCCCAGAAAATGACTCTTTATTGATATGTATTAGCTTGACCTCCACTGCCACTTTGTGTATGTTTAGAAACAAAACTAAAGCTGCCTAACTTTACAAAACTACACCAGCGAGCACAATGCAGTCATCCATTCATTGCAGTGGTGTTGTATAAATGTTAAATTATCCTTACCATAGCTGCTGTAATTAATTGAAATGGAATGTGTGGGACCTATGGCTTTAAGCCAGCAAGCTAATGCTAATGAAGATGGCAAATTAACACCATTGACAGGCACATTATACTGCTGCTGACAAATTGTACTGCTTGCATAGTGGTACACCCGTATCTGCTAAGATACTTCATTGATGTGGGAAACAAATTCTTACAGAAATATGTGTCCTATATCATAAAAATAAATTTTTATTAGGTTTTTAGTTTCTAAAAACTTAATTCATTCACACTTGTATCAGGTGCTGTGTAGTGAGCTGTTTTGTCAATCACAGACAAATAGAGGCTTCTTCCTGAAGGGGCAAATGGTAGCAGTTCAGCTCACTTTGAACAGGACTCAAACCTTCAGCTATACAGTCAGGGTGACAAGAAGCATCTTTACTGTATTTTGAGCTGAAACATTTAAAGACACATTCTGGGGACATGAGATTTTTATTAATTTGCCATAAAGTGGAGCAATATCGGATCTTTAACAGTCAGTTTTATGAAATGGCTAAGCAGTTATTATATCTCAGCTAAGTTGATCAATGTTGCCATTTCATTTCATTTTTATTTTGTTTTTTTACTCTACACCTCTGAATGCAGCATATAACTCTGTATACCACACACACAGAAAGATGAGCCTTCAGAGTAAAGAAATAACAATAACAGCTCAGCAACAAGCATAACCTTTTGGAAACATCACAGATTAGATTTTTAATCTGGGTCAGAGGTGTGAATCAAAGCAAAAACCACATAATATAACACTGTTGTGTACACAACAGGTGTAGTGTTGTGAAAAGCCAATTCTAAGAAATACCTGGTTGGTAAAAATCTGTCCTTTTTTAAGAAATAGCATCCCATTTATAGAATTAGGGGGAGCTCTAGCTCTATCCAGACTTTAATAATGTGCCTACCAGTATATGTAAGACTGCTTCTTATACACAATTGTTGTTTCGCCTAATCTGAAGACTGTAATCTATTCTATTTCTTGACATTTTGTTGTCCACTCTGTACTTCAGTCCTTGATTAGATACAGTTTACATGTACAAATTGGCTTTGGTCTCTGACATGATGATACCAAATCTAAACTTTACTGTAACAACCACACGTTGCACTATGCACATTAGTTTTTGTTCAAAGAAATAGTTGTAGGACATAATGTCTTCATAATGCTGTGGTGCGGTAAATGTGCACACTCATTGTTCTTTGTGTGAAAGCAAAGATGTGCAGGACCTGAACTGTGTGACTTAACAACTTTGGTTCCCCTCCTTTCTGAAGTTCCCTAACATTTAGGTTGCTATGGTAACAGGGGCGTCCCATCGTGGTGGGTACAGGGTGATTTGCCTGTCCGGGAATGTGGCCTGCGGCGCGTACCTCACCTTCTGACCTCATGGATCTGGATAATGGTTTTCCTCACTTTCCTCTCTCTCTTTCTCTCTTTTTCTCGTACTGTTTTTTCTTCCCTACAAGCTCGGTGAAAGCAGTTTTTTGGATGAGCCTACATTTCATGCCAGTGTACAAATGTATGAATTCGTGTTCATGTGTTATACACTGCATTTCACCTAGAATGCTGTACATTTTGAAAATATGTTATTGACAAGATTAGTCTTTCAGTATGTCTTTGTTTTAATATTCAATATTAAAACTTGTCTATTTTAACAAAATTGACATACCAAATAAGAACACACAGCTTCACACTTCTTTATCAAGTCTCTGTGCACAAACCACATTCTCATGCAAAAAAAACACTAAGGACACAAAAAAATATATTATAAAACATATTGATATTTTTGACTATATCTACTGCCAACATCAGAGGCAAGTTAATGTAAGAACCATCCATCCATCCATCCATCCATCCATCCATTGTCGTCCGCTTATCCCGGGTCAGGTTGCAGGGGCAGTAGGCAGAGCAGGTCATTCCAGACTTCCCTCTCCCTAGCAACACACAAGACCTCCAGAGGAAGCCTTTCCGGAGGCATCCAAATCAGATGTCCATTCTACCTCAACCTCCGTATGTCCGAGCTCCTCACCCTATCTCTAAGGCTGAGCCCAGCCACCCTGCGGAGGAAGCTCATTTTGGCCGCTTGTATCCGCAATCTCGTTCTTTCGGTCCCAACCCAAAGCTTGTGACCATAGGTGAGAGTTGGGACGTAGATGGACTGGTAAATCGAGAGCTTCGCCTTGCGGCTCAGCTCTCTCTTCACCACGATGGTCCAGTACAGCACCCACATTACTGCTGACGCCTCACTGAGCTGCCTGTCTATCTCGTGCTCCATTTTCCCATCACTTGTGAACAAGATCCCGAGATACTTAAACTCCCTTGCTTGAGGAAGCAACTCCCCCCCACCCAGAGGTGGCAATCCACTGATTTCTGGCAGAGGACCATGGCCTTGGACTTGGAGGTACTGATCTGCATCCCCGCCGCTTCGCACTCGGCTGCAAACCGCTCCAGTGCGTGCTGAAGGTCACGGTCTGATGAAGCCAACAGTACCACGTCATCTACAAAAAGCAGAGACGTGATCCTGAGGTCCCCAAACTGGACACCCTCCTCACCCTGGCTGCGCCTTGAGATCCTGTCCATGAAGACCACAAACAGGATCGGGGACAGAGGGCAGCACTGGCAGAGTTCAACACCCACTGGGAACGTGTTCAACACATTGTTGAGAGGTTCAACAATCAGTCGGAGCCTCCTTTCCAGCACCCTAGAGTAAACTTTTCTGGGGAGGCTGATAAGTGTGATTCTCTGATAATTGGAACACACTCCGGTCTCCCTTTTTGAAAATGGGAACCACCACCCCGGTCTGCCACTCCACAGGCACCGTACCCGATGCTCATACGACATTGAAGAGATGTGTCAGCCATGACATTCCCATAATGTCCAGAGCCTTCAGCATCTCAGGGCAAATCTCGTCCACACCTGTCGCTTTGCCACCAAGGAGCTTTTTAACTAACCTCGGGGACCTCTACCTTGGATATGGACGCAGAAGGCCCTGAGTCATCAGGCTCTGCCCCCTCAGCAGAGGACATGTTTACTGGGTTCAGGAGTTCCTCGAAGTGCTCTTTCCACCACTCGACAAGACCCCAAGTCTGGGTCAGCAGTTCTCCTCCCTGGCTGTACACAGCCTGGGCGAATCCCTGCCTCCCCTTTCTGAGGCGTCGGATGGTTTGCCAGAACTTCTTTGAGGCCAACCAAAAGTCATTCTCCATAGCCTCCCCAAATTTCTCCCACACCCAAGATTTTGCTTCCATGACCACCACAGCTGCAGCCCTTTTGGCCAGCTGGTATCTGCCTGATGCTTCAGGAGACTCCCGAGGCAGCCAGGCCCGAAAGGTCTCCTTCTTCAGCCTGACAGCTTCCCTCGCTGCTGTTGTCCACCAGCGGGTTTTGGGGTTGCCACCATGACAGACACCACAACATTCTGGCCACAGTTCCTAACAGCCACTTTTGCGATGGAGGCTTTGAACATGGCCCACTGTGATTCCATGTCTCCAACCTCCCCCGGGATGCAGGAGAAGCTCATCCGGAGGTGGGAATTGAAAACCCCACGGACAGGGGCCTCTGCCAGATGTTCCCAGTTTACCCTCAATACACATTTGGGTTTACCCGGTCTGTCCAGCAACTTTCCCTGCCATCGGATCCAACTCACCACCAGGTGGTGATCAGTTGACAGCTCTGCTCCTCTCTTCACCTGAGTATCCAAAACATACGGCCTCAGATCTGATGATACGACTACGAAGTCGATTATCGACCTTTGGCCTAAGATACTTTAGAACCAGGTACACTTATGAGCGACCTTATGTTTGAACATGCTGTTTGCTATGGCCAATCCGTGGCAAGCACAAAAGTCCAAAAACAAAACACCGCTTGGGTTCAGATCAGGCAGGCTGTTCCTCCCAATCACGCCCCTCCAGGTTTCACCGTCATTGCCCACATGAGCACTGAAGTCCCTCAGAAGAACTATGGAGTCCCCAGGCGGCACCCCTTCCAGGACACCACCAGTCACTTCAAAAAGGCTGAATACTCTGAACTGCCGTTTCATGCATAAGCACAAACAACAGTCAGAGTTTTACCCTCTGCAAAATGCAGTCAAAGAGAGGCAGCCCTCTCACTCTCCAGGGAGAACTCCAACATGGTGGCGCTCAGCCGTGGTCTTGTGAGTATCCCCACACCAGCCTTAAAAATCAGTGTGAGATAAGTGTTTATAATTTTGTCAGTGCGGTGAAGATGTAATGTCAAACATTACTATTCTAAGGTTGAATGGATACATATAACACTCGGATAGATCCAGCATGTTTTTATGCATTTGTGTGCTCTAATTAGTAGCGTGTGTGACCACTTGTTGTATTACTGAAGGCCTCCACCATGGCAGCTCATGCAGGTACTTTTGTGGAGAGGATCAAGCTTCGTGTTGACTCCAGAGTTCTTGGTTCCTCTCACTACACTGCAAACAATATGTTTAAACAGACTGTGATTTAAAGAGCTGCTGTGTGTCTCTGTGACCACATAACCACATCTGGTGTGTAACTGATGGAATGTTCCAGGTGTACTGAATTGTAGTCAGTTGTGGCAAAAAGACAGGACACACCCACAGTAAGGGGTCCACTGGAGTACAGTAAGGTATGTTGAGCCTCACCAATTAACCTCAACATGTCTTTGGACGGGCTGCAGGGTGGCTCGGTGGTTAGCACCATCGCCTCGCTGCAAGAAGATCCCTGGTTCGTGTCCTGGGATGCCCGGGAATTCGCATGTTCTCCCCATGCAGCGTGGGTTCTCTCCGGGTTCTCCAGCTACCTCCCAAAGTCCAAAAACATGTTGAGGTTAATTGGTGATTCTAAATTGTCCGTAGGTGTGAATGTGAGTGTGCTTGGTTGTCTGTCTCTATGTGTAACCCTGTGATAGACTGGTGACCTGTCCAGGGTGTCCCCAACCTTCACTCTGAGTCAGCTGGGATAGGCTCCAGCCCCCTATGACCCTAGTGAGGATTAAGTGGTGTATAGATAATGGATATATGTCTTTTTACTACGGGAGGAAGTTGGAGCACCCAGTAAGAACCAACACAAGCACAGGGAGAACATGCAAACTCCACATAGAAAGAACGAAACAAAAGAAATAAAACAAAAAGAATGAAATGAAAGACAGTGAACCCAGGACCTTCTAGTAGTGAGGTGATAGTGCTAACCACTGTCCTACCATGCCGCCCACTGATTTAATTGCTTTTAATTTTTTTTTTTCATATGCTCTGAAAGCCTTTATTTCTGTCTGGGGTTTTGTATTTTGTCAAGACAGCTAACACACAGAAAGCGTGGCTGCGTTAGACTTGCTTATGGTTAATTTAACTAAACCTTTATTGTTGTGTGCCAAACACTGGCTATCCTGCGGTTTACAGTTTACAGTCTGTAAAAATGTCCTCTTGTCTGCATTTTTAACAGTTTCACTTGCATTCTGCTTCATTCACTTTCTCCACGCTTCCTGCTTCAACACAGGCTCCTTGTTAGCACTGTACACATATAAACACACCTTTTGTCAGTCTGTCTCCTGTGACATAACTTATGACACAACATGATATTAAATAAATCCCAGCCTATTTGGAATTGTTTTTCAGTACAAGTTCTTGAAAGAGCGCAAACTGAAATAAACAAGACTAAGAGACGCCATGCTAGCTGCTACGTGAGCCTGTATGTGCTCACAATGGACCAATGAGCTTTATTTCACCAACATTCTAGCGTGCTCACACCGTGGGCACATGAATGCCTGGAAAAAGTTTCATTGCAATCCATCCAGTAGTTGTTGAGACATTTCAATCAGGACCAATCTAGTGCAATAGTGGATCATTCTGCAAATAATTGTTTTCTGCTCTATGTTCTTCCTTTCTTAAAGTATGTCTAAGCTATGAATGAAATGTTGCTTCATCAAACAAATATAAAAATATAAATATAAATTATACATACTAGTCTTAGCATGTATCTCTACTGCTGTGCTAGCTATGCAAAGTATTGTTAGTGCCTAAACCAAAACTTTACATTTAGCCTTGTAACTCTACCCACCACATACCCATCACACACATACATACACACTAATGAAGTGCAATCCAGTGAAAGCTGAGCCACGTTTTATAACCAGGACTGTGATATTTATATACACATTGTATCACTGATAAGATCTGATTTGGAGTTTTTCATTCATAAACACCTTCACAAAAAGATATTGCTGTCGATCTAGCATGTAATCAATATACAGTATTGTATAACCCTAACCCAAATCGACTGTCTTGTTGGTAAGAGTCTATTGCCGTCTGTTTCAGGTGTGTGTTTGTGTGCGGCGTGTGACCAGGCTGGTGCAGGTAATCAAGAGGAGGATTGTAGAGGATTATTTCTCAGCTGCCTCTGTCCTTGCTCCCTGCTGGAAGTATTCTCCTCGAAATGCCATCAGCTGTTGGACACATTATACAGGACAGAGTAGAGAGTGTCAGAACCTATGATGACCTGTGCAACAGTGTTTGTTTAATTCTAAAAAGCGGATACATCATGATGTAGTTGTGATATGATATATCCTGGCTTTCGTTAGCAGTAAGATCTAGCTGTATATGCAAGGCAAAGTATTGACTAGACCACCGTGCACCAATGACAGGCAGCACTGATGCACTGATCAGCTGCAACATGTACAATGTCCATCCAACAAGCCTGTTATATTATAAAGGACCACAGAGGCTAAACCACTGGTGTTTTTGTTTTGTTTCTACCTTTTACATAACTTCTTTTGATGTTTTTTGCCTTTAAAAATCTGACTTTAATGACCCCTGTATAATAAAATAGACAAGTTTGTTCAGAACAATATGGGTGAATTTTCAGACTTTTCTACAAACATAAACTGATGCCACCAAAATAATTTTAAGGGTTCTGAAATAATAGGAAAAAAACTGTCAATTTTAAAAGCAATGATAAAATGGGAAATCAGATCATTTTCTAAGCTGTACTGTGTTTTTTTTTTAAAGACAGTTGCTTTACTCTAATGTCTCTACTTCAAATTATACCATTTAGACAACTGATTTAAAGACAAGTGCAAGCCAGAGGTTTTTTTCTGAAAATTGTTTTTGCCAAACTTCATCCTTGTGTCCAGCACATGCAGCCTTGTCACTGTCTTTTAGGAAAACAAATCATCCCCAAGGACACACACACACACACACACGCACATGCAGCTCTTGACCTACTAGCTTCCTGCTCAGTACACTAACCATTCCCTGCAAGCATGTTGTAAACATGTACGCTAAACATAAGTGATGATACAAACTGAGGATCAGATATGCGACATATGTGTCTGCGTAGACACTCCCACATCACACATACTCACCTCCTGTAACACACACACATAGTGTTAACTGTCATGTGATGTCACTTGACTGGCACCTGCTGACTTGATCATGGTTGACCTTAGATCTACTCAAAATAGATAAAGGGGGTGTTTGCAAGTTCACAACTACGACTTATAATCCTGACGTGTGTGTGTGTGTGTGCGTGTGTGTGTGTGTGTGTGCTAGGGTGTGTGTGTGTTTGCTAGGGTGTGTGTTTGCGTAAGGAAGGAAACAGGATGACCTGGTGTCCGTCTAACTCTCCTGGGGTGTCATTACAGGAATGCATGACGAAACAGGGGAGCTGTTTTAAGCTGTAACGTCACTTCTGAAAGCTCTGCGACCAGAGTGAAGGAAAGCCCATGAGGTCCACCTACAAAATGCAAAATAGTTGTCACCCCAGTGCAACTGATGGCACGATACATGATGTGGATTCCACTGCTGGTGATAGTACAAGTTAATATTAGTAAGTGTGGATGATACTCAGGTTTGCCCCTGACTTTCTGCTGTTTGTGTACATGTTGCCTTGCCCACTGTCACATTGACTGCAGTAATGGGCCATGATGCGGCTAGTTGATATGTGTCACTGACTTACCGATCATCCTATTTTCTTAAATGTGCATTTAAAAAGGTCATTTTATGTTGCTTTGTGTGTGTGTTATGACTATCGTCCTAATCCTCTTAGTTTTGTAATGCTAGCAACCATTTCATCAGCAGTGACAAGCTAATTTGTGCCTCACATCTCTTGTTTACATAAATCTCATTATAGTTTAAAGCATCCTTAAGGAGACAGCATAATAAATAATCTGAATGAACATATTAGTAATCACAATAGATGTGGGTTTAGTAGAAAAGATATATTATTGTATATTTTTATAATACCACTGTGTATTTCTGTTAATTTGTCAGTCTCGTTTGAGGCAGGAGGAGTGCTCTGGCAATGAACTATCCTCTCTCTGTGCATCAGTACTGGATTTTACTCAATGATTTACTGTACATGACAGCAACAGTTGTGACCACAGCAACCATCTCTGCAGAGAGACAGCAGGATAAATAAACATAAATGAAACTTCATATAATAACAAAAGATGCTTAAAGTGTGTGATTTTAGCATCTTTTCTTTTGCATCTTTTTTGTATACTGTATCACTTTTTTCAAGACAGGTTTAGTGAAACTGCCAGTGGACGTTTTCCACAGATGATGAAATAACAAGTCTCTACTCCTGTTTTTTTCCTCTTCTGTTCTCATGAGTGTTCAAATTGGTCAGAAATGGGCTCAGGAAGGTGCTTTGATATGTCAGACCAGAACTGAGAAAATGTAACTCACACAGCTATGCCACATTATATCAAAACATCTGATCTTTGTATATGTGGAAGAAAAAAACTGTCAGCTTCTGTGAGAATGTAACCAAAGCAGCCAATCTACACCAACCCAAATATGCCTCCGTCAGCAGTGACACTGACAAATTTAGTCATTACACGTACAGTTAAAATGACGTGACATGTCGACTGGGATGATACATCTGTGGTGTTTCTGTTTCTGTTAACTTGTCTGCTGTGACTTTGACTACATATAAGGCTGAGCTTCCTGTGTGACCCTCTGGGATTTCCAGATGATGGAATAATTACCCAACTTTAAAATCAGGCTCAAATGCATGCATTGAGGGGACTTCTCTCCATTCCATCTGAGCACAATACACATTTATTGTATAATTATGTACCGAAACTGACCGCATTTCAAAATTATGTTTTCAACACATACATATATTTTTGCTGTCGTATTGACCATAGGTTTTATATACTTAATCAGAACTGACAAAACATTTTAAAAAAACATGGTAAAAAAAAGGAACAAAATGTAGGGGTGATTTGAGGCAGGACTCCCAGCTCATTTGCGGACAGTAGCATTTACCAAGTGGGTTGAACTGTGTATAACATCTTCATGGATGTTTGTCTTTTCCTGTCTTTATTAAATTTGCTCTGGTTTTTTTTGTATTCATTATGGCTTCAGTGTGAGAAAAGATCATAATCCAGACAATCAAAGACGTACATGTAAACATCACTAATTAATGTACTTTGTTGGACACAGAAAGTTATACACTGAGCCACAGCAGTGCAGCCTGTCGGGTTTCTGGTTGTAATGTGGGGTAAATGTGAAGGATTCCAAATGTCTCCTGGGTGTCAGTGCTGTCTGGCACCATCTGTGATGCCAGCAAACTCTGAAAGCCTTCACATGAAGAAAAAAAACTGCTTTACTTCAACCGAATGTATCTTCCATTAATGTGGCTATTGTAACTCTACGTTTAATGTGTAAAGTTTGCACTTTTCACCATCATTAGAGAGATTCAGGTGATTAAATGTTCACACAAAACAGCTTGTGAATGGTGTTTAGAGGAGCAGGTAGCTTGAGCTCCCTGCAACTATCCAAACATAGTCAATCTGTACTATAATCATTTTTAATTTTTGTTTCCAGTTCTAACTAAAGCTAACCACAGAAATCAATTGGAAGAAATGACCAAGACCAGCCAGACAAAAAAGCTTAGCTTTCTAGGTAAAAACTAATACAGTTAGCAAAGTGGCTAACTGCAAACTGCTAATTTCTGTTTCCCTTCAGTCAGACTGGACAAAACATTTTTAAATGCCTAAGTAAACACTGTTCACAAGCTGTTTTTTGTGACTCCTCATTTCCTTGAATCTCTGCAGAGGTGCAGACTTTTATGCAGAAAATGTGTTTTTTTGTTGTTGTCTGTTTTTTACTTTATATATATATATATGTATATATATATAGTGGCATATATAACTCAACATCTCCTGCTACATTTGACATGGTAACTTTTAATGCCAAAGGCAGACAGAGTTTTAATTTAATAGTCTGTGATTATAATAATAGTATTAATTCAATCATTGTAGTTGACAATGTCAACTGGTGTTGGCACAGCAGTCTGTATGCAAACATGTCCTGCTCTACATCTGACCCACGTGTTGCTCCCTGTGTGTGTCTCGGTTTCTTCTGGGTGATGTAGTTTCTTCCAGTAAAGACATGCAATCCTTGTGGATTTGTCTGCTGGTTGTTATACATTTAGTCTGTTATTGATATGTGTGTGCAAATACACATGGGCGGCTCACACAAGATAAGAGATTAGATTGTTGTACCAACACAGGGGCTGTTATAACTTTCATTATTTGTCCCTCCTGCGGCCATGTTTACATGTATACACTATGAACACTTCGCCTCCAGCCAGACACACTTGCCAGGTTGAGTTTGGGGAAAAGGCGCGAGGACCCTTTTTAGGCACATGTTTCATTTGAGTGAACAGAGTGTGCATCTGTGTGCATAGTGTGTCTACCTGAACAGACCAAAGTTAAGCAAGTTCAGCAACTGGCTAGTGAAATATTAGAAGCTGGCATTATTGACCAGGTACGTGTACACCTACAAGGACTCTGGTTTCTTGTGGCTCTCAATGTGTTTACACGCAGTGCCAATTCAGGAGCCTAAAACAAGAAAAAAATGACATCAGTTAAATAAATGTATGTAAAACTTGTTGTAGCATATGAGTTTCACAGCATTTGGTCTGGTTCTTTTCTCTCCTTCACGTCTCCAAGTCTATCTCAGATGCCTTTCTTTCCCTCTTTCTCTACATGTGTCTCCCCTACTACAAATCCATCAAAGCCCCCTCACTCAGCACTCACAGAGAGTCTCATGTGTTTATTTTGAGAAGTTGACTGCTACAAAGGCCGGAACCATGACTGAGAGGGAAGGAGGGGAGTGGGAGGGACCTGGCAAATACATAGAGTAGGGAGAGAGGGAGAGAGAGAGAGAGAGAGAGGCTGAGTGGATAGTGAGCTGCTATAAAAGAGAATCCTGGAGCTGTTTGTGGCATTAGCTTCAGCGGACTGAGATTCACACACAACACGAGAGGCAGAGAAGTGACAGCAGGCACCAGCAGCTGAAACACACTGAGGGCTGAGGAGCAGAGGCTGATCAGAGAAGAGTTTTAAAACAATTATTTCTTCAAGACTGGTAGTTGTCAGTGAGCCTGGACTTGGAGGTTTGTGGAGTGTTTGTTTTGGCTCGACTTTGGATGGACTCTTGCTTTGTGGCTCCTGAGACAGAGATTTCTCATCAGATAGGACAAGGCACCAGAAAGAGCAAAACAGGACAAGTCTGAGACTGACTCTGAGCAGTAAAATACTACTTTTTCTGCTGTTTTTACACCTGCTGTTAAATTAGATTTTAAAATTAGATTTCATTTCCCTGAGCTCCTGTTCCACCATGGCTGCAGTGCGTCAGATGGTTATGGAGGCCTCTGGCTTCCACGTCCTGCCGGCTCACCTTATGGCCTCAGCTATGGAGGAGTTCCCTCAGCAGCTGCCTGTCCCCAAGTGCCCTGCAAGGGGCAAGAGTCGCTCCCGCCGGCCTCGTGAGGCTCGCTTCAAAACACAGCCTGTCACCTTTGCTGAGATTGCAGAGGTAGAAGAAGAAGGCTCCTCACCCCTGGAGGAGGAGAGGGCACGCCGCTCCTTCTTGCAATCTCTGGAGAACCTGCGGCGGAGCACACAGACCCTCCACTGCCCACCGGCTGCCCATCACAGCTGCACCCCGACACCCACGCAAGCCAGCCTGGACTCCAGTGACTCCGACTCCACCCAGTGAGAACTCGGACAAGCTCTACTCCTGGAATTCATGTTCCTTGTTTTTCCTCGACGCCGCTTCAAAAGGAGGCCAACCGAACTGAACCAAACTGGCCTGTCTGCCAGCCTGCCTGTGTGTGTGAGCTGCTGCTGTCATACAGAAGTCTGCTTTTAATATATACTAACATGTAAACGTGCAGTATAGTTCTTGAAGTTGCACTTCAGACATATCTGTAAAGGTTTCTACCACAGGCTGGTTATACTGCTGTACAGATAGGATGAGTATAAACGTAGCAGATGACACGGTATTGAACACACCTCTCTTCAAATGTATTCCTTTTCTACTGTAGATGTCTGAGAAAAACTTGAAAGATGAAAAATAGTTGATATTTTTCCATTTTTAAGTTGTATATGTCTTTTTGATTCTATCCAGATTTTTCTACTTGTGCAGTCATCATAGCAAAGGACTGTTGAATAATGTTAGTATTGTGACTTATGACACTATAAATGCTTTGACTAAGCAAAGTACTGAGCATCAAAAGTGACCTGGCCGTCACTGAGGCAGTAGAGTACCGCTACAAAGCTTTGTCAAGAGTTTGAGCTTTTGTTTTCCAGCTTCAATCAATCAATGAAATCTCTGCTCTTGCTTCAGCTCTTGAGCAAAACATTGCCTTTCTAAAATTCTTTATTTATTCTCTTATTTTGTTCATAACCAAGTGAAGATGTAGATGTGATATTTTATGGCTCTTTCTGACTTTTAAAGTCACCTCGACTTTCAAAGAAAATGATAACCTTTATACTTTGATCTGTTTTGCTTTATATGTATATGTTACAATGTTTGTCATATGTACTTTAATAAATATTTTCAAGTATTTTGAGTCACTTTCTGATTTCATTTCTGTTTAGGAAGTGCAGTCATACAACCAAAATGGTGTACTTTAGAGGATAATGAGCTGAGCAATATTCATTAATAAATGTGACAGTTTTGTCTTTAGCTTTGCTAATATTTGCTTCAACCTTTCTGAACTTTACAATCAACTACCGTAAAAAAATAACATTTAAATTTTAAAAAAGCCAGAAACTAACACAGGAAAACAATGACAAGAGGTGCAAGGATCTGTAAGTCTCAGTGCCAAGATGATGTGTTTAAGGAAATGTCATTGAACCAAAAAGGTCATGTGTGACAGAAGACATACAATCCATGAGAAAGGTTTGTGATAAATACAGGAAGAGTTGGAAGTGGGATATAACCTTAAGCAGCTGCCCACCTCCAGTGTTATTGTTAAGATAAGCTCATGTCTGACAGTATATAAACACTCAGTACTTGACCTGTGTCTGCTGTGTGCCTCTTTGGCTAGTGACGTACTTTTAGTAATGTCAGGTTTTCATCAGCAAACTCAGCCACAACAACATGAGAAAAGTGCTCCCAGGAGCCACTGCAGCTTCCCCCGTTGCTAATAACCGTCCTGTCCTAATCCACTTGGTGACAAGTAAAGTGTGATGCTTAACTTCCATCTGAGCGCGAGTGTGCAGCGTGGTGTGTTGGAGACAATGCTGCAGGGGTTTCAGTTGAGAACCTGCCTGTGTTGCATGTGGCTTGACTAAAAATAGGCTCTGATTAAGTACATCTGCTAGATGAGAGAGACATTCTCTCCAGAGGTTTTTGGCTTAAGTGTTGGATTGTGATGCGTGCGTGGTGAGGAGATGCAATCACGGAGTGACATAGATTAGAAATCAGCACTAGTGAGACAGAAGGGATCACTGTTACAGTGAATGAACGAGGGCAGTTTCAATATTTTTCTAATTGTCAAAAAATCTCCTAAAAAGGCTTGAAACAAATCTCAAGAGTCTTTCATCTTTTTTCTTTTTATTTCCTCACCCTGTCTTTCCATTCTCTTAGTCCCATTCATTCCCATGCCTGTGATGTGCTAAAATATATTTTTGCACCAAGACAATGTATTTTAGATTGACTCAAAATAAGGTTCGATTTCATTATTTTTCCTAATAAAGGTCAACCAGTGCAAAGGTTTGTCACATAAAGATGTTTTTACTAGTTTTTGGACAAGAACAAAAAAAGTCTGTGTCAGAGGATTTTTTTTTTCAGTGCTGGTTTGGATCTTTTAGTGCTGTTGGTAGGAACAAATACAGAATATGGCAGCATTTCCTTCAAGAATTGAGCACACACACACTTCTCATATCATTGTATTTTTTGGAAAAACAACTGCTCTCGTCTTTGAGCGTATGTAAGACAAATGGCAGGCAAAGTAAACTATCATGAACTTACAAGCTGTGACAACTCTGTCTGGAATGAAACAAAGCACAACTACACTTTCAGTCATCCAGCCAATGGGGATGATGGACAAAGACCAGCTGGTTGCATATGAAAGGTCTCCATACCTCTGTGCTCATCCCTCACACAAACACACATATTAGTCATTGTTTTTCTTGTGTTTATAAGCTGTCATACTTTACCACAGCCACAGCACAATTACTGTGTGGAAACGCAACTCTGGACACATCAGCTTTACTGAGATTTTTTGACAAGACTGTGCGATCACTTTGAAAAGAAAGGGAGGGAGAGATAAGAGAATCATATTTGTCATCATGTACTGACAAATTGATTCAGTTCGTGCCTCCACTTTCTGCCCTCTTTCTTCGGCAACCTAGTTTTTATCTTGCAGAGGAGATAAGGGAGTGTGTGAGAACGGCACTGAAACATCATTTTTCCTCATCAAATCTTATGTATGAGGACACTTCACTTCATTCCTGATTAGTTTCACTGTCTGACTGCAAGACAGATGCTTTGTTTTGTAAAGAAAATACATTATATAAGGACTGACTGTAACCCAAATTTGGCCCAGATGACTGATTTCTATAATTATGAAGACTCTGACAAATGCCTGTGGACTAACGGTACTCTTTTTGGGACTTTAAGATGCAAAATTGAAAGAGTACCTGAACAATAAAGGTATGCCACCTTAGTCTGGGGACTGTACTTTAGTCCCTTAAGGGTTAAATCCTCAATCCTTTCAAGATTGGGAGTAGGGACCAGGCCCAGCTAATCCCTAAAAGCAATTAGTTAAATCTTAGAATCAACAAGAAACCAGCAAAGAGGAGTTCAAAGAGAGATCATGTAACCCTGTGATGTGCATAGTGTCCTTGTGAACAACCTGGCAGCAGACACAATAGCATCAAAGGGCAATCATTCGATAAATAGCAAATGTAGCACATGGAACAAACTGTACAGATGCTATTTTTGGTCACCTAACAAGCAATGTACTTTAATTATTAAACTGGTGAGATGCCAAGATGTTTGATAGGAAACACGACTGCTTTAAGTTCGCTATTGAAATGACAATGATTTCTACAGGCTCCTATTATACACCTCGATTCATACAAACACAAGAAAACATTTTTCTTCTTATCATATATTTGGTATCAATACCCAAAGACTTCAAAACTTTGGTGCAAAGTAAACTCCATACACATCAGAACTAATAGGAGGCACTTAGTGCGAGGATGCATGTGAGTCACCCCTGAATAAATGGTTATATTACAAGATAAAAGATTAAATTGTGTTTTTGTGTAATTACTAATCACTGTTCTTTCCCTAAAGTCAAATACCTGCCAGGTACTTAAAAAAAAGTGCAAGTTTTTCATAACTGCCAATACTAGCTGTATGTACGCTGTATATGTACAATACAGTAGGAAATACCAATTAAGAACGCTGGCGCATAATTATTAAATAAAAAGACAAAAGGATGTGTTTTAACATTGGTAGTTATATTCAGTCATTTGCAACATTAGGTAATAAAGTGATTAGGAAGTCCAGATTTACAAGAAACCATAATCTATCCATTTACTTCTGACTCTACTAAATCTGATTTGATCCTCTCAAAGCACATGAGAAGTTGATCAGCATTTAAAGCGTACGTGGAGATTTTTCTAACTGAACAGCAGGCAGCTATGATTTCTTACCATGTGAACTACCATCTGACACATTATTTAAAGTTAAAACAGTGCTTCCTAATGAATCATTAGAGCTCTAACTGGGCTTTGAGATAGAAACAATGATGGGTGTGAGAAATGTGAATGTAGCCTAGAAACATAAAACAACTTTTGCACTTTCAAGGCTTATATATAATAAAATATGCCTGTTTTATTCTCTTTTTATTGTTGGTCCAACATAATTAGATTTTATTTGAGATCTTTCTTGTCAATCAAGTCCAGATTAAATTAATTTGGAAAGCACTCTGGAGAGGACATATAATTACAAAATGTCACCAAAACAAGAACAAAATGCTCCCAAAACAAGTTGGCTGTTTGCCTTGTTTGTAACACAAACAGAAGCCAGGAGACACATTTATGGAGACAGAGAGGTTTGTTTTTAGGAGCAGTAAGACCAGAAAAGGTCTGCTAAATTGGACTGAGCGAAGACTGTCCCACTTCATTTAAGTAAATTATAAATATGTCATTTACATCTTGACAAGGCTACTCTCGGGATGTGCACTCACCAAGTGGTCTGCATGAATAATATCTGGTACAATACTTGCACTGCAACAAGGGTCCTCACTGCCACGTTGAAAGCATCCGCTCAGTGATTCCACCCACAGCCTGGAGAACATTATGGTAAGCAACCTGTTCGTGGCATTGTGTGTTCGTACTGTTTCCTTTCTGGCTTGCCCTAATTGCATTTTTTATGAATCTATTGACATTTATCTCAGTAGATATATAATGGGCACTTGCCTGGTTTAGTTCGGTCAATTGAGGAATGCTGTGAAATCCAAAACTAGCTGCTTAATACTTTGACCAATCTAATATTTAAAAAATAAAACAAGACCAAATGCCTAAAAGTGAAAGAAGAAATGGCTGGATCAAAAATTGAAATATATCTTAAGTGGCTTACAAATACTGATTTTACATCTAATGACAAACTGAAGTGAGTGCATTCGGAAAATTAGCATCAAACAAGTTGTTGTTTCTTTAATTGATGGGCTTCAGCTTATGTGGCGAATCCATGTTTGTTTGTATGACCGCTGTGCCAGGTCAAATGTATTACACTTTTCATAAAATATAAACTTCTGGTTCAAAAGTTCTGTTCACCAATTGGATGTTTACATAAATGGTATTTACAAGTTGGAAACCAAAACATTCGTAACCCTGATATGCCATGAATGCACCATCAGCTGGACTTTAGTTGGCTGAATCTTAGTATAACAGGAACTATGCCATGAGTTTTATCCAGTCATGAAGCACTGAATTGGTAAACTTATGATTTAAAAGTTAAGGTTTTAAGGTTCTTCTGCTGTGAATGAGGAATGTTGACGCCCAAATCTCATGCTTGTCAGTTTAATAGTTGTTCATATATTTCATTCTGGATTGTTGAACCTACCAACAGGGAGGCAGACAGCATGAACACTGTTGTCTCTACCATCACACTGGTAATACTGCACTGCAACAACACTGAAAACCCTGTATTCAGATCAAGACAAGCTGCTGGTCAAAATATTTCTTTACTATTGGTAATATTTACAACAACCCTTCCTGACTCCAGTTACTTAACCCCTGAAAAAGACATCCGGTGTTGAGTCAACAGTGGCAGCACATGTGCACACATTATTTTTACATCCATTATCTGTATGAAAGTGTGTAACTCATCTTAGCAGCTGCATGCACCCAATAGCATCCCTAACCTACATCCTGGTCTCAAGACATAATGAAGAAGCAGTCTGGTAGGACAAGAAAGCAGAGTCCAGAACATTCAGCATGTTTCTTTCATCTCTGTCTCTCTATTTCAAAGCTTCGTTTCTAAGCTCTTCATCTCCCCCTGGTGCTACAAAAAAAAGAGGTGATTATGGATGCAAAACAGACGGTGACCTATATACTGTATCTCCTCTCCCAGTGTTCTTTCCTTAAATCTTTCTTATTCTGGTTTGCCCTCCAGCCCCGCAGGCAGGAGGAAAGAGATGCTACACTTATACTGTCTATTATCTGAAGAACAGATAAGCTGGATCCATGTACTTCAAGATGATAATGCCAGTTCAAGGATTTTGGTTGTAGCTGCTTCTAAAGTTTTCATGAAGACGGCGATAGTAATGTAAATAAGTACAATATATATATATTAGTGATAATATTCAAATGACTGATAGATGAACTCAGTGACACTGGTCATCCTGTTACGATGTTCTGCTGTGAAACTTTGGAACCTTTATTCATGTTGATGTTACTGTGACATGTACCACCAACCTAACATTGTTCAGGATCAAGTATACCTCCCCATGACAACAGTTCAACTACTCAGCAATGGCTTGAGGAAGATGACAAAGAGCCCAAGGTGTTGATCCCCAGGTCATAATCCAATCAAACATCCACTGGATGCACTNCGTAGGTGTGAATGTGAGTGTGCTTGGTTGTCTGTCTCTATGTGTAACCCTGTGATAGACTGGTGACCTGTCCAGGGTGTCCCCAACCTTCACTCTGAGTCAGCTGGGATAGGCTCCAGCCCCCTATGACCCTAGTGAGGATTAAGTGGTGTATAGATAATGGATATATGTCTTTTTACTACGGGAGGAAGTTGGAGCACCCAGTAAGAACCCACACAAGCACAGGGAGAACATGCAAACTCCACATAGAAAGAACGAAACAAAAGAAATAAAACAAAAAGAATGAAATGAAAGACAGTGAACCCAGGACCTTCTAGTAGTGAGGTGATAGTGCTAACCACTGTCCTACCATGCCGCCCACTGATTTAATTGCTTTTAATTTTTTTTTTTCATATGCTCTGAAAGCCTTTATTTCTGTCTGGGGTTTTGTATTTTGTCAAGACAGCTAACACACAGAAAGCGTGGCTGCGTTAGACTTGCTTATGGTTAATTTAACTAAACCTTTATTGTTGTGTGCCAAACACTGGCTATCCTGTGGTTTACAGTTTACAGTCTGTAAAAATGTCCTCTTGTCTGCATTTTTAACAGTTTCACTTGCATTCTGCTTCATTCACTTTCTCCACGCTTCCTGCTTCAACACAGGCTCCTTGTTAGCACTGTACACATATAAACACACCTTTTGTCAGTCTGTCTCCTGTGACATAACTTATGACACAACATGATATTAAATAAATCCCAGCCTATTTGGAATTGTTTTTCAGTACAAGTTCTTGAAAGAGCGCAAACTGAAATAAACAAGACTAAGAGACGCCATGCTACCTGCTACGTGAGCCTGTATGTGCTCACAATGGACCAATGAGCTTTATTTCACCAACATTCTAGCGTGCTCACACCGTGGGCACATGAATGCCTGGAAAAAGTTTCATTGCAATCCATCCAGTAGTTGTTGAGACATTTCAATCAGGACCAATCTAGTGCAATAGTGGATCATTCTGCAAATAATTGTTTTCTGCTCTATGTTCTTCCTTTCTTAAAGTATGTCTAAGCTATGAATGAAATGTTGCTTCATCAAACAAATATAAAAATATAAATATAAATTATACATACTAGTCTTAGCATGTATCTCTACTGCTGTGCTAGCTATGCAAAGTATTGTTAGTGCCTAAACCAAAACTTTACATTTAGCCTTGTAACTCTACCCACCACATACCCATCACACACATACATACACACTAATGAAGTGCAATCCAGTGAAAGCTGAGCCACGTTTTATAACCAGGACTGTGATATTTATATACACATTGTATCACTGATAAGATCTGATTTGGAGTTTTTCATTCATAAACACCTTCACAAAAAGATATTGCTGTCGATCTAGCATGTAATCAATATACAGTATTGTATAACCCTAACCCAAATCGACTGTCTTGTTGGTAAGAGTCTATTGCCGTCTGTTTCAGGTGTGTGTTTGTGTGCGGCGTGTGACCAGGCTGGTGCAGGTAATCAAGAGGAGGATTGTAGGGGATTATTTCTCAGCTGCCTCTGTCCTTGCTCCCTGCTGGAAGTATTCTCCTCGAAATGCCATCAGCTGTTGGACACATTATACAGGACAGAGTAGAGAGTGTCAGAACCTATGATGACCTGTGCAACAGTGTTTGTTTAATTCTAAAAAGCGGATACATCATGATGTAGTTGTGATATGATATATCCTGGCTTTCGTTAGCAGTAAGATCTAGCTGTATATGCAAGGCAAAGTATTGACTAGACCACCGTGCACCAATGACAGGCAGCACTGATGCACTGATCAGCTGCAACATGTACAATGTCCATCCAACAAGCCTGTTATATTATAAAGGACCACAGAGGCTAAACCACTGGTGTTTTTGTTTTGTTTCTACCTTTTACATAACTTCTTTTGATGTTTTTTGCCTTTAAAAATCTGACTTTAATGACCCCTGTATAATAAAATAGACAAGTTTGTTCAGAACAATATGGGTGAATTTTCAGACTTTTCTACAAACATAAACTGATGCCACCAAAATAATTTTAAGGGTTCTGAAATAATAGGAAAAAAACTGTCAATTTTAAAAGCAATGATAAAATGGGAAATCAGATCATTTTCTAAGCTGTACTGTGTTTTTTTTTTAAAGACAGTTGCTTTACTCTAATGTCTCTACTTCAAATTATACCATTTAGACAACTGATTTAAAGACAAGTGCAAGCCAGAGGTTTTTTTCTGAAAATTGTTTTTGCCAAACTTCATCCTTGTGTCCAGCACATGCAGCCTTGTCACTGTCTTTTAGGAAAACAAATCATCCCCAAGGACACACACACACACACACACGCACATGCAGCTCTTGACCTACTAGCTTCCTGCTCAGTACACTAACCATTCCCTGCAAGCATGTTGTAAACATGTACGCTAAACATAAGTGATGATACAAACTGAGGATCAGATATGCGACATATGTGTCTGCGTAGACACTCCCACATCACACATACTCACCTCCTGTAACACACACACATAGTGTTAACTGTCATGTGATGTCACTTGACTGGCACCTGCTGACTTGATCATGGTTGACCTTAGATCTACTCAAAATAGATAAAGGGGGTGTTTGCAAGTTCACAACTACGACTTATAATCCTGACGTGTGTGTGTGTGTGTGCGTGTGTGTGTGTGTGTGTGCTAGGGTGTGTGTGTGTTTGCTAGGGTGTGTGTTTGCGTAAGGAAGGAAACAGGATGACCTGGTGTCCGTCTAACTCTCCTGGGGTGTCATTACAGGAATGCATGACGAAACAGGGGAGCTGTTTTAAGCTGTAACGTCACTTCTGAAAGCTCTGCGACCAGAGTGAAGGAAAGCCCATGAGGTCCACCTACAAAATGCAAAATAGTTGTCACCCCAGTGCAACTGATGGCACGATACATGATGTGGATTCCACTGCTGGTGATAGTACAAGTTAATATTAGTAAGTGTGGATGATACTCAGGTTTGCCCCTGACTTTCTGCTGTTTGTGTACATGTTGCCTTGCCCACTGTCACATTGACTGCAGTAATGGGCCATGATGCGGCTAGTTGATATGTGTCACTGACTTACCGATCATCCTATTTTCTTAAATGTGCATTTAAAAAGGTCATTTTATGTTGCTTTGTGTGTGTGTTATGACTATCGTCCTAATCCTCTTAGTTTTGTAATGCTAGCAACCATTTCATCAGCAGTGACAAGCTAATTTGTGCCTCACATCTCTTGTTTACATAAATCTCATTATAGTTTAAAGCATCCTTAAGGAGACAGCATAATAAATAATCTGAATGAACATATTAGTAATCACAATAGATGTGGGTTTAGTAGAAAAGATATATTATTGTATATTTTTATAATACCACTGTGTATTTCTGTTAATTTGTCAGTCTCGTTTGAGGCAGGAGGAGTGCTCTGGCAATGAACTATCCTCTCTCTGTGCATCAGTACTGGATTTTACTCAATGATTTACTGTACATGACAGCAACAGTTGTGACCACAGCAACCATCTCTGCAGAGAGACAGCAGGATAAATAAACATAAATGAAACTTCATATAATAACAAAAGATGCTTAAAGTGTGTGATTTTAGCATCTTTTCTTTTGCATCTTTTTTGTATACTGTATCACTTTTTTCAAGACAGGTTTAGTGAAACTGCCAGTGGACGTTTTCCACAGATGATGAAATAACAAGTCTCTACTCCTGTTTTTTTCCTCTTCTGTTCTCATGAGTGTTCAAATTGGTCAGAAATGGGCTCAGGAAGGTGCTTTGATATGTCAGACCAGAACTGAGAAAATGTAACTCACACAGCTATGCCACATTATATCAAAACATCTGATCTTTGTATATGTGGAAGAAAAAAACTGTCAGCTTCTGTGAGAATGTAACCAAAGCAGCCAATCTACACCAACCCAAATATGCCTCCGTCAGCAGTGACACTGACAAATTTAGTCATTACACGTACAGTTAAAATGACGTGACATGTCGACTGGGATGATACATCTGTGGTGTTTCTGTTTCTGTTAACTTGTCTGCTGTGACTTTGACTACATATAAGGCTGAGCTTCCTGTGTGACCCTCTGGGATTTCCAGATGATGGAATAATTACCCAACTTTAAAATCAGGCTCAAATGCATGCATTGAGGGGACTTCTCTCCATTCCATCTGAGCACAATACACATTTATTGTATAATTATGTACCGAAACTGACCGCATTTCAAAATTATGTTTTCAACACATACATATATTTTTGCTGTCGTATTGACCATAGGTTTTATATACTTAATCAGAACTGACAAAACATTTTAAAAAAACATGGTAAAAAAAAGGAACAAAATGTAGGGGTGATTTGAGGCAGGACTCCCAGCTCATTTGCGGACAGTAGCATTTACCAAGTGGGTTGAACTGTGTATAACATCTTCATGGATGTTTGTCTTTTCCTGTCTTTATTAAATTTGCTCTGGTTTTTTTTGTATTCATTATGGCTTCAGTGTGAGAAAAGATCATAATCCAGACAATCAAAGACGTACATGTAAACATCACTAATTAATGTACTTTGTTGGACACAGAAAGTTATACACTGAGCCACAGCAGTGCAGCCTGTCGGGTTTCTGGTTGTAATGTGGGGTAAATGTGAAGGATTCCAAATGTCTCCTGGGTGTCAGTGCTGTCTGGCACCATCTGTGATGCCAGCAAACTCTGAAAGCCTTCACATGAAGAAAAAAAACTGCTTTACTTCAACCGAATGTATCTTCCATTAATGTGGCTATTGTAACTCTACGTTTAATGTGTAAAGTTTGCACTTTTCACCATCATTAGAGAGATTCAGGTGATTAAATGTTCACACAAAACAGCTTGTGAATGGTGTTTAGAGGAGCAGGTAGCTTGAGCTCCCTGCAACTATCCAAACATAGTCAATCTGTACTATAATCATTTTTAATTTTTGTTTCCAGTTCTAACTAAAGCTAACCACAGAAATCAATTGGAAGAAATGACCAAGACCAGCCAGACAAAAAAGCTTAGCTTTCTAGGTAAAAACTAATACAGTTAGCAAAGTGGCTAACTGCAAACTGCTAATTTCTGTTTCCCTTCAGTCAGACTGGACAAAACATTTTTAAATGCCTAAGTAAACACTGTTCACAAGCTGTTTTTTGTGACTCCTCATTTCCTTGAATCTCTGCAGAGGTGCAGACTTTTATGCAGAAAATGTGTTTTTTTGTTGTTGTCTGTTTTTTACTTTATATATATATATATGTATATATATATAGTGGCATATATAACTCAACATCTCCTGCTACATTTGACATGGTAACTTTTAATGCCAAAGGCAGACAGAGTTTTAATTTAATAGTCTGTGATTATAATAATAGTATTAATTCAATCATTGTAGTTGACAATGTCAACTGGTGTTGGCACAGCAGTCTGTATGCAAACATGTCCTGCTCTACATCTGACCCACGTGTTGCTCCCTGTGTGTGTCTCGGTTTCTTCTGGGTGATGTAGTTTCTTCCAGTAAAGACATGCAATCCTTGTGGATTTGTCTGCTGGTTGTTATACATTTAGTCTGTTATTGATATGTGTGTGCAAATACACATGGGCGGCTCACACAAGATAAGAGATTAGATTGTTGTACCAACACAGGGGCTGTTATAACTTTCATTATTTGTCCCTCCTGCGGCCATGTTTACATGTATACACTATGAACACTTCGCCTCCAGCCAGACACACTTGCCAGGTTGAGTTTGGGGAAAAGGCGCGAGGACCCTTTTTAGGCACATGTTTCATTTGAGTGAACAGAGTGTGCATCTGTGTGCATAGTGTGTCTACCTGAACAGACCAAAGTTAAGCAAGTTCAGCAACTGGCTAGTGAAATATTAGAAGCTGGCATTATTGACCAGGTACGTGTACACCTACAAGGACTCTGGTTTCTTGTGGCTCTCAATGTGTTTACACGCAGTGCCAATTCAGGAGCCTAAAACAAGAAAAAAATGACATCAGTTAAATAAATGTATGTAAAACTTGTTGTAGCATATGAGTTTCACAGCATTTGGTCTGGTTCTTTTCTCTCCTTCACGTCTCCAAGTCTATCTCAGATGCCTTTCTTTCCCTCTTTCTCTACATGTGTCTCCCCTACTACAAATCCATCAAAGCCCCCTCACTCAGCACTCACAGAGAGTCTCATGTGTTTATTTTGAGAAGTTGACTGCTACAAAGGCCGGAACCATGACTGAGAGGGAAGGAGGGGAGTGGGAGGGACCTGGCAAATACATAGAGTAGGGAGAGAGGGAGAGAGAGAGAGAGAGAGAGGCTGAGTGGATAGTGAGCTGCTATAAAAGAGAATCCTGGAGCTGTTTGTGGCATTAGCTTCAGCGGACTGAGATTCACACACAACACGAGAGGCAGAGAAGTGACAGCAGGCACCAGCAGCTGAAACACACTGAGGGCTGAGGAGCAGAGGCTGATCAGAGAAGAGTTTTAAAACAATTATTTCTTCAAGACTGGTAGTTGTCAGTGAGCCTGGACTTGGAGGTTTGTGGAGTGTTTGTTTTGGCTCGACTTTGGATGGACTCTTGCTTTGTGGCTCCTGAGACAGAGATTTCTCATCAGATAGGACAAGGCACCAGAAAGAGCAAAACAGGACAAGTCTGAGACTGACTCTGAGCAGTAAAATACTACTTTTTCTGCTGTTTTTACACCTGCTGTTAAATTAGATTTTAAAATTAGATTTCATTTCCCTGAGCTCCTGTTCCACCATGGCTGCAGTGCGTCAGATGGTTATGGAGGCCTCTGGCTTCCACGTCCTGCCGGCTCACCTTATGGCCTCAGCTATGGAGGAGTTCCCTCAGCAGCTGCCTGTCCCCAAGTGCCCTGCAAGGGGCAAGAGTCGCTCCCGCCGGCCTCGTGAGGCTCGCTTCAAAACACAGCCTGTCACCTTTGCTGAGATTGCAGAGGTAGAAGAAGAAGGCTCCTCACCCCTGGAGGAGGAGAGGGCACGCCGCTCCTTCTTGCAATCTCTGGAGAACCTGCGGCGGAGCACACAGACCCTCCACTGCCCACCGGCTGCCCATCACAGCTGCACCCCGACACCCACGCAAGCCAGCCTGGACTCCAGTGACTCCGACTCCACCCAGTGAGAACTCGGACAAGCTCTACTCCTGGAATTCATGTTCCTTGTTTTTCCTCGACGCCGCTTCAAAAGGAGGCCAACCGAACTGAACCAAACTGGCCTGTCTGCCAGCCTGCCTGTGTGTGTGAGCTGCTGCTGTCATACAGAAGTCTGCTTTTAATATATACTAACATGTAAACGTGCAGTATAGTTCTTGAAGTTGCACTTCAGACATATCTGTAAAGGTTTCTACCACAGGCTGGTTATACTGCTGTACAGATAGGATGAGTATAAACGTAGCAGATGACACGGTATTGAACACACCTCTCTTCAAATGTATTCCTTTTCTACTGTAGATGTCTGAGAAAAACTTGAAAGATGAAAAATAGTTGATATTTTTCCATTTTTAAGTTGTATATGTCTTTTTGATTCTATCCAGATTTTTCTACTTGTGCAGTCATCATAGCAAAGGACTGTTGAATAATGTTAGTATTGTGACTTATGACACTATAAATGCTTTGACTAAGCAAAGTACTGAGCATCAAAAGTGACCTGGCCGTCACTGAGGCAGTAGAGTACCGCTACAAAGCTTTGTCAAGAGTTTGAGCTTTTGTTTTCCAGCTTCAATCAATCAATGAAATCTCTGCTCTTGCTTCAGCTCTTGAGCAAAACATTGCCTTTCTAAAATTCTTTATTTATTCTCTTATTTTGTTCATAACCAAGTGAAGATGTAGATGTGATATTTTATGGCTCTTTCTGACTTTTAAAGTCACCTCGACTTTCAAAGAAAATGATAACCTTTATACTTTGATCTGTTTTGCTTTATATGTATATGTTACAATGTTTGTCATATGTACTTTAATAAATATTTTCAAGTATTTTGAGTCACTTTCTGATTTCATTTCTGTTTAGGAAGTGCAGTCATACAACCAAAATGGTGTACTTTAGAGGATAATGAGCTGAGCAATATTCATTAATAAATGTGACAGTTTTGTCTTTAGCTTTGCTAATATTTGCTTCAACCTTTCTGAACTTTACAATCAACTACCGTAAAAAAATAACATTTAAATTTTAAAAAAGCCAGAAACTAACACAGGAAAACAATGACAAGAGGTGCAAGGATCTGTAAGTCTCAGTGCCAAGATGATGTGTTTAAGGAAATGTCATTGAACCAAAAAGGTCATGTGTGACAGAAGACATACAATCCATGAGAAAGGTTTGTGATAAATACAGGAAGAGTTGGAAGTGGGATATAACCTTAAGCAGCTGCCCACCTCCAGTGTTATTGTTAAGATAAGCTCATGTCTGACAGTATATAAACACTCAGTACTTGACCTGTGTCTGCTGTGTGCCTCTTTGGCTAGTGACGTACTTTTAGTAATGTCAGGTTTTCATCAGCAAACTCAGCCACAACAACATGAGAAAAGTGCTCCCAGGAGCCACTGCAGCTTCCCCCGTTGCTAATAACCGTCCTGTCCTAATCCACTTGGTGACAAGTAAAGTGTGATGCTTAACTTCCATCTGAGCGCGAGTGTGCAGCGTGGTGTGTTGGAGACAATGCTGCAGGGGTTTCAGTTGAGAACCTGCCTGTGTTGCATGTGGCTTGACTAAAAATAGGCTCTGATTAAGTACATCTGCTAGATGAGAGAGACATTCTCTCCAGAGGTTTTTGGCTTAAGTGTTGGATTGTGATGCGTGCGTGGTGAGGAGATGCAATCACGGAGTGACATAGATTAGAAATCAGCACTAGTGAGACAGAAGGGATCACTGTTACAGTGAATGAACGAGGGCAGTTTCAATATTTTTCTAATTGTCAAAAAATCTCCTAAAAAGGCTTGAAACAAATCTCAAGAGTCTTTCATCTTTTTTCTTTTTATTTCCTCACCCTGTCTTTCCATTCTCTTAGTCCCATTCATTCCCATGCCTGTGATGTGCTAAAATATATTTTTGCACCAAGACAATGTATTTTAGATTGACTCAAAATAAGGTTCGATTTCATTATTTTTCCTAATAAAGGTCAACCAGTGCAAAGGTTTGTCACATAAAGATGTTTTTACTAGTTTTTGGACAAGAACAAAAAAAGTCTGTGTCAGAGGATTTTTTTTTTCAGTGCTGGTTTGGATCTTTTAGTGCTGTTGGTAGGAACAAATACAGAATATGGCAGCATTTCCTTCAAGAATTGAGCACACACACACTTCTCATATCATTGTATTTTTTGGAAAAACAACTGCTCTCGTCTTTGAGCGTATGTAAGACAAATGGCAGGCAAAGTAAACTATCATGAACTTACAAGCTGTGACAACTCTGTCTGGAATGAAACAAAGCACAACTACACTTTCAGTCATCCAGCCAATGGGGATGATGGACAAAGACCAGCTGGTTGCATATGAAAGGTCTCCATACCTCTGTGCTCATCCCTCACACAAACACACATATTAGTCATTGTTTTTCTTGTGTTTATAAGCTGTCATACTTTACCACAGCCACAGCACAATTACTGTGTGGAAACGCAACTCTGGACACATCAGCTTTACTGAGATTTTTTGACAAGACTGTGCGATCACTTTGAAAAGAAAGGGAGGGAGAGATAAGAGAATCATATTTGTCATCATGTACTGACAAATTGATTCAGTTCGTGCCTCCACTTTCTGCCCTCTTTCTTCGGCAACCTAGTTTTTATCTTGCAGAGGAGATAAGGGAGTGTGTGAGAACGGCACTGAAACATCATTTTTCCTCATCAAATCTTATGTATGAGGACACTTCACTTCATTCCTGATTAGTTTCACTGTCTGACTGCAAGACAGATGCTTTGTTTTGTAAAGAAAATACATTATATAAGGACTGACTGTAACCCAAATTTGGCCCAGATGACTGATTTCTATAATTATGAAGACTCTGACAAATGCCTGTGGACTAACGGTACTCTTTTTGGGACTTTAAGATGCAAAATTGAAAGAGTACCTGAACAATAAAGGTATGCCACCTTAGTCTGGGGACTGTACTTTAGTCCCTTAAGGGTTAAATCCTCAATCCTTTCAAGATTGGGAGTAGGGACCAGGCCCAGCTAATCCCTAAAAGCAATTAGTTAAATCTTAGAATCAACAAGAAACCAGCAAAGAGGAGTTCAAAGAGAGATCATGTAACCCTGTGATGTGCATAGTGTCCTTGTGAACAACCTGGCAGCAGACACAATAGCATCAAAGGGCAATCATTCGATAAATAGCAAATGTAGCACATGGAACAAACTGTACAGATGCTATTTTTGGTCACCTAACAAGCAATGTACTTTAATTATTAAACTGGTGAGATGCCAAGATGTTTGATAGGAAACACGACTGCTTTAAGTTCGCTATTGAAATGACAATGATTTCTACAGGCTCCTATTATACACCTCGATTCATACAAACACAAGAAAACATTTTTCTTCTTATCATATATTTGGTATCAATACCCAAAGACTTCAAAACTTTGGTGCAAAGTAAACTCCATACACATCAGAACTAATAGGAGGCACTTAGTGCGAGGATGCATGTGAGTCACCCCTGAATAAATGGTTATATTACAAGATAAAAGATTAAATTGTGTTTTTGTGTAATTACTAATCACTGTTCTTTCCCTAAAGTCAAATACCTGCCAGGTACTTAAAAAAAAGTGCAAGTTTTTCATAACTGCCAATACTAGCTGTATGTACGCTGTATATGTACAATACAGTAGGAAATACCAATTAAGAACGCTGGCGCATAATTATTAAATAAAAAGACAAAAGGATGTGTTTTAACATTGGTAGTTATATTCAGTCATTTGCAACATTAGGTAATAAAGTGATTAGGAAGTCCAGATTTACAAGAAACCATAATCTATCCATTTACTTCTGACTCTACTAAATCTGATTTGATCCTCTCAAAGCACATGAGAAGTTGATCAGCATTTAAAGCGTACGTGGAGATTTTTCTAACTGAACAGCAGGCAGCTATGATTTCTTACCATGTGAACTACCATCTGACACATTATTTAAAGTTAAAACAGTGCTTCCTAATGAATCATTAGAGCTCTAACTGGGCTTTGAGATAGAAACAATGATGGGTGTGAGAAATGTGAATGTAGCCTAGAAACATAAAACAACTTTTGCACTTTCAAGGCTTATATATAATAAAATATGCCTGTTTTATTCTCTTTTTATTGTTGGTCCAACATAATTAGATTTTATTTGAGATCTTTCTTGTCAATCAAGTCCAGATTAAATTAATTTGGAAAGCACTCTGGAGAGGACATATAATTACAAAATGTCACCAAAACAAGAACAAAATGCTCCCAAAACAAGTTGGCTGTTTGCCTTGTTTGTAACACAAACAGAAGCCAGGAGACACATTTATGGAGACAGAGAGGTTTGTTTTTAGGAGCAGTAAGACCAGAAAAGGTCTGCTAAATTGGACTGAGCGAAGACTGTCCCACTTCATTTAAGTAAATTATAAATATGTCATTTACATCTTGACAAGGCTACTCTCGGGATGTGCACTCACCAAGTGGTCTGCATGAATAATATCTGGTACAATACTTGCACTGCAACAAGGGTCCTCACTGCCACGTTGAAAGCATCCGCTCAGTGATTCCACCCACAGCCTGGAGAACATTATGGTAAGCAACCTGTTCGTGGCATTGTGTGTTCGTACTGTTTCCTTTCTGGCTTGCCCTAATTGCATTTTTTATGAATCTATTGACATTTATCTCAGTAGATATATAATGGGCACTTGCCTGGTTTAGTTCGGTCAATTGAGGAATGCTGTGAAATCCAAAACTAGCTGCTTAATACTTTGACCAATCTAATATTTAAAAAATAAAACAAGACCAAATGCCTAAAAGTGAAAGAAGAAATGGCTGGATCAAAAATTGAAATATATCTTAAGTAGCTTACAAATACTGATTTTACATCTAATGACAAACTGAAGTGAGTGCATTCGGAAAATTAGCATCAAACAAGTTGTTGTTTCTTTAATTGATGGGCTTCAGCTTATGTGGCGAATCCATGTTTGTTTGTATGACCGCTGTGCCAGGTCAAATGTATTACACTTTTCATAAAATATAAACTTCTGGTTCAAAAGTTCTGTTCACCAATTGGATGTTTACATAAATGGTATTTACAAGTTGGAAACCAAAACATTCGTAACCCTGATATGCCATGAATGCACCATCAGCTGGACTTTAGTTGGCTGAATCTTAATATAACAGGAACTATGCCATGAGTTTTATCCAGTCATGAAGCACTGAATTGGTAAACTTATGATTTAAAAGTTAAGGTTTTAAGGTTCTTCTGCTATGAATGAGGAATGTTGACGCCCAAATCTAATAGTTGTTCATATATTTCATTCTGGATTGTTGAACCTACCAACAGGGAGGCAGACAGCATGAACACTGTTGTCTCTACCATCACACTGGTAATACTGCACTGCAACAACACTGAAAACCCTGTATTCAGATCAAGACAAGCTGCTGGTCAAAATATTTCTTTACTATTGGTAATATTTACAACAACCCTTCCTGACTCCAGTTACTTAACCCCTGAAAAAGACATCCGGTGTTGAGTCAACAGTGGCAGCACATGTGCACACATTATTTTTACATCCATTATCTGTATGAAAGTGTGTAACTCATCTTAGCAGCTGCATGCACCCAATAGCATCCCTAACCTACATCCTGGTCTCAAGACATAATGAAGAAGCAGTCTGGTAGGACAAGAAAGCAGAGTCCAGAACATTCAGCATGTTTCTTTCATCTCTGTCTCTCTATTTCAAAGCTTCGTTTCTAAGCTCTTCATCTCCCCCTGGTGCTACAAAAAAAAGAGGTGATTATGGATGCAAAACAGACGGTGACCTATATACTGTATCTCCTCTCCCAGTGTTCTTTCCTTAAATCTTTCTTATTCTGGTTTGCCCTCCAGCCCCGCAGGCAGGAGGAAAGAGATGCTACACTTATACTGTCTATTATCTGAAGAACAGATAAGCTGGATCCATGTACTTCAAGATGATAATGCCAGTTCAAGGATTTTGGTTGTAGCTGCTTCTAAAGTTTTAATGAAGTCGGCGATAGTAATGTAAATAAGTACAATATATATATATTAGTGATAATATTCAAATGACTGATAGATGAACTCAGTGACACTGGTCATCCTGTTACGATGTTCTGCTGTGAAACTTTGGAACCTTTATTCATGTTGATGTTACTGTGACATGTACCACCAACCTAACATTGTTCAGGATCAAGTATACCTCCCCATGACAACAGTTCAACTACTCAGCAATGGCTTGAGGAAGATGACAAAGAGCCCAAGGTGTTGATCCCCAGGTCATAATCCAATCAAACATCCACTGGATGCACTTGATCCACTGAGACTCCACCGCACAACCCTGAGAAGCCGAAGGATCCACGGCCAATGTCCTGGTGCCAGACTCCACAGGACACCCCCAGAACTTCTGTGTCAATGCCCAATGATTCAGAACCTTTTAGTCAGCATGTCAGGGATCAAAACAAAATGATAATGTTGCGCATGATCAGTGTATATGCTCAGTGACTATGCAATGTGGTAACCTGATTCATTAGCAAATTTAAAAAAAAAAACACACACACACACATACAAAACAAATGATATGTCAGTATATCAAAATATCAGTCTAAATATTTATAGTGGACACAGTGCGACTTTACTTAAAACCTGAGGGAACTTTAAAAAAAAAAAAAAAAAAACATGAGACGTTCCAGACATCCAGATCAAAGCCAGATCTTGCTTTGAATGAGAGTTTTTTCCATTTTAGGCAGTAAGATATGAAGGGTTGAGGATGCCAAGCTCTGCTTCTCACTGCTTTACTTGGCACAACACAGTAAGTAAATAATGATCAGTTCAAACTGTCTGTATCCTTTGCCCATTTTTGAATTTCACTTTATGCATACACAGAGCAGGAGGCTGAAATCAAGTAGTACACATTAAAGTCAAAATTATCAATGTCAAATGTCATTGAAATGTAGGTCATGTCTTACCTAAAGCTTATTTTTAGGTAAGCTTTAATCTTTGAATACTCAAAGATTCAAGGATCTGTGTCCAGTGTATGCACTGTTGTCTGCCAAGTGTCATTGTGAAGGTCAAAAAATTTCACAAATTTTCTAGGTCCAAATTATGTATATTTGTGGTTTTCTATTTTTCATTACATTTGTACAATATTTGTTATGTATCAGACACTTTTTGATTATTTACGTCAGTCTTTAATTGCATAGTAAATGTTTTTCATATAACGAGAAATAACTGAACAAGTAACACGAGGAGAAATAACGTGAAAGAATTGCTTTGCAACTAATTTAATTACTTCTGCAGATTAAAAAAGAATAAAGCAATATGACACTTTTTGTGTGTGTTACTAGATACTGAAGTGTTCCTGGCTTAAAAGAGCAGTACATTGTTAGTTATGTGACAAGCGTATTTCTCTGATCTTGATGCACTAACAACAACGAGCAGCTTTAAATAAATGATCCTTTACTCTCCTGCCTCTTCTTGTGTCCCATTTCGTGAAGTATAGGTCGGAGCAAATTTGATTGACAGATCATCTGCCCAATACAAAATTACCGTCAGACCTAGTGACGTGTAACCAGTTAGGACCAATGAGATTGGCGTTGTTGCAGGATGTAGCCAATCAGAGTGAGGGGGCGGGCTCTGGTTCAACTAGCGCGAACGGTTAAGGGCAGACTTCTCGGATAAAATGGCGAATATTGAGTTACGGTATGCGAGTAACCTTAAATTGACATTTTAAGCACTCATAATATCACCTGAATAAGTTCGAGCGACCTTCATTTATGCCGTGAGTGTTGTGTTATTGTAAACAAAGGTGAACGACAAGCTAATGTCACACTAGCTGATGCTCGTTTCTAACTTATGTTAGCTTTGCGATTGTTAGCCATCAGGTTGGAAGCATGAAGTGAGCTAACGTCAACTGTAAATGGCGTCTCTGAGCCCACACTCAATGAACAATAACTTGGATCAAATTTGTTAAGATAGTGACAGCGTGCTGGATTATATTTGATCAAGAGTGACCTTTTTTCATGGCATATCGTTGAGTAGAGGGCTTAGGAGCCACTCACTTTCTTCGGAGCCTTTGCAGTTTACGGTATGGCTGTGCACAACTTGGTTTTTGTTATCGATGTGGATTATGGAGATCACGACTCCGGCGATCAACTGGATGTCAGGAATCATTTCTTGAAACGGGGAGTTTTACACATTCTGTTGCATTTCGGCTACAAATATGGATTTGAGAAAGTTCGCTGGGGTTATAAATTCTTTGAGTCTAGGACTGGTCGCAATGCCAGTCTCGTATCGAGGGTGTCAGACTTCAAGGAGCTTCGGCGCAAAACATTTGAGGACTTTGAAGAAGAGTTTGAAGCGAAGTTTGACGTGAAGGATAAAGCGTGCTCTTCTCAACACAAGCAACAACCGAATCAGTGTGCTTCAGTTCAAAATGCGCTTAAAGAAACCCTGTTGGACTTCCAGTGGGACAGACCAGACATCACCTCACCCACCAAACTGTCCCTGAGACCCAGGAAGCCTAGCCGTGCTGGAAAGCCCAGTGTGTCACAGGAAGATGACATTTCAAGCAATGGGAGGAATGTGGTGTTTATTGTCTCACAGTGTCCACTTTCTAAGACGCAACTTGTGGACTATCTATCTTTGAGAGACAATGTCCTGCCTGCAGATGTGACAGAGTATATTCTATCCAAGGGGCTTCATGATATGCTGCTTCAGCGAAAAGTTGTCCTCCACTGGATTGACAATAGATCACATATCCAGGTGAGTACAGCGGCTTTATAGTATTATTATTTAACAGAATATCACCTACAAAAACATACAGCTGACAGTAATCCATTTTCACAATCAATACTTTCACAAACTAAGTGTTTTAAGAATATTGGTGCAATGAAAAGATATTGAATCTATTTTAGTTTCGGGACTGTGGTTATAAACAAAGTCTTTATCATGACAATTATAATTGATCAACTTGTCACTGTCTCCTCCTATTTTATGTTGTTAATGCTGTGTTGTACTTTGATACCAGAAAAAGCTATACAAATTGGAATTACGGTTTTAGTCTGACAACAACAATAGATTTTTTTTTTCCTGATATACTTGGTCCATGGTTTAAAAAAGCCTGTTTACCATCCATGTTGCAGAAAAAGGAACTTTTTAATAAAATGTGGTGATGTTTTAAACAAATGCACAATCAAGACATTAACCCAAACCTTACTGAGTCTTGTAAACATGTAACAAGGTCAAGGATTCAAGGCCTTTATTGGTCACAAATACAGTTATACATGGTATGAATATAGATAGATAGATAGATAGATAGATAGATAGATAGATAGATAGATAGATAGAGATCAATCAAAGGTATTGGGATTTTGAAATGTATACCTGCCAAAATCCCTGCTACACAAGTGTAAGCAACTCTGACTGTTTGTATTGTTGCAGGTTGTGAGGTGTGATGACCATTTTGGCTCTGATAAGCTGTGTGAGGCTCTAGCTCAGGTGGGTGGCAGAGTGATCCCTGTGGTTGCATTGCTGAACCTCTGCTGCAACCACAAGCCAGACTCAGGATTGATGAGGGAGGCCTTTCCATTCAAGTCCAGCATTGAATACCTGCTGTCTTCTGAAAGGCTCTACCGTCTGGCTTTTCCTGTCATAGGTGGTGTTCTGCGATGGGAGCAAGGTTGGTAGCCAGTGACAATGTCTTTAATAAATGCAAACTGAACTTAGATCGGTGTGCATTTTTTTCAGTCTAATAGGTACTCTAAAACTCTATTGTACTCTAATAGATGCATTCTCTATATTAACTGAGATAGTCACAGTCAGCTTACCATCCTTACAGTGGTTCTCTAAACTATGGTGTAAATAGTTATGTTTACTGAGAAAAGATGCAAAGTGCAGACTGACCTCGAAATTTTAAGATGTAGTGTTGGATTATTCTAATAAGAATCACAGTAATTGAATGTTTTGTATCCTTAATCTGTTGTGACTCAAACATGCCCGAGAGTAGAGCAGCTGGTTGAAGTATTTGTGTAATCTACAGTTTAAATGTAGATGCTAAATAATCATGAGGGTACTTGTGCTCATCCTTCTTTTGTCTTGAATTTACTTTGTTAGCAAATGCACATCTTCCCTGAAGAAACACAGGATACAAGCAAATACATATTCAGATAAGGAGGAAGCAAGTTCATGTCTTGTGTCCAAAGAAACAAATCAAGATTATAAACACAACTAAGCTTGGACCTAGTCAAACAGTAAATTATATGAGATGACAGGAAAAGGAAATTAGGTACATTAAACATAAGGCTAAAAATGACTAGCCATTATTCATTTGTGTTGTTTTTTTGTTTTTTTTTTACCAAACCAGGAAATATGACACAGATATGTGGTGTCATGGCGGAGCCAGTGTCTCGCAGACAGAGGCTTCTTCCAGAGCCTGTTGAAGTGTGTCTGAAAGGAGTGCTGCAGGGCTGGGATGCTTCATCGCTGACACAGACCTCAACAGAATCATGGGTGCTTCAGTGCTCCAGTAGCACTGACCAGGCAGCTGCTGCCCTCCAGCATCTCTTATTGGAACTGTCTGCTTATGCTCTGCACATGGTGAGACAAACACAGCAGTTCTTTTTTTACTCAAGAAAGGGACTCTATGCATATTGTGTTTCAGTTATACAGAACAGTACAGGCTCTGTTGCAGTGTTAACCATAAAGCATTTGCTTTTGCTATGCTTTTGATAAGTTTTATATATAAAGCTTTGCTGATGCCATCATCAACAAATCAAGAGTATGTGTCAAATTTTTGCATCAATCAATTGGTAGGGGGACTGAGGGTTGGTTGGAATATGAACCAGCCTTCAGATGGCTGAATCATTTACACAAATATGTGAATTTATTTATTTATTTATTTATTTCAATCTCATCTTTTATTGTCTTCTGTGTCTATTTACTGATTCAACTTTACTCCTTTTTTCCATCTTTTGTTTGTTCCCCCAGCTTGCTGAGGTAAATGACAATGGACTAGTGTACCCGGCTGTCCTCTCCCCGTTGTCTCACTCCACAGCTCTGCTGACCGTTCTCCAGCCTGTAATCACTCACCCGGACCAGATCCTGACCACTGAAAATATTGCCCTCACCACCGCTGAAACTTCTGCTGACCTCCCAGATGTAGTGAGCAGTGTTCTGGGAGTAGTGTATGACATCATGAAGGAGGATGCTGATACCGTCAGTGGTAAGTATTAGAGCTCATATGTATTGATTTCACTCTATATGTTGGCTGCTTCAGGTCAGATATGCCAAAGAAGAAGTCATTTAGAAGTGTTTTTCACCATTTGTATTGTATATTTAATTATAAATTATCACAATTTTCCATTTTTTTCCCCATCAGTCGACACTCAATAATCCATAACTACAACATGGAAACATGAACATTTTTGCAGTTTTCTGCACCCATTCCAGTCTCCACAATCTTAACATACTTGAATTTGGGCAGTTTGTCCCATTCTTACTGGTAGATCCCCTCAAGTACCAACAGACTGGATGGTAAGTATCTCTGAACTGCCATCTTTAGGTTTCTCTACAGATAAGGTTAAATTTGGGCTATGGTCATGCTAAGAGATGAACTTTTGATGCCCCCCAGATGGCACCCTCCATCTTTGCGTTGACGTCCCTGTTTTAGCAACATCACTATGAAGAACAAATACTGCTTGCCTTTCATTTCTCAGCCTTTGACTCACTTTAAGGAACTGAAAGGTCTTTACCAAACTGGATTTAAGAAGCTCCTGCCACTGGGTCAGAATCAGAGTGGAAAACTGACTATATCTTGTAATGCCCTTTTGGTCTTACCAACTTCACAGCTGTTTTTTGAACAATGTTCTCAGAAATGTCCCTTTCCACTTTGTTTTTGTGTACCTTTACAGCTTTGTAATTCTCTCCTGCTTTCTGCCAAACGCATCATTCAAATCCGCCATGTTCTTAAAAGGCTTTTTGAAAACAGAATGTTTGTGAAAGCAGAGAATTATGAGTTCCACGTCATCTTCCTGGACCTATTGAGCTGTGACACTTCATTCTTAGTTACTCATGCTGGCCAAATAGACAACTCTGTAAAGTCCTGGTGGCTCCAACCATCTTCTATTTCACAAATATTGAGGCCACTGTGGTCCTGGGAACACTGAACATTTTCGTAATGTTTTATACCTCATCCTGATCTTTGACTTGGAACAGTTTATTCTTGATGTTCTACAGGTGGTTCCTTAGAATTGTTTGTTGTTGGAACTTCCACAGCAAAGGGTCTAAATACTTCTGTAAATAAGTGAATAAATTAAATGGATAACATTAATCTAAAGACTGTTTGAATCAACTGTACATTATTTTGTAAAACAAATCCAAGTGATCCAGGTCAAGCTGTTTATATAATTTACCATTTATTGTCAGGTCTTTCTACTGATATACTGATCTCAATATCAGCTTACAAAGTCCTGTATTATTTTGGATATGATAAGAATAATGTTGCTGTTTTTGCAACATTTTCTGCCTGAAATGTATCAATAGTTCTGTCAAATATGCATGTAAACAAAATGTACTAGTTTGATTTGTTGTTTTAAATACAATGTTCAGTAGTCTTTTTTTGACGTCTAATTGAAGATGTTTACATTTAATGTGCCTCATTTGTGAATACAATATTGAAATTAGAAATAATGAAGGCAGTGAAATGGATCTGATAATAAAAAGCTATTTTGTTGTCAGGATGTACATAATTGGATTGTTCAACATTTGTTTGTATTTGTTTATTCCTCAGATGAAGTAGAGGATCAGCCAGTTCCTGAGTGGGCTCTGCAGGAACTCAGCCATAGCCAACTGACAACAAGCACATTAGGGAGTTGGTTCCCCCAGTCAGACCAGTCAGGAGTGACCTCTCATTTAATGGAGTCAATGGGGTACAGGAATTTATATTTCACAATTTTTCTATTGCTATTAATAGTACTATTTGTGTGTAAAGATTTCACACTATTGTGTGTGTATTTTAGTGCCTTTTTTAAAATGTTAATTATATATATTATATTTTAGCTCAAAATAATAAATTGTAATCGTCCTTCTACTGTTAAACAGGTTGCTGTATGCAGTGCCAGAGCAGAAGGAAGAGGAGGAGGAGTTATCAGTCCTGCAGCAGGAGCTGATCAGTGGTCTGGCTGGACTGTACCAGACATCACAGGACTCAGACAACAGGGACAAGAAACGTAAGTGAACTGCATTGTAATTTTTATGTGTATATTATTTACCTTCCCTGAAAATAATGAAGATAGTCAAATTTCAGACATTTTGAATCACAAATATTATCATTAGTTTAAACTATCATTTTTCATTGTCCTATATTGTCCTTAATGTCACTGCTGGTTTTATTTTTTTGTTCTGTATCATGGCCTTTCTTTATCTATAGGTGGCGCCCAGTGTACGCCAGTGAAACAGAAGATGAAGACCATGAGTCGTTCCTTGCAGATGCTGAATGTGGCGCGCCTTAATGTCAAAGCCCAGAAGACCCAGGCAGAGGTTGAACATCTGGGGACTGAGGGAAAGGGGGCAGACAGACCAGCGAAGAGACGATCAAGTGACAGGAACAAATCTGGAGGAGCCAGCACTTTTAGTGAGTGCCCCTGTTAAAACTTACAATACAGTCGCTCAAATATTCATCTGTCAAATGTAATAATCTCAGCAAAAATGTAAAGATATATATTTTCCAAAATGTCAGTTGAACTATTCCCGTTTATATGCTGAGAAATCAACTAATGTACCTTCTTCTTTGCCCAGGTTTCACTAGTGCAGCAGAGCTGCTGTGTCATCTGAAGTCCAGTTATGAGAAGACTGTGGCAGAGAGAGACTCGTCTCTCCTGACAGGCGCCCAGCAACTTTTGTCTGCTGTTAAAAACTTCTTTGTAGCAGAATCAGATTTGGAGGTGGGACACATGGTAGCTTTCAAATACATTGAGATACTCTGCCTGATAATATGAACCATTACAGCAGACTGATGATTATATATGTTTTCTTTTTAGGCAAAGACCTCCCTGTTTGTTCAACAGCACCTCCTCAAGACAAGCAAATCAATCAGACAGCTCTATGGAATGTCTGCTGATGTTGATAGCAAAGTCAGAGAGTGAGTGATTTCCAACACTTAATACGATAATAATAAAGTTACTTTGTTCTAAAATGAAGACATATTTAGGTGTCACTAACAAAGGCTGTCTTATCTAGGTGCCAGCTCCAGGTGGTGTTGAGATTGGAGTTGTGCAAACTTTTCTCCTCAAAACAAACTGACTCACTTGATGTTGATCAGATGGCAGAGGAGGTACAGTGCTCATTACCTTTTTTTTGTTGTTTAATGTAAATAAATAGAAGACTTACTGTGGCTTCAGGATGTGTAGTTCTCTTTACAAACGAGCCCTGCCATTCTTTTTTACACAATACTGATGAGAAATAGGCGTTTTTCTGATTAAGGCACTCTTGGGAACAATCCGTTTCTGGCCAGTTGCTGTTGTTTAACTTCTTTAACTGACACAGTTAAAGTGGTCAAATGTGGCAAATGTCTGAATAGAAGCAGGCCATATTTATTTGATTGCCTCCGTTAGGTAATCATAAAACAAGATTTTCAGTTAAATTGAAAAGCATTTCATCTATTTTTTTCTATTATCTATTTCAAACAAAGAACAGTGTGTGTCTTTAACTGGCTGCATAACAGATCGACAAGTAAATTGTAACCTCTCCTCTTCCTCAGATGGCTGAAATGCTGAGGATAATCTCCCTAACAAAAGATCCAGTTTGTTTAGCAAGGTTCCTCCAAGATGAGCTTCTCCCAGGGTAAGTGTGTGTGGCTGCCGCAGTGAGATTTTTCTTGTATTACACCACAAGACTACAGTAGTTAAGTATGATAAAAGCATACTTTCCTTTATCATTTTCTTTTTAAAAGATGAATCAGTAGTTATTGATGACTTGTCAGAGTCAATACTAAGAAAACAAAAATAGTTGCCATATATGTCATAGCAAACGGTTTGTCAAGTTCCTCAATTTTGCAGGGAAACACTGGTTTTTAAAGGAACTAAATATTTCATACTAAGTTATAAGAATCTAACAATAGCTTTTCTGCATCATGTCAGGTTCCTGACTGCTGTCCCCAGAGTGCTTGCAGACGTCTACCACAGTCTAGGCACCCAGCTCCCTGAGGCTCTAGTGGCTGCTCTGCCCGATGACTTCTTCAGCGACGAGTCAGTTGTCAAGGACAGTATTTCACCTTCAGCCACCTCACCTACCCCCTCCACACGCAGCCTGGTTTCAGATGGCCTGCAGGACCTGCGAAATCGTTCAGCCAACAAGAGGAGGTAATGGCACGATGCACTTTGGCTGGAAAGACACTGTCTGGTTGTAGAAAGTCGAGAAGGGCCTGAAATTTAAACAACAAATCTTCGATACCACAATAAAGAGGAGACATTTGAATGAAAATATTGCTATTTTAATGTCTCTGGAATGGAAACATAGTAATTGAAGCCGTGTCTCAAAACTCAAGTACACAAGTCCGTACTTGCGTTCTCGCAAGTCTGTACTCGCTAGTCTGTGGTCACGAGTACGGTCTAGCAAGTCCGGAAGAACGCATCACCGTTTATGTGCAATTGGGACAGCAGCGTACTCGATGACGTCACCACCTCGGCTCATCTACTCTGATTATCTTTACCATGAAAAACAACGAAATTAAATGAAATACAATTCCAAAGTGACATTGTGAGAGGGAGGACAAATTTTCCTACATTTTGATGTATAAATGATGTCTGTGGCATAAAAATTGTGGCCAGGGCGACAAGTTAAAAAGTTTTAAGTTTAAGTTTACTGTGTGATTTTTTTTCTGAGCTCTCACTCTAGTGATGTCATCACTCCCTCTAAAGGACCACATACACACCCATTGTAAAGGCTGAAAAGGGGTGAAAAAGTTTGAAAACATGAGAGGCTGTCAGGAAGAAACGGTTAAAGATATGAAAAAAGTAGAAATGCTTTGACATAGGGGAAGGCCGTGTCAACATTTTAAAGTTTAAATGGAGTCTCTAGGTGAAAGTATGCCTGAGCAGTGGAGGTTTGAAAAGTAGTGTAATTTTGGGCAGTTTTCTTTTCCGTCTCATTCATTTTCAATGGGAGATTTTTGTGACGTTTTTGCGAATTGCGTCGCGAAAAATGCGTTTTTTTAAAACTGTATGTAAGCACACTGTAAGCCCGTGGCACTAACAATTAATAAACAGGGTAATTTTTTATAAGATTTTATTTTATAACAGGACAAAAGTCTCTTACAAAACATATCACAGATGAAAAACGTTGTGCCTCTGTTCCTCCTGATGTTCTTCAGTGGAGCTGGAAACAGATGCTCCGTCAGAAGGTCCAGGATGGAGCTGCTCATGTTCTGGGGAGTCTCCCAGCAGTCAGGAGGACATTTATCCAGCTGGCCCTCCACTAAAACATTGCTTAAATGTTATTTTTAATGCACAGTCACAGTCATAGGAATAGAACAAGGCTGTACTCCAGGTAATGAAAGCAGGAGAATAATTCAGACGTACTGAGGCAGTGATCGAGTACAACACTAAATAAAAATATAAAGTTCCAACATTAACTTTAACTTCTATCCCTGTTTAACCGCTACGGAGCCGTCAGCGGCAGACTTCAGAGTCTTGCCGACATCAGGCTGCGCTCGGAGGCTACTGTGAGCACTGACACAGCTGTCAAACCGTGACACTCACATCTCCGAAGTCGTCGGAGCAAAATTTTAAGCAGGCTTTATCGTGATAAAATGACAACATATTTGGCGTTTATACCACTGCTTTCTCGCCTCAAATAATCATAAAACTACAGTTTGTGTCACAATAACAATAGCATTTACAAAAAAGCCTGTGTTACCGTTAAAAGTTTTCTCCTCGGCTTTTGCTGCTGGGTAGCGTGAAATGCATTCTGGGATACTTGGCTGTCTGAAGTCCACACAAGTCTTTAGAATTGGGACAGAACTTGGTCTCCGACTGATGGCGTTTCACAAGTCTGCAAGAACACAAGTACGGACAAGTACGCATATTGAGACACGGCTTGAGTGTTTCTGTTTACTCAATACTTCGTATTGTAAGGTATGTCCAAAATGTAATGCGTTTTTTTTCCACTTAGGTGTGGAATGCTGACTCGTCATCGCAGTATGACGGAATCATCACAGAGTCTTCGCCAAATAGAGATGCCCAAGAAGACTAAAAAAGCTGTAAGATAGTTGATCACTTCTGATATCTTCACTGAATTACCATGAAGCACGATCAACTTTATTAGTCCTTCTGGTTGTTGGGTTTAGTCCTGATTAGAGTCTTCCAAAGGCGTCAACATTGTTAAATGTGCTACTTTGGCTGTCTGTATGAAGACCACCACCCATGTAAGACACCTGAGATTTCAATTCATGTTTATTTAAGATGTCTAATCCAGATACCTGTTTATTGTGTTTTCATTAGTCCAAATCAAAGGTCTATGTTGCTCTGGAGAAACCTGCTGCAGAACCACAACCTCAGAAACAAGAAACACAAGGTATGTTCTATATATCATAAAGGAACCTGTATGAGTTTGGCTGTAAAGATTTTGTAGTTGGCACCTTATAAAACAACAGTGACTGTGGATGTCTGGAATTCATTTTACACACCAAAACATTCTCTGAAAACTCAAACTACTTCTATTTGAACAGATGGAATAATTCATACTTCTGCCGTACCTTGAATTGTTCAGTGGGTTGGATCACTTATACTTTTGCCAAAATGTGGCTTAAAGCCCATTACTTTGAACCTTTAAAGAGCACAAGATACTGGGAATGACCGAGCTCAAGTTGATGCCAATATCTCCTTTTTCACAAAAACAAGCTACAAACCCTTTATTCTCTCTGTTCAAGCTGACATGGCAGAGATTGTTTTATAATCGAAAGATACATTTTTGGGGGCAGTAACACATGCATAGCATTTCACACAGATGCTGACATTACAGTCCTAAAAAATAACATACCATGTACTGATCCACAGAGGTGACGAAGGTGAGACGAAACCTGTTCAACCAAGAGATTGTTTCCCCCTCAAAGAAAGCAAAGCTGCCGAGGAGCCAGTCTATGTCTGTTGTGGAAGGACGGAAACGCAAGCGATCTCGTGAATCTGAAGGTTAGAAGAATTCTTCATTACCTTTAACAAGTGTTGTAGTAACTTTTGATATATAGGAGATTTAAGTATTTTACTAAGCAACTTGGTATTAGAATTTTCCTTGTTAGTTAGACTGACAGTAACAAAGTAAAAAGTTTTAATTCTATCAATAGTTTTGGTAAATGATTATAAATATAAATATAAATATAAATATAAATTCTGCAGTTTCAGAGAACCACAAGCTTCTAACAAGGAAAGTGTGTGAGACTCCTGCACACAAGCAAGTGTTCAGTCGACTCCTACATCGGCAGAAAATGGGAAGGTATGTTTTAGTTATCATTATTTTTATTTTATCTTACTGATATTTGTTCAAAAGCAATTTCTTCATTTGGACTAGAATTGTATGTTTTCAAAGTTCTTATCAGTAACTAATAACTCCAAACTCAAATTATTTACTGTTATTTTGATGTTTTTGCAGGAGATCTGCTCTGAATGAGGAGTGCATTGTGGAAGAATCACCTGTAAAACCTGCAGAAGGTATTTAATTTTTTTGTTTTTTTCGTGTAAAATTTCTGCATGAATGTACAATACATAATCTGTATTAGTCTGTATGTACAAAAGTAGGTTTGAAATCAGATTTGTTTTTAAGAACTGCAAGAATCTGGAGGTTCTTTGTTAGAAAATTCAATGTCTTCATTTGTAAAATAAAATAGAAATTACAATTATTTGGATTGAAATAAATGACTTATCAGCTTAGTATTGTACACAGCAATTGACTTTATTACACATATTTAATTTAGAAATTGAATATAATTGCTTTTAAGTCTTTTTGAGGGTTTGACATTTTTGACAGTTTTGTGTCATTTTTTTTTTCTAAAAATTGTGCAGTTTTACAGAATTAAAGCATTACCTACAGCTTACTGTTTTTTTTGTTGTTTTTTTGTACTTTGGTTTTCTGTCAGACCTCAGAAGGAGTCCGAGGATAAAGAAGTTTGCTCGAAGACACTCAAGCATCTTCTACTCAAGTTCTCAGCCTCGCTCACGCAACCTGGACAGAGCTCTCTCAGTTTCCCAACTAACTCTCAGTGATGGAAAAATCAGTGAGGTTAATGTAAAAACAGTTCGGTCTCCGATGCGTCTTCTTTTTGGGGCAGCTGATTCCCCCAATCGTCATTCTGACCAGTCTGGTACAACCAGGGCAACCAGATCACGGCTGTCTACAGATTCCAGTGTCTTTGAGGTAACTTCTACATCTAACAATTCAGTTCACAAATTATTCCCGTACATTAGTAGCTGTACCGGTTTCAATGTTTGCAGATTAGTGCAGAATGAGTACTGACATATACATCATTGTCACAACACAAATTACCTACATGAGTCAAACTTAATATTTGGATTTTTTATGTGTGCAATTGGTGGTTCAACAAACACTGCATGCATTTATCTACTTACCTTCTCATCGTACTAACATGCTACACTAAGAATTAAATTACCTTTATGTCAAATGTGATCCAAATAATGTCTTGTTTTTTTGTTGTTGTTTTTTTTTAGAGCCCAAACAAAACACCGACAAAGTCACCCAGCAAACATGGGAGGACTATGAGCAGGACACCCAGGACACCCAGGACACCCAGGACACCCAGGACACCCAGGACCCCTCAAACCCCAAGAACTTTCAAAACCACGCCTTCATCTACAATGTGTGTTTCCTCAGTTGCAGAGAGTCCTGTAGCAGGCAGCTCTGGGTCACTTGGTATGGCTCTGAGGGGCAGTCCTTTCAGATCTCCAGCCAGAAAACCTCTTGTTGTACAAACACCTACTAAGCAAAACCCTGTGAGGAGTCCTCTGAAAGGAATTCTCAGGACTCCAGTCAAGGCTTTGCTTGAATGCAGCTCCTCTGCTGGATTACATCTGTTCAATAGCCCCATTTCCAGGACTCCCAAGAAGAGTGTCACATGGTCTCCCTCTCCTCGAAAATGTAGAGTAGTGGAAAACAGTGCTACTTTTAAAGTACCAGAGTCGCATTGTATTGCATCCAGCAGTTCTCTGAGACAGGTGAAAACACCCGACAAGTTCAGGAGTCCTGTCAAAAGCACAAACACTAAAAGAGATATTTTCAAGAGCCTTGAAAAGACTTGTCAAGTAAGCCTCATGAGGATATCTGAACAAGAAAACAGTGACATTTTAAATCCAGAAGAAAATCAGAGGTCTTCTAAAAACACTCACAACAACATTAGTACTCCTGAAAGAGGTGACACTGTTAGTCTTCTGGAAATGCCTCTTCCACAGTCCACACCACCTCCAGACAATCACCTCTCACCTCACCCAACCACTAGCACTGAAAATTTTACCCCTAGTCCTACTCACCAAATGATTACTCGCTCTGGACGAACTCCAGGAAAGAATTCAAACACTGCATCCCCGTGTGAGCCAGTATTTACACCACAAGGAGGTACTACTCTTTCAGAAGGGACAGATGCTTCTGTAAGGTCAGCAAAATTCCTTGCAAGAAAAAGGTCTGGTCAAGGGGGTAGAATCACGAGACAAAGCTTAAGATCCCAGTCTAGTGAGGATGTTTCCTCTAATCTAAACACAGAATCTGCTGAGAACTGTGACCTTGTGGAAAAAAACATGCAGTCAGATAAAAATGAAGAGATGCAGGCTGAAACCTCTCAGTCCTCTGAAACTGACTCCAGCTCCTATACAGATTCACAGCAGTTTGACTCTTCTCATGGTAAGTCTGCCACCACAGATGATGACAGTATAGACATTGTTGATGCAGCAGTTGTGAAGACTCAGTTTAGTGGAGGCCTCAAGATGAACATAAGCTTTTCAAGGAAGTCTTCACTGTCTGGTGAAGACTATCTGTCAAACACAGTCTCTCCTAAACGACGTGTGCCTTCCAAAGACACACCTGGCCGGACCTATGGCTTCAGGCAGACCCCTGACCGCCAACAGAGGGAGGCAGCGGCTCGTTTAGGGTATGGAAATGATTCTCCTCGATTTTCAACCCCGAGAGGCCCAGCAAGACGTAGCCAAAAGTGCACAGGTACTCCAAATCCCCTGACCTACCAAGTAGAAATGGAAATGCAAACATCAGGACTTCCCAAGCTAAAAATCAAACGCACAGATTCCATGAATGCAGGCGACTTTGTCTTAGATGGAGGTCCTCGATCAGGAGGTCAAAGCCCTGTGGTGGGTGTAAAAGCTCAGTTGGAAAGCCCCTTGGCTTTGTTCTCTAGACATAGAGATCCTGGATGCGTTTCACCATCTATCTGTGCTCATGTCACCCCAGCAAAGAGCACACCTGGAAAGGGTGGAAGTGTTCAAACTTACATCTGCCAGTCCTACACACCGACACGACATCCTACAGGAACAGTATCTCCAGTGGCAATCGCAGACGTCATTCCCCTGACTCCCTCACCTCAGAGTTTAGGGAAAGTGACCCCAGACAACCTCAACAGCTGGCCCCGCAGGAAGAGAGCTCAGATCGGAGTGTTAGGAGGGAGAGATCGCGGCCTGAAGGGGGAGCCTCAATTGGAGGAACTACTGGAGGAAGCAGAGCTTGGAGTTAGTAGGTTGCAGGACATTGAGGACACTGATGAGCCTTCAAACAACAAAGTTGAAATATTGACTTCCAGACAGTCAGCTCCAGTTGAGGCAGATGAATCTCCTCTTTCTCCAGTGGAGGATTTGTTGTGGATGGAAAAGCTGCCTCATGACTGCACTGCTCCTCAGACAGCTGAGGAAGAAATCATCTGGGCTTCTGAAAATGGAGAAGGCCAGTCAGGTAAGTTATGGTTTACACATTTTGTAAGATAGCAATTTAAGCTTTATCAGTGTTTCAAAATTAGAGATCCAGGTTTGACTTAGATTTATTTCTATTTTAATGTGTTTAGTATCAAATGAAATGTTTCTGGAACACAGATATATAGACAGCAAAGTACTTGAATTAAATTATGGTCTTTGGTCTTGCAAACAATTCTTCAATTAAAATGGTTGCATGAAGGTGCATATTAAAACTCATACAAAGTTAAGTTTCAGCAATTCACTCAAAGTTGTTTTTTGCATTTTGGCAGGAGCAACTCCTCCCAGCTCGAAGGTGAGAAAGCCAGTGACTGCAAGTGGTATTTTGGCCCTCACTCAGTCTCCATTACTGTTCAAGAGCAAAACAGGTTCTGCAAGTAAGAGAACACCAAACTTTAAAGGTAAGACACATACACTGTTTTAAAGGCATGCTTTTATTTAAGCCAGTAAATGAATGGCAGTCGAACATTTTTACCATCCATCCATCCATCCATTTTCTAATAATAAATGCAGAATTTCTGTATCTTGTTAAATGAGATCTTATTAGCTTCATCATGTATCGTTCAAAGCTACAGCTACATCACAGCCACTGGTCTGTGAAATCCTAAGCAGTGTCTTCTCAGGATAAGGGAGGCTGTTTCAAGACTCCAGTATTGCTTGTAGTTTTGGCATAATATCCTGAACAGTCATAATTGCAAAGATATTGTACTGATGTTAATCCATCTGCAGAGTTTTGGCTGTGTAGTGTAGTTTCTGCTGGTCACCATGAGCAGTGGGTCAGAGCTCCAGCATCCTTTTACTGGCTGAATAGCCAAAAATGAAAATACTGCCAGATAAAGTGACTTGGACATTCTTCTTACTGCAAGTAAATCCCTGATCTATATTGTTTCCTGGATGTTTTAGATGAAGCAGGATCAGGGAAGAGGGAAGTCGATGACGTGGACCTTGCTTCACTCAGTCAACCACTCAAACGTTCAAACACAGGGAAGACCTACAGCAGGAAGAGACTGCTGCACTGAACCTAAAACTGTCTGGCAAGCAAAGCAGAAAGATTAGCCATTCTGTGTTTGACTGTGAAGCTGTGAGGCTTTTGATGGAATAACTGAAAGATGCCTTTCAAGTACTGCTTGAAAAGTTCTGTATATGAACAAATGTCCCATTCAGTCTGCTGAGCCAAGACTTCTGACTGTGACGTTTTCTATTCTTACCAGTGACTTTTGTTTTATTCAGGACAGTTTTAGATTTTAAGGTTATATGTTGATTAAAATGTGAGTTGAAGGTCAAAATGTTTGAAATGGCTTTACAGTTCCAGTTAATAATGCTGTCATTTAAAACATGCCATGTTTCCTGCTTGGGTTTTCTGAAGCTAAAATTTTGGAAAACCGTTAAATTATATGTGTGTCCCCCCCCAAAAGTGTAATCTATTATTTTACAAATCAGAGATGTAATTTGTTGAAGTACTATAAATGTGTATTTATTATTTTTTTTGTCATAAATCTGACAAAAAAAATCGAAGTAAAAGGGAATGCCTAATGATTGATTCATATTGTAAATATGTGATGTTGCCAAAGTCTTGTAAATAAATGTGTTTTCCTAATTGTTTGAATGTAATTAAAAATGTTTTTATCCTGTTCTCACCCTTTGTTAATCCAAAGCAGGGCGAGTAAACCCATGCAGGAACTCAAACTAAAATGTTACTGCACAGACCTTCTTGTCTTTGAGTCTGACTTTCAGAAGAAGTTTATCAGCTGCCAGCAGGTAAAAGGGAACCTAATCCTTTAGCTCTGTAATCAAAGGTTAGTGCTCTAAAACCATAAAACTCTTACTGTGTTCAGTAGGCAGGGCACTGATGATGCATGTAGAAAATCAGATCTTATTAGAGGTCTATAACTGCCAATTTCATGCTCCTGATTATCATCTGATTGGTAATTTGGTATTTGTTTCATCCCATCAGCTTGTTGTTTTAAGAGGGATTTTTTTTGTTTAAAAAAATTCTAAAAAATCTCATTGTTCATATTAGTCAAGGGACTTTTTTTTTGGCACTTAGCACCAGTTGGCTGCTGTAAAGTCAGATAACAGGACACACCTCGTAGGTGTGCTGTTTGTTCACAAATACAGATAACAGGCACAGGGAGCAACTACTCTTTACAGTTTACCCTGAAATAAGTACCTTGAGATTTGATACATCACTACTTTGTAACTTAGACCTTTTTTTTTTTAAAGAGAGAAATCTTTGGTACATTAGGAAAAGTGCAGGTGTACACACGTGGACAAAATTGTTGGTACCCCTCGGTTAATGAAAGAAAAAAACCCAACGGTCACAGAAATAACTTGAATCTGACAAATTAATAATAAAGAAAAATTCTATGAAAATTAACACCCAAGAATGGCTAAGAGGAAAACAGTGGATTATTCTGAAGTGGCCTTCTATGAGCCCTGATCTGAATCCTATTGAACATCTGTGGAAGGAGCTGAAACATGCCGTCTGGAGAAGGCACCCTTCAAACCTGAGACAACTGGAGCAGTCTGCTCATGAGGAGTGGACCAGAATACCTGCTGAGAGGTGCAGAAGTCTCATTGACAGTTACAGAAATCGCTTGATTGCAGTGATTGCCTCAAAAGGTTGTGCAACAAAATATTAAGTTAAGGGTACCATCATTTTTGTCCAGGCCTGTTTCATGAGTTGTTTATTTATTTATTTATTTATTTTTAGTAATTCTGTTAAACCACAATTCAAAAGCAATGTCTGATTTTCATTGGTTAATTTTTATAGAATTTTTGTTTGTTATTACTTATGTCAGATTCAAGTTATTTCTGTGACCATTGTGGGTTTTTCTTTTATTAACTGTGTGGCACCAACAATTTTGTCCCTGTGTGTAAATACAAAAATAAGTCATGTCAAATTCACTTTAGCTGCTTTAGTTTTACACCCTGGTTTTGTGTGTGCTGGCTCAGTCACACTGTGTGTAGAAGGCAAGGCTATTGTTGATTAATACCTTATCTGCTTCTCTAACTGTCAAGTCAAAATATGTCCGATGAGAAAACTGAATTCCCACAAATGTAATCAGTTTTCTTTTCAGTCTGAAGTGTCTGAGCAGCGACAAACTACAACTGTACACATGAAACAATAATCTTTCACTGGTCCTCTTCAGCTTTGTCCTTTTCCTGGTAATTATGACCTAATCTCAGTAGTTGTGTGTGTGTCAGCTTTGCAGGTCTGGACTCAGAAACATTTCCCCATACTTCGTACAAAACGGCACACGCTCTTTGATGCTATGTGGGAGAATGAGCTTTCAGATCCTGCCACAAATGATGGATTGTTTGGAGGTGTGTGCTCAGACTTGGCTTCTCTGCAGTGTTAACACTTTTGTACTCTGCTTCAATGCATTCAGTTTAACTTCAACTTCCAGTAGCTTTTCAGGGCCTCCACCCCGACACACACACACACACACACACTTAATAAGGCTGCTACCACCAGCTTCATGACGTGGATGACAGAGCCACCATCCTCATGGTGGACTGCCTCACTAGAGCCTTTCTTGTGTGGAGACTCCGTTTTTGAGGATAGCCTGCTTGAGGCATATTCACATAATTACACACTATTGCTTTTAATAAATTACTTTTGTTTTTGCCTTTAAACAAATGTGTAGAAATGGGTTGTATTGTGTTGATTTTTACAAAAAAAGGCCCAATTACAGTGACTTTAGGTGTTGCAAAGCATTACAGCTGAGGTGGAAATGTTTTATAGGCAGCAAAGTTACTCCTGCGGCTGCCTTTTGTGTTACATGAGACCTAAGTGTTGTAAACTAATTCCCTTTCCTGCAGAAAACCAACGTGAACTTTGATCCGAGTACTGTATGCCAGCTATTTCGTCTATAATCCACAGATTAGTGAATTGTCTTCTGTAAGGAGCTCAGGCTTGGAGTATAAAACAGTATGGCCTCTGTTTGATAACAAGTGACTGTAAACTGAACAGTCAGTATCACAGAGGTGCTTGAGTTACTGTTAGGCACAGCGTAATACTTGGAATTATGTTTTTATTTCAGCAGATGTAACATCAGTTTACTGTCAGACCTACAAAATATTTTTTACCAACCTGTTTGGTAAAATGTAAACCTAAAGTCTGGCAAAAATATGTGACAAGGAGTAATAAAGATCAGGTGATCCAGACACTCTTTTTAGTAGGTTGCTTGAAGATCAAAGTTAGCCTACTTTGTGTTACCTTTACTGATAAGCGCTGTGTAACTGGACAAAGGAAAGTCACTGGCCCTAGTTTTTCTTTATCAGCCATGACACAGCCCTATGAGGAAGTTGCAGCATGTTTTATGAGTTTTATGAATAACTGGATTGACCTTAAAATCTGAATACAAAAGCAGCGCTTACTTGTGTTCATCAGTGTTTAATTGTAAAAAAAAAAAAAAAAAAAGAAGAAGAAAAAAAAGACTGTACTGCACTGTGTGTTTTGGGCTGCTGTTGCTCAGCATGATTCAGTGCTGCAGCCCTGTTCACTGGTCTCCTTTAGTATTCACACGGCGCACCGCTCCACTACCGTCAAGCCAGACAGAATAAGCACTGTCACTTCCTGCACATGGAACAGTGTGTGTGTGATCTGCGTCTCCTTGCGTTATCAGCTTTTGGATTTGGGTGTTAATTGATGATGCCAGTAGAAAGTACAGCTCAGTGCTGTGAATATGTGTATAGAATTTAAGAGATGATCAGTGATGTGTACAGAGCCAGGCTTGAGCATGAAAATCAGTAAGATTGTCTTCTAGTCATCTGTCTCTGTAAATGTTGCAGCTATAATATGCATACATAAAAATATAGGTCGGCGATAAAAGAAGTACATTTGCATATATTTTACTTTAGTAACATTGTCATTCAGCAGCTTTCTTAAGTAAAAGTATGTTAAAGTACTAAAAGCAGTACAGTACTTTCCATTATTGTTTGGACATTACAGATCTATTTTAAATATGATTTGGGATAAACTACTTTTTTCATCAGTAAGTTTTGTATCCAGATATAATTTAAACAAATGTTCTGAAATTTTTTTTTATAGTTTATCAATGAAAAAAAGTTTGTTTTTTTTATTTAAAAAGAACCCCAAAATTGCTAAATAAACAAACAAATCCCTACCTATTTAAATTGAAATTAAGCACATAGCTTGCTTGTAGGTAATCCTTGGATTTGTTAGGTTTTCATGTACATTTTACTGCGGTCATAACTTTATTGCTACATTCGTCAGGTTTATTTCTTTAATTAATATCTATGAAAGATCTTAGCCTTTATGTTTATTATCGTCAGGTAAGGTCGGGGTTTTTTTTTGTTTTTTTTTTGATAAGGTTTTAATCCTTTATATTTAATTTACTCATTTTTTCCAGAAACAAATCTTAAACTTCAATTTTTAAACTTATTATTATAATTTTTGACACCAATCTTATTTTTCTACTGGAAAGCACTTTAGTTAAATGGCTGCTGCTTTAAATGTCTATTATAAATAACGACTTGAGATAAAAATCTTAAAATGATACTTGATTGCGTCCTTCAGTAAAAAACAAACAAACAAACAAACAAACAAACAAACAAACAAACAAACAAAACAAACAAAAAAAAGCCTAATGCATTTTTTTCGGCTTGATATTTTATTTTGAAGACGCAGCTACATCCTGCTCCGGTGTGTCTCCGTCCAACTTGACGTCGCTCCCGTTAACCGTCTCCTTCTCATTCCAGCAGAGGCACTTCATCACCGACGCTCCCATCCACCTGTCCCTCCCTCCCTGCGGCCGTGGAAATATTTTTAACACTCAACTACAAAGAAAACAAAGATGGCAAGCAGCTTCTCACGAATCCTTTCCTCCAAACGACACGTCGGGATCCTGTCGTTCGTGGGAGGCTCCGTCACGGCTGGACTTCTGCTGCACCGGGAACATGTCAGCGCCGGGGCGCCCGTCCGCAGGAGTTACCCCGCCAGGTAACGTTGCCCCACCCGCCTGTGAGCTCGGCTTTACGACACTCCACACACAATTATATTAAACAACTAAGAAATATTTAACGTGTTTTATCGCAGGTTATATTATGACGTCTCCACAAAGTGTCAGTAGCATCACAAATGTGAGTAATGTTAATGTGCAATTTAAGCTAATGACGGAGGAGGGTGTGAAACTAACGGTGTAGCTAGCTTACTAAACCCCAGAGGTCCTCCAGTATAATAAAACATTTAATATTACATTTAAATGTTAAATATGTAGCCAAGTATTATTGAGATATGTTATTGGGAAATGAACAGCTGTTATAAAGCAATGTCCGTTTTAATGTCATATCACAGCAGTTCACACAGAGAACGTTAATATCATCCAGACGCCATGTTACGACCAAACCAACGGTCGAGACAACTTATAGCTCCACACTGAAACTCTGCGTCTCTGCTTCATGTCGTGTTGTGTAGCATCTTCTCTGGTGAAGCATCTGTGTGAAATGTGTGTTGTTTTCTCAATAAAAGCCACCGAATTTAAGGCACACCCCGACAGAGACCATATAACACACTATACAAATCTAATGTTACTGTAAAACACGAGCCAACATAATGCGGCTTGTATGGAAACCTGTGAAGAAGCTCAGACAGATGGCAGCTGTGTTTTCCTGAAGAATGAGCCAGAAGTGAGTTCTCTGAACCGGACTACAGATAAAACAGTTGGTTCAGAGCCATAACTTGTGTGGGTTATCTTGCTGTATAATGGTACACAGACACAGTATGGGGAGATTAAAAGACACCGAGGAGGGCTGTGTACGTGTCCCACGGCACGCCTCCCTGCCTGCATTACAAAGCGGCATTTAAATGTAGATTAGTTAAACATTATCTGCTGCTCAGATATAAAACCCTGCCCTGTGATATTTAACGATCATACATGGGTCACACCTGCAGCACCAGAGAATCTTCATTCAAAAAATAAAACATACTTATTTTTTATTGATAACAAGTGCAGTATCGATTAAAAGACCTCCATCAATAACCTCATCCATCATCCTGCATGACAGTTCGGCACTGACTATGAGATGATACATCCATCCACGGGTCCTTTAGGACAAATGTACCCTAGAACTCTGAGCATGAGTGTGTAGCCATTAAAACCTGGAGAAAACAGACAGCAGCTTTCAGTGTGGTATACAGTATTTATTTGAGCGCATTCGTTGCGATGATACACTGTGGGGGGTTTTTTGTCAGTGGCTACCTTTGTTTTTTTCTGGTTGTGAAAAGGTTAATGCAGTGCCCTTATGGTTTAGGGATTGTTGCACCACCAAGGGCTGCGGCCTTTTTTGCTCTCCTTCTTTCCTGCCACCTCTCTACTGGCGCTCTCTTTAAAAAGGACCACAGCAAAAGACAACATTATTATAGCAGACACTGATGACATAAGCAGTGATGATCAACTGTTCATGTCGAATTCATGTGGAAGAAAGCAGAATTTAGTCCATGTTGTAAGTGAAGGTACAAATAAGGCGAGAAACTAAATTCCTTTTGCAGTCATGGAAATAGATAGTTTAGGCCAAGCAAAAGAAACTTTGGTCAGAGCCCATCCATGACGAAGATGTGACAGTATACCCAAATCATCATTAGTAATGCTTTGTGAAAAGGTTCTGAGAACAGTTTTTAGCTTAAGTGCCTTAGTCTTCCATATCTTTTGACAGACAGCAGGAAACAGGGGCCCATAAGCTACTTAATCTCTGCTCCTTTTGCAGTTTTAGTCTTTGACAGGCCAAACTGAATTTCTTTCCATCCTTGGCCTGAAGACAAAATACTGGTTGGATCACAGCCAGTCTAAGACAGCACATTCCTTTTGGTACTGTACTAGCCTGCTTGAATACCCAAATAATCATTTTAAATACACTTTAGACAGTTTTTCTAATTTAGCACCATTATTTTACTGAAATAGCAGAAATCTAATTCTGCATTTGCCATCAGCATTTAAGGGGCTATATTGTCACCTTAGAATTATATAGTTCTATCTGCGTTCTCGGTAGTGTTGAGATATTTACGTTCAAAGTTTTGACTGCTCATATAGTCAGAATGAAATGAACATTAAATTGTGTTAATACTTGATAACTATAGGCATACTAAAGAGAGTCTAAATGTGTAATTTGAAATTATTTGAAAATTTATAAGTGGGAGTTTTGGAAGTGGGTTTTTTGCAGATAGAACTTTCTAATTCTGAAAAGGCCCATTTCATTTAGAATTATAAAGTTCTATCTGCAGAACATGTTAAAAACAATAACTTGTGCTCCAGAACTCAAATAACTTTTAACAAACAACTATTTTTAACATTAAAGTGCATTTCCAAGTTTTTATTTTTTCATTTTCTATCATTAGAAATGGCCAATTATGCTTCAGTTAAATCTTTCAGATCATCGATAATTATGTTCGTGTAAATAACCTTAGTCAGTATTAAACTTGAAGAATAGCTAATTATTTTTGCTGTCCAGATCTTCAGGTCTAACTTTGAATAGAACCATGTGTGAATCAAATGAAAATTTCAAAAATAGGTCAAAAGGTAATGTCATTATTTTGCTTATTTATAATATTATGAACACCGCCAAAAGGGTTCTACAGGTTGAAGTCCCATTTAAAAGTGTGGTTCTTCACAAATATACAGCAAAAACAATTAACAGTAAGATAACAATTGAACTTGTTATCTAACTTAGATTTAATGTAAACAGTGAATTAAGTAGAAGAAAAAAATGGTCACAAAATGGTCAACATTACAATTTATTACAATCACAAAACAGCAGAACAATCAGATCAATAATTTAACAATAAAAAATGCAACATGCATCTTTGTTGCATACATTCAGTCTTATTATTTTCATGTTGTAGTTTTCTTTACCACTAACCATTGTTTTTTAAGAAACTAGAACTACATGTTAATGTTAAAAACATGCTGGTCAAATTGGCCCACAGTGGCGGCGCGAGATATTTATTTTACTGAAAAGCACTTTGTAACACTTCTTTTGAAAAGTGCTCTATAAATAAAGTTTATTATTATTATATTATATTATTAACTGTCAGGTCATGGTAGTTGGCTACGTAGCTGCAAGCATTAATGTGATTGGTGGATTGTTGTATATTCTGTGTTCTGATTGGCCAACACAGATAGAACTTTATAACACCCAGTTTAGAGAAATCGCAGATAGAACTATCTGTTTTTGTTAATTAAAAGCTAAATATATATATATATATATATATATATATATATATATATTTTAAAAAACACATAGTTTTGTATAGATAATGTGTCCAAGAATCAGAAAATGTAAATAACTCAATTTTGCCAAAAATGTCAGATAGAGCTTTATAATTCTAAAGTGACGATATGTAGGTATAAACTGTAATACCAGATGCAGTGGTTAGCTCTGTCGCCTCACAGCTCAAAGGTCCTGGGTTGGAATCTGAGCCTGGGGTCTTTCTGTGTGGAGTTTGCATGTTCTTCCCATGTCTGCATGGGTTCTCACTGGGTTCTCCAGATTCCTCCCACAATCCAAAAACATGCTGAGGTTAACTGGTGACCATAAATTGTCTGTTGGTGTTAATGTGAGTGAGTGAGCTGCATTGTCTGTCTATGTGGCCCTGTGATAGACTGGCGACCTGTCCAGGGTGTATCCTGCCTTCACCCTGAGTCAGCTCAGATAGAGGCCAGACCTCCAGCGACCCTACAGAGGCTAAAGCGGTATAATGGATGGATAATGTAATACCATTTTGTACCTCAGGAGGCTCTAGTGAATCACCTGTACAATCCAGTCTGTCCAACATTTAATTCCTCCACAACAATGCTCATTTCTCTCATGCTCAAAATACACACACATACACTATGTAATTATTAATTATTTATTATTAATTAACTATGTAATTATTTCAAAAAGAAAATCCCAAGTTGGGATTTGATGTAATTTTAACAGCTACGTATTTGGACAATCTGCAGACATACTTGCTTGTCAGTATCACTTTATCCAGTGCTGAAACTCTGACAGCTGGTCAAGATAACACTGCTACCTTTTAATCGTCTAATAATGACAGCATTTGTAATGTTTTTTGGTACAGTTTGTGTTGTCATTAGCTGCACTGAAGATCTGTTTTGAATTGTCTGAACAATGTCAATACACGTGGTTTGTTTGCTACATAAAATTGGCTCAGTTTGGTAGATAGCTGACAAGCTATTTGAGCTAATTTTCTGAACCATGTATCAACAAACAGCGAACTTAGCAAACATATTAACACTGCCAATAACATTATTCAATTAGCTACCCTAATAAGCAATTGCTACATAACAAATTTACACAGTTTAGAAGAAGCGTTACAAGATTAGCATCAAACTGTGTTTCTTTACCTGCCAGAAGTTGTCTCCAGCAGATACGCCAGTGTAGTAGCGGTGTGTTTTTGACAGAAGGTCCCAGATTTCGACTACTTATCCTGTGTATGTGTTTTGTGGAAATTTCCTTGAGTGAGTCACTCATTCTATACCTGTTCCAAGGGCAAAGCTCCATATGTAACCTGTGCCAACACTGCAAAAACATTTTCTTTCTCAAAGATGCAGCAATACATTATCTTTCTTTTATATTTGTGCAGTGCGGAGTACCCTGACCTGCGCAAACACAACAACTGCATGGCCACTAACCTGACACCTGCAATCTATGCCAAGTTGTGTGATAAGGCCACTCCCAGTGGTTACACACTGGACCAGGCCATCCAGACGGGTGTGGACAACCCTGGACACCCCTTCATCAAGACTGTTGGCATGGTGGCAGGAGATGAGGAGTCTTATGAGGTCAGACATCATTACACCTTTTCAAACGTACATGCACAACAGTTGTGTTCCAGCCTCTCTCCAACTTTGTAATACTGCCAAGACAGCTTCAACAATGATTTGAACCCTTTAAACCTCAGAAAAAACTGAAATGACTTATATTTTCATGCTAACTACAATATGAGAGCATTTTGTAACTAATTCTCCTCGTCCTGTTTCAGAAGGAGTGTTACAGTACCAGACAGGCAGGGTTTTAAGCTAGGACACCTCTTTTGGGATGTCTCAATATCTAACTATAATGAGGATCCAACTAGATTTCCATTTTAATTGCCTACTTCATTTAGAGAGCCACATAAATATCTTAGACATCTGACAGATGTCAGTGTTCTTTCTAGTCTGATAGTAAGTATGAATCAAGAGAACTAGTCAATGTTAGTGTTAAGGATGCAGACATAGGTCAAGCTTCGAACATTTACATCACTTCTAAATATCTGAGCTGTGCTAAAACACATTTTCTTTTAGCTATGATATAAATGAACATTTATCACACAGTGTATCTAAAATGTAATGCAGTTGTCAGTCCCGTATACTCCCTGCTGTTGATATGTGGGATCGTTTTGATTGCGGTTTACTACTGCAACTGACTTACTGCCAAAAGCGTGAAAGGAATTGTGGTAATGCATGAAGGTAAGGTCATGAAACATTTGCTGGGAAAGTAAACAAACCCTTTCACGTTTTACTTACTTTATTGTGTTGTAGATTGAATTTTAAATAGTTAAAATTGAATTTCTTTGTCCATCAATCTATACACAATAACCTTACAACGACAAAATGTATTTCAATTTATTTTTCATCATGTTTGCAAATTTATCAAAAGGTTAAAAGCTGAAATCTCATTGAAGTCTTATAATTCTTTATTCATTAATTGTGGGTGTTTTTCAGGTATTTGCAGATCTGTTGGACCCTGTCATCAAAGAGAGGCACAATGGCTATGACCCCCGCAACATGAAGCACCCCACGGATCTGGATGCTAGCAAGGTAACACGCACACTGACAACACAGCTTGTCTCGTTGGAGAAAAGTTTTAATCTGTGGGCTGGTGACTTGCTGCAGTGATTTGAAAATGACGTACACCAACAGATACAGCACTACATATTTTACTCCAGATATGAACGTTGTAAGTTAACAGACAAGCTCCCACTTTACTTTTCTAGCTGTATATATACAGGTATCACCAGTCTGAGTACTATCATGTAGAAAAGTAAGTACAATAGTGATACTTCCTCCTCTGTTATTTTTCTGTTACCTTTTTAACTGAGCTTTTAATGCCTCCTATGATGTAATTTGCCTCAACAGGTGGAATTGCGTCGCCTGCCAGAAAATGTCTTCCTTTTTTCAGAATGTAGAAATAGAAACATTTGCCTACTTGTCTCTGTTTCAGATCCAGTCGGGCCAATTCGATGAGCGTTACGTGCTGTCTTCCAGGGTGAGGACGGGCCGCAGTATCCGGGGGCTGAGCCTACCTCCTGCCTGCACCCGTGCAGAGCGCAGGGAGGTGGAGAGGGTGGTGGTGGATGCCCTCGCTGGCCTGAAGGGTGACCTGACTGGGAGGTACTACAGTCTCACCCAGATGACAGATAAGGAGCAGCAGCAACTCATTGATGTGAGTGATGCAGGAATGCTGCTGTATATTATATATGTAGCACCTTTGACCTACTGTGCTAAACTCTTTTTCCAAAAGGAATCCCTCTGGAAAAAAAAAATCAAGTTTTAAGTTAACCATGTTTTAGAAAACAGTAATTTGATAGTTTCTGTAATACTGTAAGGAAGAATTTCTTTCAGTTCTTATTAAGAAAAAAATGATAATGATACACATTGGGCACACTCACAAATTGGATAAAATGCATTTAGTCTCGTGTGAATGTGGTTACAGTTTCCCCCCAAGCCAGACAATTTTATCACTTGTTATCAGAAAAGAGTGTGTTGTGTGGCTGCCAGGGCATTTTTCTCCTGACAATGAGAAAGATTGACCAGATTATTGAATTCTGAAGTCTAACCCCCTTGTTTCTGTCTCCCAGTACTCTGCATCCTATTACCAGGCATTTTAGTAAGAGCACTTGGTATAAGGTTGGGGTAAGGGTTATCGTTCGGAAAGTAGTGGTTATGGTTAGGGTAAGCCTCCAGAAGATTAATGTAAATTGATGTAGTGTGCTCTGAATTGTGCTAGTGTGAGGGTTTTTTTGAGAGACTAATTTTCATTGTTGTGCAACTGTGTACATTTTTCTCTGGTCTTGATCTCAAGGAAATCGCCTACCTAAGAACTACTTTATAAGGTATTTGTTTTCTATATTTACAATAGGACCACTTCCTGTTTGACAAGCCTGTGTCCCCCCTCCTGACGTGTGCCGGCATGGCTCGTGACTGGCCAGATGCCCGTGGTATTTGGTAAGTAAAAGTAAGTTAGAAACTAAGTTTCTGGCTGATAAAAAAAATACTTATTTTTGGATGATGATCCTAAATATCTCAATAAGGGTTTCTGTGTTGTTCACTTTAATTTAGAGACAGTGAAAATGACATTGCCATCATATTTCTTATCTCTGGAATAGGGCCTACTAGAGTATTTATTTTTATTACATTTTAAAAGTTGAACAACCATTTTTGGGAGTGTGGGTACAAATTTCCAGTTTATTTGTGGGAAGTATGTGTGTTATCAGTATATGCATGATCAGATACTGTATGTTTCATTTTCCTATTGTGGTGCCAGGTGTGAGCATGTATAGGTTGTAAAGAAGAGGTCTGAGGGTTGACCTCTGTGGAGTAAATCAGTACAGCAGGCAAAATATATCGTCATGGTTTAAACTGTTGTTTAAGACAGACTTGAAAAAATATGTTCAGTTTAATTTAGCATTGAAGTCCTTTTTGGGCAATTTAGGCCAGACAGATAAGCACCATCAAACTATGACAACAACACATAACAATACAATTTCAGAGAAGACAAAATAATAAATATTTACAAAAAGTACATTAAAAACATCCAGATCTTAGATGCTTGGACAATGGAAGCATAAATCAAAACTTTAAAAATGTTCCAACATAGCTATTTAATAATCTGATAACACTGGTAACAAATGACGATGTATATAATCTAGTTATTATATATGGTGACAGCTTACGCTTAATCTTTGGTAGCCTATGGCATGAGTCTGAAGGCAAAGCAGAACAGTTTTGATCAAGCAGATCAGAGGACTATACTACGATGCAAGTTGACATAGCTGGGCTTTCTTTGTGTAAGCCAGTTTGACAGAAATGAAAGCCCCAGCCAGAGATCACGGGTATCACGAAGGTGGTTATCAACTTTCTTTGTCAACTCAGGCTTTCTGCTTCAAACATTGAGTGTGTTCACATAAAAAGGGGCGTTTAACACGTCACATGACTCTTCTTCTGCACAAAATGAAACGATCATGTGCAGCTGCTTCAGTCGACACGTTTTTTTCATGGAGAACAATGAGGAATGTAAATATTTATGATGGTAAAAAGCGCTGCTACTGCAAATGGTGCAAGACAGAAACGCTGGCAGAAAACTGTTAAACGTGGTAATGTATAGTATTTTACCGATGCAGCCGCCTATTTCCAAATGACAGCTGCACGTTAAAGTTAAACTTTAAACTTTAAACTTCATACATTTAAACATGATCTTGTATTGAAGTGCATTTAGGTCTGACAGTGTCTCATAATGCACGATATCACTTTAACTTTAGGCCAAATCAAAGCGAAATTGATGTTATTGATTGAATATTTTCTGTAATAAATACCAGGAGAAAAATCATTTTTCCAGTCTGTGTTTTATCAGCTATAGTACCAGCAGTGTAAACGGACTTGACAGCAAATCAGAGCCAAACATAAAGATATTTATGTGATTTCTGCATCGCTAGCTAAACATGTCGGGTTCCCATGGCAACATGATATTTACAGAGTGCGATACTGTAACTACTGTATCTTCATTCAGTGATATCAGTAATGCATAACTCAGCATGTTTGCAGATAAAACACATTCCCATCAGCTGAGAATCTGGATCGTTCATAAATAATAGTCAGTGAACGATTTGGTTAAAGGGAGGTTGTCCTTCCAGCCGATTTAAATACGAAACTCTGAACATAACCTGCACCCGACCTGCACAGCATCAGTTACCATGGAGATCTAGCAGGTAAAAAGAGAGCCACCGTTGTGACACTGAAGACTGAAGCTCAACATACCTTGATGACCAACTAATCTCGTTTCATAGTACCTCAGTCGTTGTTTGTTCATGATCTTCTTGCTGTTTCTGACAACACCATTGAGTGCGTTTTTGTGTTTCACATTGACATAAACAAACAAGAAGAACCCATTCTTTGAAGAAAGGGGGAAAAAAAGCAACTTCTCTCAAAAGTGATTTATGATTCACTGATTAGGAATTTGATGATTATTCATTTTGTCGCAAGCAGAAAAGAGAAATTAAACAAAGTTTAGATTACTGTTAGCTGTCTACAGGTTTTCATTTCTTTTTTTATTCATTTCAGAGTGGATTTTATATATTTTAAACTCAACTTGTTGGTTGTTTTTTCCCAATTTACATGTACCCCTTCTGATATTCTGTAATGATTTCAAATTTTCATTTTTTTTTTAAGATGCTGTTGGTGGTCCATTAAATGTTGCAAGTTATATTTTGTTTTCTTTTTTTTTTTTTTAATTTGTCATTCATTTCCTTTCTCGGGATAATTTTGGCATTTTGTCACAGTAATATTTAGTTTCATCCACTTGAATTTTTAATGACCCCTGCCCTCTGTTGTAGGAAACTGGTAGTGGGAGTGAGTATGTGTGTGTGTGTGTGTGTGTGTGTGTGGGAGGGATGGGGGCTTTAATCTTCCCTTTGTCTCAAATAGAGCCACTCTTTCAGTACTTAATTGCCTAAGTTTTGCGTTTAACAGGTGAGAAATTTAATCTATAATTGAAAAAAAAAAAAATTGCATTTTAAAGGATTTTATGAACTTTACCATAGCATGGTTGGACAAGTAATGTAGTTTCTCTGTTGGTGAGCTGTGAAGGAGGTGCATTAGCAATGCGGACAATGCTCCTTCAGCATTGAGTTTCAGCATGTACCCAGGAATAACTCAATGCAACGTATCAGCCAGCCAAAATCAATCACCAGCCTCCCTCCTCGCTCCCTCTGCCAACCTCTCCTCTCCTTAATAATTCACCTTCACTTCATCCCTCCATCAGCTCTTCTTTCAGGTGTACTGGCAGCTTTCTCTTTCTTTGGCTCTCACTCCCCCTCTCTGCTTTCATTTTTTTTCACTGCCCTTATTTTCTGCTCTACTTTCATTTTGCTGATGATTCCCCCTCCCCTCTAACATCCCTTTTTTTGTCTTGCTCCTCCCTCTCCCCAGTCTGTTGTCACCACATTTATTAAATGTCTAAGAATCCCCTAGTCTGACACCACATGTGGCACAATAGCCATTTCTGGTTCCAAACTTACCTTCAGATCCTAAAAGCTAAGAGACCTTGTGAACCTTTTCATGATTGCTTTTTTCTTCAGTGAGGCACTGTTGAGGTTAAAAGGACAATTAGTGTAGCTGTTTTCCCAGCTGGTATGATCAAGGGTAGAGTCCATGCACCCATAAAAAAAGAGGATTTACAAAAGTGAGGTTAGTTAGACAATGCGCTTGAAAAAACAAACTACCAAGAGACTGAAAAAATTGTTTGTCACAAGTTCCACACGCCTTAACAAGTGAATATGTAGGAGATCAGTATGGACACAAAAACCTCTGTACTGACTAAGAATAGCTTTGTGTTTTGACTTTAAAATTTGAAACATTGCGTGCAAAAAGTTAATACAATCTTACTTTTGCCAGAAGGGTCATTAAAATTCAATGCACGCTTTCTCTGGGTAGCATGATTGTGTTCTATAAATATTACTGTACTTTGCTTTTCAAATTTTTAAGTACTGTATTTATATCTAGAAATTTTAATGGAAGTGTTCCGCTTCAAAACACCACAGAGCATCTACAACCTTCTAATAAATGCTGTGGTATATTCTTTTTGTGAGAACGTGATTATTCTAAAAGTATCTTTTCTTGAACTAAATTGTGGGAGGGCTGCAAGGTGGCGCAGTTGGCAGCACTGTTGCCGTGCAGCAAGAAGGTTGCTGGTTCGCGTCCCGGTGGGGGCACCGGAATCTTTCTGCGTGGAGTTTGCATGTTCTCCCCGTGCAGCGTGGGTTCTCTCCGGGTTCTCTGGCTTCCTCCCACAGTCCAAAAACATGAGGTTGATTGAGGTTATTTGGTGATTCTAAATTGTCCGTAGGTGTGAATGTGAGTGTCTGTCTCTAAGTGTGGCCCTGCGATGGACTGGCGACCTGTCCAGGGTGTCCCCTGCCTTCATCCTAAATCGGCTGGGATAGGCTCCAGCCCCCCCGCAACCCTAGTGAGGATTAAGCGATGTATAGATAATGGATGGATGGATAAATTGTGGGACAGGTGAAAATTCTGACCTGGTTATAGCACTGTACAGGAATAACTAGAGCATTTCTTTGTTGAAATACATCCTCTGGAGACCATCAGTGCCCATATTTCAGTCATTGAAAATCTTCAGCCTGGACCATGCTCTTAGACCAGTGGATAGATACCATCCATTTCTATACACTGCTTAATCCTCATTAGGGTCGCAGGGGGTGGAGCCTATCCCAGCCGACTTAGGGCGAAGGCAGGGGACACCCTGGACAGGTCGCCAATCCATCGCAGGCTACACTTAGAGACAGACAACCAAGCACACTCACATTCACACCTGCGGACAATTTAGAATCACCAATTAACCTCAACATGTTTTTGGACTGTGTGGGAGGAAGTCGGAGAACCCGGAGAGAACCCACGTTGCACGGGGAGAACATGCAAACTCCACGCAGAAAGATTCCGGTGCCCCCACCGGGACGCGAACCGGCAACCTTCTTGCTGCGAGGCAACAGTGCTACCAACTGCGGTGGATAGATACCTAAGAATATAAAGTAATAATACAAATGAACACTTCATTACATACATATTTCCTCTAAAAACTGTAAGCTTGTACTCTACATTGCAGACAAACTCGAGTGATGAGCTTTTCATTAAACAGATTTTCCTTGCTGTTTAAGAAGTTGTTTAGTATGTCAGAAATCAATACCACATTACAAGGCCTTGACAGCACAACAGTAAATGACCCATAACAGAAACGAGCACTATCTTTATACTTTTGGGGGGAAAAAAAACTTGAGAAATGAGATACGACTTAGGAAAGGGATATTAGCTCTCTGTTCAGGTTTTGCTGGTTACTGCATAAAAATAAATTACCCTTTCTCTTCACTACTTCTTCATATCTGTGATGCTACAAATGCAGAGGACAGACAACCCAAACTCACAGGGCTCATAAAAGTATAACTCAAAATAACCTCTCTCTGTACAGGCACAACAATGAGAAGACATTCCTTATTTGGGTCAATGAGGAGGATCACACCAGGGTCATCTCCATGGAGAAAGGAGGCAACATGAGACGAGTCTTTGAGAGGTTTTGCAGAGGCCTCAAAGAGGTAAGAGTGTGTTTGTGAGTGGATTTTTTAAAAAGATTGCTTAACATATTAAGATGGGAAAAAAAGAACTAAAGCAAGACTTGGTAGGATTAAGAAACAATAGAGTTTTTCATTCTGATCTGCATGTAAAAATCTGTTTCTGATTTTAACATCAACATGGAGAGTAAGGAATTACAGCCAGCCAGTCTGAGGCGCAGTCTGACGTGCAGCCTGATGTCAGCTGTGCATGATTTAATAAAGATAGTGGATCTTACATTTAATAATACCAGACTGTTGGACTGCTACTTATAGAGGAGGAGGGGGAACAGGAGAGCATTAATGACATCTAAAAGCATTTCTGCAGAGAATGCTTGTACAAGCAAAAGACTGCTTACACTAGTCTTCATTCTACCTCCAAAATACAGCATGTGGGCAGACGCACAAAAACACTTTGTCCAAACATGGCCACGCAAACATAAACTATTTATCCAAGCAATCCAGCTTTCCTATTAGAGAAAGAGTAAGGGCCAAGCAATGCAGCATCTGGTGCTGCACTGTTGCACACTGCAGGTGTGACAACCCTGAACAACACTCTGTAATGCAGCCTTGATTTTTGTATCATTCCAGTCCCACCAGAGTTCACTTAACAGTCCTACAAGTGACTAACTCCCCATCTGTACATGTCAGCCATCAAGTATAAATAATGAAACGCTCCTACCTGTTTAATGTAACTGATTCTGTCCCTCTCAGGTGGAGCGCCTCATCCAGGAGAGAGGCTGGGAGTTCATGTGGAATGAGAGGCTTGGTTACATCCTCACCTGTCCCTCCAACCTGGGCACAGGACTCAGGGCCGGAGTCCACGTCAAACTGCCTCTGCTGGGCAAGGTAACACAACAGTTACAATCACACTACCAAAATTTGGCAACAAATATTTTGGTAGATAGTAAGGGATATTTTGTGTTACTGATCTATTTGTGCCACATTCTGAACAAAAACAGAGTATCTGCATACACCAAAAATACATCAAAGTATGATCTTGTCAAAGTAAAAGTCTTAGAAAACATAGAGCTACATTTTTTTCTTAATCTGAGTAATTTAGTATTTTCTACAGAAAAAAATGCAAACGGCACAAGCAGCAGAGTCAGCTGTTTTCCTTGGTGTTTTATCACATTTTGAACCCACATGCATGTGAACTACAATATTTACACTGCACTGTATTTATTACAGGATGCCAAATATTTCTCTTTCCACTGCACTTCTTTTACGAAATATCAGGGATACACAATAATATTGGCATAATGTTACAGAATATTGTAAATGGAACATGTTGTACATGCAAGTTGAAGTGGCATTGGCAACTGCAGTTGGCTAAAATGAGTTATATGTGAGTTAATTATGCCATACAATAATTTAATTTGCCAAATAATATTTCATAGCTGTCTACTAAATTTTCATTTCTTAAACATAATAATAAATGCATATATATATATGAAACTAAATAAAAATGTTGCAGTGATGTAATTCCATTCTCATTATTCTTAATAATAATACATTTAAGGACAACCCAGCAGTGTGTTATCATATTCAAGATTAGATCCCAGGGTAATATCACCAACAAATACGATGATTCAAGTGCTTACAAACTGTCTGGAGTAACTTCTTTTACCTGCCTCCCAGGATCCCCGCTTCAGTAAGATCCTGGACAACCTGCGTCTGCAGAAGCGAGGGACAGGTGGTGTGGACACCGCTGCTGTAGGTGGTGTGTTCGATATCTCCAACCTGGACCGCCTGGGACAGTCTGAGGTAAACCTAGATAGAAAAGCACAGGGACGGGAGCTGAGTGAAAATGAAGGGTTTAAGTAATGTCTTCACCTTTCATCAACAGAGCAAAGTATTCATCTGCCACTGTGTTTCACTCTAACAGTTTTTTAGCCAATAATACCTCTCTGTAGTTTGTGCGAATGTGTGAAAGCACAGCATTAAAGAAACATCGCATGCTGTCTCAATAGATCCTCCCTGAATAAACAAAAATTCTATACTCTGAATATTTATTGCCTCTTGGTGTTATCAGTGTGGTAGTTCAGGTCCCTTAAGTGAAGTGAAGGAAACCTTAAACATGTTACCTTGAAAACATTGGGATTATGTCAGACAGCACAAGACCATTGTTAAATGAATATTTTGAGATGTACAGTCGTGACTCGATAATCCGACACTAAATGTAAAACCTTCTTTTATGTCGGATAGCAAGGCTGTCGGATTGTCAAGACGGAGGTCGAGATACAAGGAGGGCTTGATGCTTGAAGGCTCATTTGTTGTTAATTATTGTTCATAGTTGTTGTAATAACTAGTAGGGCTGGTCCGAATAGCACTTTCTGGTCTCAGGATATTCAGGCCCAATTAATGATGACTAAATATTTTGCGCGGTCTGGGGGGGCACTTCCACCCCAGGGGAGCGCTCCGACGGGGTGGAAGTGGCCGGAATGCACAAGCAGTACTTTGCTGCTGATGCTAGTTTAGGATAGCGGTCTCACTTCTGTTGCCACCATTGGCGGCGGCAGCGACAGCGCCACCATCCATGTTTGCTTCTGTAAACACTGAACACGCTCGCAGCATGTGACGTCGTTGTGCCCTTTTCTGTGCATGCAGTTGTATCAAGTTCACACAGGAGATCATATACAAGTTGCATTTAATTGGAAATATGAACGAACTTGCAAAAAAATTGGATTTCACATAAAATCTGAATCTAACATCCTGCAGTCTGACCGCAACCAATCTGTCGGATTGTTGAGTCAGATAATACGCCGTTATCCTTATTTGTGACATAAAATGTCACGTCGGAGTCGGAATCCAAGGCTGTCGGTATGTTAATGTTATTTCTGTGGGTTCCGTTCGTTTTTCCTAAAAACCTGTTGGATAGCAAGGTTTTCAGATTAAGGGTCAGATTATCAAGTCACGACTGTAGATGTTTTTAACTCAAGTTAAAAGAGAGGAGAGAAGGGGAAATGATATTCTTGCCCAAGCTGTACATGTAGTCTGTCTTTGTTATGTCCTTGGTCATGCTGTCACGCCTGTGTGACAGAGTCATCCAGTACAATGGAGCACTGTATTGTTTTCAGTGTGTGTGGTTGCATATTTTATTCTGGTTACATGGAGAGTGGCGATGATTCTTCGTGGTTTCTGGGTGGAGTGCAGTGTACAAATTAGCATTCAATATGGTGTAGACTGAGAGTCAGTCATCCAGTTATCTTTCTCTGACATAATTTCATCTGATCCTGTCTGTTCTAAGTTTTGACAGTGTTGGTTGCTCAGTGTTGTTTGGTCCTCCATCACCCAAACTTATGCTCCCCCAGAGAAAGAGCACTGTCAGACTGGGGTCACTAAGTGTAGGAACAAGGACAGAGGGATGAGGGATAAGGGGAGTGAGGAGAGTTGGAGCAAAGAATAGGAGGGCAGTAACAATTTGTTCCTCTTTTAATGAATCTGAGAAAATATAACTACACATTTAGAGGGCTGTGCAAAGGTTTGACTGTAACTGTAGTAATCTTACAACAAACACCAGATGTTGGTGTTGTATGAGGTTGAGAAGTGTTCAGGACTGCTCTGTATCTACAGCCACTGACAGTATGAATGTTGAGCAGAAATTTCTGACACTGTGCCAACATAAACATTAAAAAAAACATTGTGTTATCCAAAACCTTCCTGTGCATCTCTGTATTAAACTCATATTCCAGGTGAGCAGTGACAAACTTTACACCAAGGGTCAATCAGTTTATTTTCCAGGGCTGATACCAGTTAATCAGAGTCCTCTGAAACCAATACATGTGCAGTAAAAGTGAACATTTTATTTTCAAATTTAGAAAAACACAAACTACAATGCAAAAAAGTCATTGAAATTCCTATGATTATATATGATTTAATTGTGTTTAATTAAAAGAAAACTTTTAACATTTATCTTTCCGTGCTGAAAAGCTATGACTTGTGACATGTAACCAATCGGAAAGCACTGTAGGTGGGACATTGCAAGAGACTACAGAGTGGTGACTACTAAAATGCAGGGCGTTTTAAATTCATTTATTTTAATGAGGAATTGGTTAAAAATAGTGATGCTGATATTTGGAAAAGTACTGATTACATGACCAGAAAAGGGGCCAGACCCCAGGTCAAACTCTGTATTTACATTATTCTGCACAATGAGGCTCACACATCTGAGTCATGAAACAGTAAGTCGCACTGGAATTACAGTATAGAAATATTGTCAGTTTTCTATGTTCTTATCATTTTTCTTGTGCAAAAATAGATAACTGCATTAAAATGTGACTTGTTCTTCCATCAGGTCCAGCTGGTGCAGACAGTGATTGATGGCGTCAGCTACCTAATCGAGTGTGAGAAGAGACTTGAGCGAGGCCAGGACATCAAGGTGCCCCCACCCCTTAAGCAGTTCAAGTAGACACTGATCCCTCATCTTCCTACACTACCCCTGGGCACAAACACATGCACAAACACCCCGCTCTGTGCCCATAGATATTACAAATATCTATGTCATTGCCTCATTTACTACTACCACTTATCTAATCACCCCTCCCTGCCCCACACTATACCCCTCTATAATATAATCTAAATATATTATATGTAGTTATCTGGCTAAACCCAGTCTAAGTCCCAGAATACTGCTTTGGGCAATTTCATTAATTCAAACCTTGCTCTAAGCTCAAATTCAAACACTTCTTAATAAGGATGCACAAATCGTGGGGCTGTTGTAGTGGAGTAAAGATGCACATCTTTGCATGACCAAACAGTATCTATGGCTCTACTCCCAAACCACACCTCAGCCCAGCAAACCCAGCTTTACCCTGCCTCAGTCCTCTCTTGCCGCATGTCCTTTCTTCTTCCCCCATTCCCGTGTGTTGATTGGTCATGCCTATTATCTGGTGCTTGTGTAGGCCATCCATTTGTGCTTTACTCGCCATTGTGGATTGTGTGTACATAGTTTCTTTTCACCATTTCGAGTGGATTTGAATGTAGATTATCAGTTTCAGACTGAAGAGACTTATGTTCTCCAGATGATTTGTATGTTTCATGACACACTTGTGTCAAATGATTGCGTTATAACACACACTGGCCGGGTTGGGCTCTGTACTGTAAGCTACTGAAGCAATATCATTCGAGCTCATAGCTGAATGTCACACTGTCATGTCTTTTATTAAAGAAATCATCTATTTAACAGTACCTTCTCTTCCTCTGGCTGTCTCTTCTTTGTCAATAGAGTGGTCTTTTTGGAGTTTCAATGTGAACTAGATATAATTCTTTGATGTCCAAGCAGATTTTCACAAACATGAAGCTCAAACTTCAAGTAACCATGGTAACTAAGCTTGAGTGGCATGATTGTAATCAGCGTGGTTGCATAGTACCATGTCACACTGTTTAGTCAGAGGCATAACAAAACAGTATTATGCTTGAAGTGGTAAAACATGGGGTTCCTACTTTAATAGAGCCTGACCTAGAATTCTGGAAAATGTAAGAATTTCTTGACTTAATTAAAAATTATAAGTTCCACTGGTGTTCAAAAACTTCAAAAGCATTTCAGTTATTTAGTGTTTCACATGTGTTTCCATATGACCATACAAACAGGTACAATAGTTTTATTTCCATGTACATTACTATAAATAATAACAACTGCACAAAAACGTATAGGTTAAAATATTCCCTCACAGATAAATTATGTATGTCTGTCTGGGTTACATTTGTTGAAAACTACAGTGCCCAGTGGTTTCGGGAATATTTGACTTTTTTCATTCTTTTTGGGGATTTTTGACATTAACAAAAATGTAGAATTAACCTTATCCTTTAAGCTTCACAGTGAATTGCTTTTTACTCAGACTTTGTTCACATGTAGTTTGGTGTAAACACTTTGAACACAACCCCTGCAATTAAACGTGCTACATGAATTTGCACGTGTGTGTACAAATGAACTTGTGTTGGTCTTGTATTTAGAAGCGAGTGTAAAGACATCAGTGTTTTCTCAGCAGTGCAGGAAGTCTGTAACAAGTGCTTTGTCCCATTGTGAATGAATGGATATTTATTGTCTCTCGTGATGAAACAACAACAGTTTTTCCAGTGTTTTGGTCTGGACGCTGACAGGACAACAAGGCGCTCAGTGTTCTGCGGAGCCACAGCTGAGACGTCAAGTGTAGGTGTTGTGAGGCATGAGGAATCTGTTTCTCTTCAAGGATTAAGATAAAAGTTGTGACGTCCTGAATACACACTCTTCCTCCTCCTCCTCCTCCCTGGCTCTCTGTCTCTCACAGTTGTCAGAGCATGTCACTAGCATAGTGCTGCAGACCTCGCTTCTCCTCTCTCCTCCTCCTCCTTCCAGATATGGCTGAGGAGCAAGTAGGTTGTCATGGCAACCACTTCACAGAGGCAATTGGGGCTCGGATGGGGGAGGGAAGAGGCTTTGTGGGTAACAAAACAAATCTCTACAGCACAGATGAATGCTGCACATTGCACAGCCAAAAATAAATACAAGTTCCCAGGAAACTGATCAATTAATGATGACAAACTGCTTTAGCTCGCTGTATTTTTAGTGTAATGTGTAAAGGACTTATGATGAGATGCTGATGGGGTTCCAGTCTGATTTTGAAATGCAACAAAATTGTGCTTCTTGACAGTACTCTCTACACACACAAACACACTTGCACCTCGGCTGCACCAATGCTGACCCTCAGCTCGTCCTCTTCACATGAGAAGAAAAGAAAACTCAAGCTGAGGCTCTGCCCTCATTTGATCCCTAAATCATTTCCGTCTTATTCAGTCGTTTCCATCTCAGCTGTCAGTTTACAGTAAACAGGCTGGTCTGAGAGAAGGGCAGCTCTGCTTTACAGGATTAGCACAGCTCTCCAGTCGTCTGTGGATCTGCAAGTGTAACCACAGAGATGAGGGGACTCTTTAAGAAGCTAAGTTTACAAGCAGGAAGAAAGGAATTCTTTTCACACTGACATGTGTTTTTTTATGTAGCAGAGCTTTATTTGGATTAAAAATCATAGAAGCCCATCAGTGCATAGATGTGGTTTCTCTATTCTGACAATGGGAGAGATAACAGAAAAATCTAACAATTGATCTATGATAAAGACTCCATATTGCAATGTGAGAAAATATTAATTTGCTGTATTTTTTCAATCTTATAAGAAGTTTTATTTGTCTCATCTCATTTTATCTGAGTAAAGAGCAGTTTTACCTTCTGTCCAGTTTATCTTATTTATTGTAGTCTAGATACAAATGATCTGTTTTCCTAGAATAAGATCAAAGAGCTCTTCAGTCGCTGTAGGTACTCAATGTCTTTGTTAAAAATATGAAATAACAGAAGTTTGAGTTTTCAGTGGTAGTCTGTAGCTGTCCTATTTAAATATGACCAAGTATTTTCAAGGTATATAGGTATCTGCAAGAGTTTGGATTGCAACATTGACACTGGGATAACTGGTGACAGGCCACTACAACTGCAGTTTGAAGAAGAGAAACAGGAATCTGAAGAAAAAGTGAAAGTGAAAAAAATAAAAGACAAAGCTATTCATTTTTCTGAAGCAGGTACTCTTTCATTTTTGGGCAATCGAACCATTAGAGTGGCATGTAATAGTACAGATTAGAATAGGAAGTAATATAAAAATGCATTATGATATACCAAGAGAAAACAGATTAATGGGCATGGTAACATCTGTGGGCTAATGAATGTTAAAAACAACAACAACGAAAAAACCTTATTGCAAATGAGGTGTTTCATGACTTCAAATCACTGGTCTGATGCATGTAACACTGTTTGAATATAGGTCAATTTTTTTAATGTAAATCAGCATGAATACAGCGCTGCCAAGCAGTGATTGTGTGGTGCTCTGTGCTATCAGATAGCTCCCCCTGCTGGCATGAGCACATAACTGCAGCTTTAGAAAGAAGGAAAATGTTTAACAATAAATACCTGGCTACTGTCTGCCGAGTTTGTCATGAAAGCCATTGTAGTGTGTATCCGCCTCAACATCTAACATTGTATCTATACCATGTAGTGGGATTAGAAAAATGACATATTCATTATTTATTCAGAGATCTAGTTTAATAGCTTGATTCTGTTAATTTGGAGTAATTCTGATTAAAATGTACACCATGTGAGCTCAGTAGAAATACAAAAATATTATTCATCTGAATATGTCAAACATGTTAAATCCCACTAAAATTCTGGTCTTGTTGTTGATACTGTACTTAAGTTGTGGAAATTCCTGAACAAATGTACAGCTGATCATGGTACCAAAACCATTAACACGTTTTCTACTAAAACAGCATTTCAACTCTTGCTTAAGGATGTCAAAGAATCAACAAAAGTGGAGCGATGTAGACGAGAACCATCACAAACTGAGATAATGACAGTTAAATATAAATAATGGCTCCAGCACACTAAATCCTGGGGGCTTTGGTTTTTCCACAACAGATACGTGGCGCAGAGAAACCTGCACATCAGCACGACAATCAGTGTGTTGACCTTTCCTCTGACATCTGAGCCAAGGCTGCGCTTCGTTTAAGAACACCAGAACATTGGTTCATTGGTACACATGAGTTGATAAAAGTGGTTGCCAGCAGTGCTGGCAGTCTGTCTGAAGGTGGATCTCTCTTGTGCAACTAAAAATTGATCTGAAATATTTAGATAACTGATGAAATGTTTGAGTCACTATTAAAGCAAAAAAAACAATACAGACTTTGACTTGTTCCAACACCTCAGTTGTGAAAATTTGCATCTGTTCTTTGTCTTCATGTTACAGTAAATAGCACATCTCACTGCTTTGAGTTCTTATTTGAGAAATCGTGGGCTCTAATCACTGTTTTCTGATGTTTTACAGGCCAAATGATTGCTCTGGAAAATAACTGTACATTAAACTATTTTAAAAAGTTGGTATTGGTAAGAATTTTAGGAGCAGCCCTAGTTGTTCCTTGATGTTCTGTGGTGTCATGCATTGGAATAAATTGACTATGTACATTTTAAAAGGTGCTTGACACTTCTACTTCACTATTACTCACAGGGAAACGTTGTATATTTACCTATTACTTGATTGGTTGATTGTCAGCAAATTAAACCACCAACTTCTGTTTTACCTGAGTAGAAGGTCACATGTACACTACAGGTTTAGTCGCTTTTGTGGTTCTGGCAATCAAATCCCCCAGACGTCCAACTTCTTTAAGAAAGTGCCCTCCTGCACACATTCTGACTTCTTCAAAAGCCGAGGGTTTGGTTGCATTACTGTTGACATGTCCAACAATATGGGTGACATGGACTGGATTTTTTAGGTAACTAATGAAAATGACAACAGCAGTGTTGGTGTCAGACTTTGTATAAATACTTTTTGGTATTTGTTTATTTAAGTGTCGTATTTAACTGTATTCATTATTATTAATTGATGTCTGTGTGCCTAATTGCCTCTCTGGGACAATAGAGCCATATTCTGCTGTATTCTCATGTCATAAACTGGAAGCTATGTTTCAGTACCGCAACGGCATTTTATAAACATATGGGCAGGGCAGGGGTATGTGTCTGGCATAACAAATAGCATAACTACCCTTAATAGAAACACTCAGAGGTGTTTGCACTTCATTAAAAAGCCCGATATGAAGCAGTCAACTAACATAATCGCTTCCGCGTGTGAGAGAGGAGTTTTGATTTTGCCGTATCGTGATTGGTTTTCAGAACATGATGTCTTACTTGCCTGCTTCTCATTGGCTAATCCAGCCAGAGTGACACGGGCGACGGACCAATGGGAGGCTGCCACACTGTGGTTAGGAGCGGTCCCGCTGCCTCTCTCAACATCTTCACCGCCTCCGTCCCTTTCTCTTTCTCTATCCACCAGTCTGCATTTGGCCCTGTATGAGGAGCGTGCAGCCTTGGCTTTCACGTCGCTAAAAAGCCGAAGAGGGCCTGCCACGGACCCAATTTGCAATTCAAACTTTTTTTTTTGCAATTAGAAGTAGATAAGTCCTTTAGGTCGCGCAGTGTGCGATGTTGAGGCTGATCTTTTTGGCCGCTCTCGCGGGGCTCAGTCGGGCCAGTGATGTGCTTGATTACACGGATGACGATTTCGAAAGCAAAATTGGAGACCATGAACTCGCTCTTGTGGAATTTTTTGCCCCTTGGTGAGTCTTCTAGCAATGTGTTCAGACTGTCTGGGGAATAAATTGTTTGCAAGCGTGAAAAATGCTAACGCTAGCTTTCTTGTTTCGTGTTTAACGTAAGTGACGTTCACTTGCAGAAGTTATAACACCGTGAATGCATCTTCGGGGGTTTTTAAGCACTTGTTTTGTTGTAGAAAATGCTAATTGCATCTCTGTTAGTCGCTAACATGAAGAGAGTCGGTTCTGTCAAATTGTCTGGATAATTGGCTAGGGACCAAGTGTTAGCATGTTAGCTACAGGCGGAAAAGTGTACGCTAATTATCTGCACTGTTAGCGTTTTTTTAAGGTGGACCAGCGATTTTAGGACAGCCACAGTTTGAGTTTAATACACTAAAGCGTAAATATGTTAGACACTAAGTTGGGACGTGGTTTTTAATTATTCTGAATCTTTTTCAATGGAAACTACGTACAAATGGGGCTATGAGGAAGTTAGGGGTGTGTCCTCATGCTGTTGTAATGATGTGATTGGTTAGAGAAGTTTTGGTGTCCACCTCTGATTGGTCCGGAAGAACACTGACGTGAGCCACTGTGCAAAACTTAAACGAAACAGCATCAGTATAGTGTTTGTTACAATGTTAAACACTAAATGCAACATTTTGTTCTACGTAAAGTCTAAATGTAACTTTTTAAAACTAAAACGCCAAAACAGTTACAGGGTTTAATGTTTAATGTGAATATTTCCTGAAAGTCTACTTGTCTGTGACAATAAACCAAATATCTTTGGGTTTTGGACTGGACATAATACTATTTAACTTCAAGTAAAATTACTTTTAGTCCCATGAATCCTTTTTTTTTTCTCCATACTTTACATTTTACAAACCCCCACTGAATTACATCAGAGGTATTAAATTCCAATGCAGTGAAATCGGTAGATTTCCCATAGGATCTTCACAAGCTGAAACCTGAAATGTGCTCTCCTTTTTGACTGATCCATATCCTCTTTCCTTAAGGTGTGGCCATTGTAAGCGACTAGCACCTGAGTATGAGGTAGCGGCCACGCGACTAAAAGGTGTCGTCTCACTGGTCAAGGTATTGCATAATGCAGTTCAACTTAACTTTGTCTACTTACTGTGGCTTTCTGCACTCTGACCTGTAGTGCTCTCTGTACCTCGTCAGACAGTGAATCATTTTCTTTCCCCTTAGGTTGACTGCACAGCCAACAGCAACACATGCAGCAAATATGGTGTCAGTGGATACCCGACACTAAAGATCTTTAGGGATGGAGAGGAAACTGGTCCATATGATGGTCCCAGGACCTCAGGTATTCTATTCTGTCCTTTTTTATATATTTATACCTGTTAAGCTAAACAAATTCAATGTATATCTTCATATTTCTGCTTTCTCATGGCTATTTTTATTTTTATCTCTCCACACCTTCCCTTCTATCTGCCTTCTTCCTCTGTCTTTCTCTTACTCTCTAGATGGGATCGTCAGCTTCCTGAAGAAGCAGGCTGGCCCAGCGTCTGTGGAGCTAAAGGCCGATGCAGACTTGGAGAAGTTTATTGCAGATCAAGATGCAAGTGTTGTTGGTGAGTTAATTTTCTAGTGAGTGCCTCCCCAAGCCACCAATGTCACTTTGCTATTAAATCTCTCACTAGTAACATGTTTGTTTAAATTCACTGCCTCTGGTTTGGATTTGACAGTATATCACAAGACAGCAGGTCTTGCATAATAAAAAAAAATGTTCAGATGTTTTTGTGGTATAGCTCTGTCAGTAAACATGTTGGATGCTGTCTCCTGATCTGAATGTAATTGATGTTTCCCCCACAGGGTTCTTTGCTGATGACAAGAGCACATCACAGGCAGAGTTCCTGAAGGCAGCCAGCGCCTTGAGGGACAACTACCGGTTTGCCCACACCAACTCTGAAGCTCTTCTCCAGAGTCAAGGCATTGCCGGAGAGTGAGTAGCTCATTCTGTGTTTGGCCTAGTTATCATTCTTGGTTTAACACACGTCCACTATGACAGATTTTTGAAAAAAAAATAAAAAATAAAAATTAATAAAAGTAACCTTCAAGTGCTTGATCGTACCAACACAGCTGTTGCTGCTGTCAGTGTGGCAAGACTACAGTGACAATTCTGTTTTTGGTTTACAGTGGAGTTGTCCTATTCCGTCCACCACGACTCAGCAACAAGTTTGAGGACAGCTCAGTCAAGTTCAGTGAGGAAAAATTCACCAGCAACAAAGTCAAGAGATTTATCCAAGACAACATGTGAGTATGATTGTATTCTTAAACTGCATCCTGTCATCTGTGTTCACAGATCACATGGCAAACTGTGTTTACTTTGTTGGTATTGGTGGCAGCAGGAAGATACAGTCATCTTGCATAGTAATGGTACATATTTGCTAACAGGGCCCGGTGCCAGCAGGACCTTATGTAGAAGGTGATGTGTCCAGTCAGCCATGGCTCAGTTCAGACAGTCTGGTTGATAAATCTGGGAAATAAATTTTGACACTGTGGACCTAATATTGGACTTAATAAACTGTTGTCATCACATTTGAACGCTAAGTATATAATTCACTCTCCTATTTGAACAGAAAAACATTAAATCAGATTATAAAATACAGACTTGTACACTGTAAATGATGTGTGTAACACAGTGAAAGTACAACAGGCTGATCTGGCCAACACCAGAACAAAAAAATAAATAATCTAAACTGGATTCACCAAAGTTTTTAACACAGTGGGTTGGACAGGATGCTGTAAGTGTGAATCGAACAATCATGCTATTTCCTGTTTTTTTTGTTTTTGTTTTTTTTTAATGCATCTGTCACAAGACGTTGGTTTTCACTTGAAAATGAAACAAAAGAGATTACAGTAGCCGTCTGCTTGTTTCACCTATGTATGGTTTACCCATGTTCCCACTAAGTTGTGAGAAGGTTTGCAGAAGAGCCTCACATACTCACATAATGCAAGATACCCCATTGACTTGTTAATCTTAGTATGCTTGGCAGTTTGTGTAATTTCCTAGATGTGAAATTAAATATTTGCAATTGTTACATTGTTGGGTATCTATAAAAAGATGTCTAAAAGAATGTACATTGTATGTTTAAATTCCTTTGTAAACTGATCCACTATGGTGTTCTTCAAATCAGCTTTGGAATCTGTCCCCACATGACGGACGACAACAAAGACCAGCTGAAGGGAAAAGACCTGCTGGTGGCTTATTATGATGTCGACTACGACAAAAACCCCAAGGGCTCTAACTACTGGAGGAACAGGTGGGTGTTTCTGATCTTCCTCTAGGTCTGTTCTCTCCTCAGCAACGTGCAGTGGTGGCTGTTGACTCTCTCAGCTCTATCTTGAATCTCACAGGTTCTTTGCACACAAGCCTGTGCGTCTTTCTTCTGCAGCAGTGTACCACATTCTAAGAAGGAGTATGAAATAAAAGCAACACCTGTTTTTCACATCGCCCCTTGCAGCAGTTAAACCGTTGCATCTCTTGAGATGTTACTTTGATCTTCATTTTCAGCAGCATGACTTGAACCAAATTAACCTTTTACAGGGTGATGAAGGTGGCAAAGGGCTTCCTGGATCAGGGCAAGAAGCTGAACTTTGCTGTAGCCAACAAGATGATTTTCAACCACGATGTGTCTGAGTTTGGACTCGACAGCAGCTCAGGAGAACTGCCTCTGGTGGCCATCCGCACTGCCAAGGGAGACAAATACGTCATGAATGAGGAGTTCTCGTAAGTTCAGATAAATGCTTTCACAAGAGCATTGTAAACACCCAAATTCACCACCCATAGCATACACATAATGATTCATTAACTTGTACCCACCCTTTCTCACTAACTAGCTAGTTGGCTTTAAAGAATGCTGAATTCTTTTTAACACACAGTCCTGCTATGTAACGTAGTAACACTATTCAGTACAGTTAGAAGATGCAGGTCTGACTTGTATTTGCAGTGACTTTATAATGTTGATTGAATCGTATTGACATATCGGTGCAAGAATGAGAGCCATGGTGGCAGTGTTTTGGATTTGCTGAAGTTATGTCTTGATGTTGCACTGATGTGAATCGTCTTTCCTGCGCAAAGTAACATGAGGCACCCGTTCACTCCAACACAAAGAGGCCGTAGCCAGCATAAACAGGAAAATTCCCCAAAATGATAATTGAGAATGATAATAATAAAAATACACATCCAGTTTTGGTAAGCATAATAGATTTTTTATCAAATGATCAGAAATAACAGGAAAAAGCACATATCTGTCAAAAAAAGGTAACACAGAGTCTGATTTTACTTTAATACCCCCAGTAGTCACACCCCAAAGGCCATGAGCCAGTAAAATCCTAAAAGGTTATAAAAAGATGAGTTGTGCAACAGTCACATGGTAACACACTGATCTACAAAGGAGATTATCACTAAAGTAATAGAGTTTTACTGCAGTGGCCTCCACCTCGAACCTAAACATTGAGGTTTGTTGTTTCTATATGTTTCACTCTCCACCTTTTGCTGATTACTTGAATGTCTTTTGTGTTCCACCAGTCGTGATGGAAAAGCTCTGGAGCGTTTCCTGCAGGATTACTTTGATGGCAAGCTGAAGCGCTACCTCAAATCAGAGCCCATTCCAGAGAACAACGATGGGCCTGTCAAGGTGAGATGATTCTGACTTAAACCTAGTTAAGATTTGCACCGAGTCTTGGTCTTTGTTTCCTCTCAACATGCTTTTTATATATCCCCATTTCCTCTTTTTTGTGTTGAAGTGAAGGAACTGATGAGCCAAGTTCATTTTAAATCCCAACGACATGTGCGCAAAACCAGTCAGATGTTTTACTGCTCACACCTCCTCAGTGTGTGGAGCACAGAGGGGGGTAGTTTGGAAATGTGTTTCTTATTTACTGAAAGTAGCCGGATACATGCAATAGGTCTTGTATTCGTATTTTGTCTCTTTGGAGTGAAGTGTGCTACTTGGGTCAAGTTGTGCTGTTTAATAAAATAAAAATAGAAATAGCATGTTATGTGTAAACACAGTGATGAGTGGGGGGAAAAAAACAGGACACCCTTCAAAAAGTTGTGGTGTACTATCTTCAAAAAGATGGTACACAAAGTAAACAAGCGTTGGCACTAAACAAGACCTGAATCAGTACCAGAACAGTGTAGGGGTCTGTGATTTTACTGATTCAGTTGTTTTTCACAATATTTGCTCATGTGCTGCCATTGACACGTTGAAACATTTACCATTTAGTGTTTTAGTTCCTTTAGTACTGACCAGGATCAAGACAGTTTGAGGTAGGGATGGGTGTTGACAAATCGATTTGAGTTTAACGGTTGTACTACTCTTAGTGATGCTGCTTATCGATTCGGTACACTTATCCGTATTTTATCATCCTTTTTGTTTTTTTTGTTTTTTTTGTTTTTTTGTTTTTTTTTTAGAGGGAGAAATAAATTAGGAACACAATAAAAAAAGAGAAATTCTCACGCACTGTATATATATTAACATTCTTGAGTAGCACTCTGGAAAAACAGTTTTGAACCTATAGATTAGACTTAGACTTTATTGTCTCCGTGGGGAAATTCTTTTCCACAGCACCATTCTGCTTGATTTACATTAACAGGACACACATTCTAAAAAAAACACTGTTCACAAATAAATGTGGTTTTCACCACTATTGCTATTCTATACTGTAATGCGATAATTGGAATGAATAAATGAATGAATGTATGTTTGGTTACAGCAAAAGAACGCAATCTTTTGAGCCAATCACTTCATAGACACTAATGTTGCTGTGATGGGACGATCAGAGCACTGTGGGCAGCATCATAAAAAAAAATATCCTGCATTGTGTTTTTGTCCAGCATTATGTCAGAATTAAAAACTCCTCCTTGAACAAATGTCAGTACACTGTGCTAATAAAACCTCTTTCACTCTTTAGTATAAAATCAATGCAGTATGTTTTCTTTGGCAATATTTTTACAGTTGAACTGTTGAAGAACTTCTTCTCCCACTTATGCCAACATCCAGTCAGAGAAACTGTGAAATTAAAGTAAGACAGTTTGTCTGCAGTCCTGAAATCACTAAACCCTGCTGCTCTGTGCTCTAAAGCACGCCCGCCGATAGGGGGGGACAAACGGGTCTGTTGTCCCGGGCCCAGAGTGGGGTGGGGGGCCCAGAACTGGACCCTCATTGAATTATGGATTTTTTTTTTCCCCAAAGAAGGGCTATTAATGGAAATTAACTTTTGCTAAATGTTTCTACAAACTTTCTGTTTTTACATGCAAATAATCTGTTAATCTTGGGACAACAAACATTTTCTGCATTAGGTGTAGTCAAGTTTAATCATGCTTTGGAACGTTTACTTCTCTCCTCCAACTTCATCTGTGTGTGCTTTATGACAAAGGGTAACGGCACATTCAGACGCAGCTGCAGACTATGACAGACAATGAGCTGTTTAATCGCGGGGCTCTCAGGGGCTCTTCAAATCCTGAGTCAAAGGCATTAATATAGTGTCACCAGAAATACTCCAGCAGACCAGTACGCAAATGAGCCACTCTTACATGACTTCTTACGTCTGTTTGTCTTCAGGTTGTAGTGGCTGAGAACTTTGACTCCCTCGTCAACGACGACAGCAAAGATGTGCTGATCGAGTTCTACGCTCCATGGTGTGGACACTGCAAGAACCTGGAGCCAAAATACAATGAGCTGGGAGAGAAGGTGAGGGGAGGGATGCCAACCTACTGCTATTTTAGTGTTTCCCACATTTAAGATGATGCTAACAGCAACAAAAGTTTACAAGTTGACAGAAACAGTTTGAGGTCCTCAGTTCTTCGTATGAACTTTATACTTTCATCATAAATAAAATCTAAATAATAGTTCTGTCACCCAGTAAAAGAGTGTCTCTATTTCATGCCGTTGCTCTTTAATGTTGTTGTAGTCAGTGGTTGGATTGCTTGCTTTCTGGCTTCTGTTGTCCAGCACAAGTGAAGGACCAGACTCCTGTTGTAACTAACTTTAATAGGATTTAGCGTTCTGTCTTGCAAACATCTGACAGTTTCTCTCCTCTTCTTCTAAAGCTGGCCGATGATCCCAACGTTGTTATTGCCAAGATGGATGCCACAGCCAACGATGTGCCGTCTCCATATGAAGTCAGCGGGTGAGTCATCCGTCACTCAGTGTAACATTCAAGCTTCCTTCAGACCTCGATTAGCCTTAAGGCTTTGTGCATGTAAGAAATAAGGTATTCTAAATTTAAAAGCACATTTTTATCCAAAATATATGACCTAAATTCTTCTTCAGCACACTGAAGTGTACGGTGGAGATTGGCTGATGCATTTATTCAAAAGATGTGTAACAAATCTCTCGGGATGGGGAGTGGTTCTGGTTTATGTTTTATTGATGTTGCTCATCTGTATGTTTTATATGTACTTATACTGATGACATTGGTGTTTCAGAACCAGATTAGATGTTATTTATATTGTTAATGTAAGAAGATTGTGTCTAGACAAGCAACAGCAATGTTGATGACAGCAAGTTTTGAAAAATGTATAACCAGCTGCAATTCAACAGTGGATTTCAGAGAACAGTCCTGCTCAGGATTTTAATTATGACAGGATAAGCCACAAGCTTCCTATAATGTCTGAGTCCCTTTCATTTACTTTTTAATGCAGTTCTTTGATTCATCAGACAGAACTTAATAAAGAATGTCATTTTTGTCGTGCTGGTCATTGCAAATTTAAATTAGAAATCGTTCTCTGACGCTACAATAAGGTAATTTAATGATGTGAAGTTTTTATGCATGTCCTCGATTTTTGCTTTTTTAGGTTCCCCACAATTTACTTTTCCCCTGCTGGACGCAAGATGAGCCCAAAGAAATATGAGGTGAGTATCAGCTGCAGCAAACATCAGCAAAGGGAGTACTTGTCTGTTCTCTCCGCTGATGATCTCGCTACTCTCATTGCAGGGAGGTCGCGAGGTCAGCGATTTCATCTCTTACCTGAAGAGGGAGGCTTCCAACCCCTTAGTGATGCAGGAGGAGTCCAAGAAGAAGAAGAAGAAGAAGGACGACAAGGCCGAGCTATAAAAGCTCCAAATAGGAACTCAACATCCTCCCTCCCCCCCCACCACGACAGAAGGAGGAGGATTGGGGAACAGAAAGAACTAAATTATATTCCACTCTCTTAGTGAACTACCGAATGCTCTGAAGCCGAAAAAGACGCGGCCCTCCCTTTAGGTCCTCTGCTGCTCTGGGAATACTGTGGAGGGTGAAAAGGTGGTGGCAAGGGTCTGCCCGATGTTTAAAAACAAAAACAAATTTTTAGGGAAGAGGGGACAGCTTTTGAAAAATTTAGATTTCTATTTCCCCCGGTCTGTCTACTACACCTCAGGCTGATGCACTTTGGTTCCATACCAGTCTGCAGTCATCTGTCGCTGTGGTTTTTGTTGTCGTCATCACAGGGGTTCATGGTAATGGTAATTTTTCTTCTTTTTTTTTCTCTCTCCTTTTTTTTTTTTTTTTTTTCTTTCTTTGGCTTGCTTTTTTTTTTTTTTTTTTTTTGTAACACGTCTTTGTTTTTGTACATTTGGAAGGATTGTGAAATAAAAAGGCCCACAAAACCAAAACAAACTGTATGATCTCATTACTGTGCTGAAGTGTTTTATAGCGCAGGGTAAACTGTAGGATTGTGTAACTACATTTAGTGACTGATTTACACAATGAAAGTATCTGTGTATTTAAATAAAGATAATTCTATGAAATATAAGGAAATCAACACCTGTCATCGGTTCCTGGAAGTCAGAGTAACCTTTTCAGATGTGTCTTATCCAACCAAAAGTCCAAAACCCAAACTTAAATTTTAAAGATATAAAAATGTATCATCTGTAAGCAACTCAACAAAAAATCACGTTATCAAACACGTTTATTTTTCTTTTGATGAACTAATTTGGGGTTTTCAATCTCAAATCAACCGGGTCCTTCTCAACCCACAAGTTTAACCTCAAAAACAGAAGGCTATCTCCACGGCATCGTAGAACATGTCCAAAGTGGTTTTAGAAATAAAACTAAGAATTTTATTTTTTTGAGTATCAATATTGGTGGTTGTAGAGCACTGAATTTGAACAGAATATGATTCCGTTTATAAAATAATTTAAAATAAATGGGAAAATAATAATTGCTCCTGTGATAATAGGACAGTAGAAAATAGTGCAATATAATTATTTTCTTTCAATATCAAGTTGATAATCATTGATGTACAGCCAAGACTCTTCAACATATTAAACTGCAGATTAATCACAATCCCTTTTGTCACCAAATAGGTTTTAACATACAAGCAGTTTTACTTCTAAATGAAATAAACAATATGGCAAATCAAGGCTATTAGAAAGTAATACAAGTTGCCATTTAAGTGACACAGCCTAAAATTAGAGCGTTATGTTATAATACCCAACTCAAATGAGTTGTTTGAATGAGTTGTCTGAATGTTTTGCAGAATATAAGTCAGTATAAGTCCAACAGCTTTTTGATGGAATCTGTTTAAATGTGATTCAGCAGGTAGAAGACTATGTTTCTGTGAATGACTGAACCCTCATCATATTAAACTGATGAGGTTTTAATGTTTTATGTTTGATGTGTAACTTGTTTGTGTCTTTGGCCAAAATCTGAGCTGGTTAAAAATTCAAACATTGTTTTAGGCATTAGCGCCTCCGACCAGTAGGCGGCGACTCTGCAGGAGTTCACTTCCTGGAAAACTACCACCGAAGAGAAAAATAAGCCAATCAGAGTGAGGTCAGCGAGGAGCTGTCCGGGCATGTTCAGAGCCTATACACGTGTTACTATCGAAGGTATGTACAGTGTCCTTTTTAATGTCATTAATTCTCTAACGTATTTTGTTGCTGGTTAGAAATAATGAGCTTCTTTTTTGTTTTCACATTGTGGGATGCTTTGTTTCAAAAAATGGCGTTTTGTCTCGTGTTTTAACGTGATTTACCTCAGCTAGCTTAATGTCGGTTAGTTTTTCCACTACAGAATACCAAACTTCGTTGATATATCTGGCACTTAAAGCTGGACGAAGCTGCAGACAAATCAGACATGACAGAAAACACGAGCCGCCGCTGTTACGGACAGTGTTCAAAACGGCTCCATCATAACTCAGCAAGCATGTTTCTCTAAATAACCATAAGCCTTCTCTGTCTGCCACGGCCTGTCTCAAAATACAGACGTGCAAGTCAGATGTTCCTCTTATTGGGTTGTACATACAAATCATCCATCCATCCATTATCTATACACCGCTTAATCCTCATTAGGGTCGCGGGGGGCTGGAGTCTATCCCAGCTGACTTAGGGTGAAGACAGGGGACACCCTGGACAGGTCGTACATACAAATCATTACAGGTTTAATTAACCACTTCAGCCTCGTAATTAAACGGAGCTTGGTGTCATGTGCTGTTCAGTTTTAAAGGATTTGAGGGCCGTCTCATATCTCCCATACTTTTTGATTAATGCCTTGCAAGTGATTCACAATCTGCATCACAGTCATCGTACGACAGTTTGTTGTTGTCAGTCACCAGCTCTTAATGTTCGTGGTATTTCTGCATGGACACGTGCTAAATCTAACTTGGGCTGTAAAATAATGGCATTACCTCCTTTCATAGTCAATATGTTTTACTGTTAATCAGTTTTACTATTCCGTCTTTTCACATTGCATGCACACACACACACTAAGAACTAAGGTAGTCCCATCAGTGATTAAAACACACACGCGTTTTATTTCGGAGTAAATGAATGAAATGAAATGAAATGAAAAATACTTTATTTATCCCAGAAGGGAAATTCAATCTTGTAAAAGCTCACTTTCTCTTTTTTTTTTTTTTTTTTTTAAATCAATATAACATATATTCCACACAACAACAACAATCATTCAGTCAGTCAACCGTCAGTTGAATGTAAATGATAAGTCAGTGATATGATATATGCTGAGCAAATGATCACATTTTAAAAGTTTAAATGTCGTCCACTAAATTTTTATTTATTTTTTTGTCCCACAGATGACTGCAAGGCCTGTTCTATCGTTTAATGATGGCAGAGCTGTCAAATAGGTGTAAAGCCCCCTCACAGGGGCTTCTCAGCAACTACGGGTTTTTATGTAAAAAACCCATGCTGCATTGCGCCATGGAGAATGTAAGAGTTGGGAAGAAGCGCCAACAGAAGGTGATCATTGATAACATGACGATAAAAAGAATATGCATCCACCAGGAACCACTGGATACAAATATCCTAATCAGAAAAACTAAACCGTGTGATACAGATCAGGAAAATCAAAGCACTCTGAACTCTGAATGCAAACCTGTTGACGAACTCTCGGCGCCTGTGTCTAAAGCAGCTGACCACCACAGTTTACTCACAACCCTGAGAGACTGCTGGGAAGTGGACAGTGGTTTCTCGTCCGAAGCCAGTCCTCCAGCCAGTGGTCGAAGCTCACCGTGCCTCAGCTCTTGTCTGACCACGGTGGTGGCGTTGGACTGTGAGATGGTGGGCACGGGGCCCAGGGGGCACTGCAGCGAGCTGGCCCGCTGCAGCATCCTGGACTATCACGGCAACCTTCTGTATGATAAATACATCAGACCGTGTCAGCCTGTCACAGATTTCAGGACTCGCTGGAGCGGCATCCGGAGGCATCACCTCCACAATGCCACACCCTTCGCTCAGGCCAGAGAAGAGGTAAGACCTGCTTTGCTGTAACACCTGGATCTCTGGTTTAGGTCTTCAACATCTTTGTATGCAGACAAGTACTACAAAAAAGACAGAAAATAAGAGAGCGATGAACATTTTGGAGATCGGTGAGGCCAGTGACTGCAGATCAGGGACGTGTAGCTCCAGATCCAAACGCACCTGTAGAGGAACAAACACATGACTTTGGCGAAGACACATCCATGTTGACACTTTAACATTTAAGTAAACAGAGCACTGCTTTTATTTCCATATTAGGCTACATTCCTGCACACACAATGCACAAATACCTGAAAAGAAACACACAGGTGCTGTTTAGTGTGGAAACAGTTTACATCTTTCAGCTGCTCTCTGTGTTTACATATACTGTATTTTAATACGGCTGCATTCCCAATAAAGTTGTTGTCATTTACATATTTTTCTGTCGTCAGACAACATCACAAGTGTGAAACAGTGACTGAAACGTGTCGATTAGTAGACCTAGTTGATTGATTCATTGATAGAGGCATAGTTGTTAGAGGCAGCCCTTTCAGCATGTAGGGGTTTCTGCATTTGCAGGTGACAGGTGATGGTGAGTCACTGCAGCATCCAGTCTGCCAACAGGGCATATGTTAATCTCTTGTCAATCATGTTTCTGATTTTGATGAACAGAGATGAGTAATTTGGGGTTTAATCAATGATCAGAGAGGGACTTTAAGCCCTCGACCTCCAGGGCGCCCCTCAGATGTAGCTTTTTTGACACCAGGGAGCATTGTTTGTGTGGTTGAAACACAGTCTATTGCAAAACATGTTGCTGGAAAAAGTAAAGCAGTAGTATGCAAATATATTAAGCTCTACCAAGCAGGAGTTGTTACTGAGTGAGCTTATTCAGTTATGGGGCCACATTCTGTCAAAGCAAACAGGAATGTGGAATGCTGTCAAGATGAAGTAAAGCTGCTGAGCAGGTTGAACAAGAAGTACCTGAACACAGCAGTCTGACTCCTCCTGACTAAAGGTCTTGGACATATCAGCTCTGTTTAAGATGCCTTCTGCTCCATAATATCACTGACAGAAGGATCTGAATAAGTCTGAACTGTCAGCACTAAATTATAACCCGTCTTTATTTTTGTCTGTGTGTTTTGCTTGTAGATCCTTAGGATACTTGAGGGTAAAGTTGTAGTGGGCCATTCCATCTACAATGACTTCGAGGCACTCGACGTGGTCCATCCGGGTCACATGGTCAGGGACACAGGTACAACACGTCTCCTCAGCCGATTAGCCGGTTTCTCCCGCGAACGCTGCCCCTCCCTCAAGATCTTGGCCAGTAAGCTGCTGAACAGGAGGATACAGGTGAGTGTCAGGAGCCCATTCATATGTCACAAGTGGTCAACATGTCCCACTACTAATTTACCTTAAAGCAAACCAGATTCTCCAAACAAAAAAAAAAAAACAAAATCCTGCGCTCTCCAGTACAAGTGTGTCAGTTGTAACTAACAGTCATGAGAGAAGGATTCAAGGACTTGTCAGATAGACTGGGCTAAACTGCAGGCTGTGCTAATACAGAGCAGATAGGAACAAATGAGAAATGGTATAATATTTTTGGATGTTGTCACCACTTTAAAAAAAAAAGAAAAAGTCCATGTTTATTACAGTTTTTTTTTTCAACTTAAATGTTTTTTTTCTAAAACAAGAATTTTTTTTTTTCGTTTCTCAATGATTTATAGGATTCTAACTGTTTGTTTTTTTTTGACACTTAATTTTTATTAAGCAAATTTCCAAGAGAAAGTATACATTCATCACAATATCAGAGTGTGAGTAAAAAAGATCAACACAATTGAATGTACAAAATATAACAAAATAAAACAACATGGTAACATGGGAGTGCCCTCTATTACAAATGTGTGCAGCATCGCCCTGATCTCGTGTGAAATATCTTAATCTATGGTGTCATTTCCTCTTATTTTTATATTCTACCCATTTTTCCTACTTTGACTGAAACTTCCCCTCCTGTATCCTCAATATATGTGTTAATCTATCCATGTGAAGTATTTCCTCCACTTTTCTTAACCGTTGCTCCTTTGTAGGTGGGTCAGCTTTGTGCCACTCTCTTGTTATGGCCTTCTTGCTGGCTGCTAGCAGTGTCTTTACTAGATATCTGTCTCGATGTTAGGATTCTAACTGTTTCACTGCACAGCAGACTTTTTTGTGTTCTTATCATGATTGTGCTTTTTCCGTAGAGGTGCAGGACTTTATATTGCATTTTAAAAAATTAGTCCACAGTGAGTCAAAATGAGACTGTCACAAAGAACACCCAGAAACTGCGTGGGGTTCAGAGAATTAGTAGCAGATCCATCTTAGAGACAAATCTGTAACACTAAGTAAACAGGAGGGGACATGAACTTGAACCACACATTAACCCGTCACACATTTCCCACACACAATTTAAGAACATTGGAAGATGTAGTCACCAGAAATTCACAGTTTTTACAACACAGTCCCAGTATGTCTGAGAGAAAAAAAACCCCCAAAACATTTCTTGTTATGATGTCCAGCCTAACCAGGCAGGACACCCTAATAAGAGCAGAGGTCACAGGTTGGTTTGGAAGGACAGCAGATGGTGCTGCCACAGAGTAAGAAGTTTGTAACATTGATTTGCACCTGTAACTGAAGTGTAGTCAGTATTTTGTGGTCCTCTTTGACTTCTGACTGTAGTTGGGTTTCTTGTTAACCCTGACCACAATGCCTGTGCTTATCTGGCCAGGATGGAAAACGAGGCCACTGCTCAGTGGAGGACGCTCAGGCTGCCCTCGACCTCTACAAGTTGGTGGAGGGTGAGTGGGAGCAGGAGCTGCAGAACAAGCTGAGAGATGACGACGCTCCACACGAGCCAAGCTTCGCCGCGTCAAACCACTACATGCAGGACGAGTACTGGCCGGATGATGTCACAGCTGACAGCCAATGAGAGGAGAGCATTCATGACTCATTCAGTAGGGGATTTCAAGTTCACAGAGCTGCACGTAATGTGGACGACAAACACTGACGGTATATCACGTCTGAGCAGAAATAAGTTAAAGCGTGCCTCTTTTTAAGACGAATATGTTAAAATAATCGACCTTGTCTCATACGAGATCATGTACTGTATCACTTTTAGAGAAATGGTCTTTTGTTGCTTGAAAAAAAAAAAAACACTTTCTAACTTATTAATTTTAAACATGTTAAACATGGTCAGAATTTCTAACAGCATATTTTTTGCTGTGATAGTTGCTTGTAAATGTATTACAGGCTTGGTCAAGTTTATAGAGTGTGAAGTTGGTGCTTTTACAGTTGAACAGCTTGTGGTGCAGAGTTCTCTAACAGCATCTGCTCTTACTTGAAAGATGAAATGAAACTATTAATGAGAAAAGAAACTGATTTTAGGCCACAAATGCAACTATTTTGGAAAACAGTTTAAGCACACTAGTTTAAAATGTGTTTCATGGTCTTAAAGGCAAATACATTTTTGAAAAAGCAGAGATGTGCTTAAATAGTTGCATTTTTATGTTGTAAGTGTTTACACACATGTGGCGTTGAGTGTAGCAGTTGTGTTTTCAATTGT